>NC_047160.1:10385134-10985134 GCF_009819705.1 Hippoglossus hippoglossus | reverse complement strand
GTAACTGTATCTATTTGCATGTCAAGTGTCAAAGAGTATTGAGTTGTGATTTGACAAATACGTGTCTCTTTTATTCTTGTTACATGACACTTTCACCGGGCTTAAATGGATAGTTTGAGTTCCTGCAGCTCAGGCACTGAAGGTCATTACTTTTTGAATTACAAGCAAAATTCTACATTTATTGGATTTATGAGTGAAATCTATCATGTCTCATGAATGAAGATCATTCCCGGGAGTTTTGTTTTTTATTTTTTTGTGGGTGGAACATGTGCGAGCGAAGGCAGTTGTGTTGTTTCTACATCTCCGGTGTAAATTAAATGGCTCATTAGATTTGAAGAGGAATTTGAAAAGTGACACTATGTTTTTTTTTTTACGTGTAAAATGTTACAAAATGATTGCTGGTGTGAAAAAGAAGTTATTAGCAAGCTTAAGATGTTTCTGTTGTATCAACACAGTTGCAGCTACAGATCATATGCAGCCGGATTCAGTTCTGTATTTGCACAAAGGCTTTAAAGATGTAAATTAACATTGAGTTTAGCAACTGTCATTGGTAGAAGAAGTCTTTATTTAAACAATGTTAAATACACAATTACAGAAGTCCTACATTTGAAATGTTACAAAAGTAAAAGGCGATAAGTATGAGTCTCAATAAGTATCAAAAATAATACAAGTTTATGGATGAAAAATGAACCCTGACAGTACTGAGCTTTAATTAAAAAAAATCTGGAATTATTATATGAAATTATAATAAATCAAAGGGGGGGGGGGGGGGGGGCATGGTTTGCTGCTATTCTCTGTTTTATGTCACTGTAAACTGAGTATAACTTGTTTTTCAACATGTCACTTTGAACTGTGAAATTACAATCGGTATCACAGACTATTGTTTTACATTTAATTAATCAGATGATTAATTGAGTAATTACAAACAATGGTCAGATCTAAAGACAAAAGATAGACAGTGTTTGCACTCCTGGTTTATAATATTTGGGAAATATAAGCAAGTTTGTCAGAAAAATGCAGTGAAATACATAAAAGTACCTCGAAATTAGCAAAAAACGTACTTAGGTGCAGTAATTTCGTAAATGTATTTTTTCATTTTCAATCACTAGTAATATACAATAACTTTTGCAGATTTTAAAGCTGACTATCAAATCTACAGGAATAATACGCAGACCTAAAACTCTTCTAATGTATTTTCTTTTTTTTTAAAAGATTGATCTTCAGTAATACATTTCAGGGAACATTTTCCGACGGATGATACATGGCATATTGAAACGAACCTCCTCAAATGTTAAGTGCGGCTATCCTCCGTGCTCCCCCTGTCCTCCTGTTCCTGCTGTCAGATCCTGCAGCCGTAGATGAGGTTCTCAGATCAGAGGCTCGGTGCAGCACTGGGGAAGGACTGACACAAAAGCAGGGAGTCATAAAACATTCAACATCATTCAAAGTCCCCCTCTCCCATGCACGCTTAGACAATGTCACATTCAAAACAACGAGAGAATGTCGTTCCAGGAAGCATATTTCAGGAAACATTTTTTTCTTTTTTTTTTGGAGAATAAGGAAATGTAAGGGGGGAAAAAGCTGGTGGGAAGATGGTTGAGCTTGACACATTTTCACTGTCACCCATTGTCTGGTGAAGAGGTATATCAAACACTCGTACAATGATTCACATTTCCAGGCTGGTTCCAATAAAGTATTATTCTTCGTCGCACAGGATTCTGTATTAATAGGATGCCGTTTTAAGAGGAAAGGGAATCGGATCTTTTTCTGAGAAGCATAATGACACCTTATTTAGACACGATTACACATCTAAAGTGTTTTTTCTTTATTTGAGCTTTCTCAACATTTACATTCAAAATGAGAAACGAAAACCATTCTTTATGCAAATGCGTCTCTCCAGAATTAAAGTCTGCCTGAAAAAGTGCCATTCATTGAGTCCATTCCTCTTCTTTATTCCATTGTTTTACGAGGTCTTTAAAAAGTAAGTGCTACTAGTTCTTCCTCTCACCTATTACAGCACACAGCTGTGAGGCTCTTCTGTGAAAGAAAAAATAATCAGGTTAGCATGTGTTGAACTGTTTAAGTGCTAAGCAGTGAGTTTGATGGATTACAAGTCAGTTAGTCCATTCTGCTGACAGGATGCAAATTTATTTATGACCCAGAGACTGGGAGAAAATGAAATCATCGTATATTTCCAAACACTCACCGGTGTTTTATATTAGGAGAATATATTTGGGATGGAAACACACTCTATGAATAAATTATTTAAGTTCCCGTTCGAAACAACTCTTGGAGCGCCGCACCTAAACAACGCCCGGGCTCCTTTCAACCATCGAGCTCTCGAACTTACAAATGATCTGCATGAAACGAAATCTTATTTTAGAGGGTGTGACAGGACATCTGTTCCTCTTCTGAGTCAGGAGAGTTGTACTTTGAATCAAAGACACAAAATCAACTTTCATTTTTAGAGTGTCTCCGTTTGATTTATAGTCAAGGAGTAAAATGTTGCCCACTTCGTATGATTTGGTGGTTATCCCATTTTACATTTTCATCAAATCACATTCTCTGGCCATATCTGTAAAATTGAGAAATCATCAGAGCTGAAGCAGTGGGATATTGGAAGTTCAGCTTCATCAGCAGTCTGTGCTGCTGAAATGAGAGACCTTCAGTGGGCGCCTACAACCCCCCCCCCCCCCCCCGCCCCCCAGCCCTCCGATCCAACCAGCCCACCCACCCTTCCACCCTCCCCTTCAATTTCTGCCTCTCTGTTTTTGAAACTCTCCATCTCTCGCTCTTCACTCAGCCAAACCAGTTATGGTGAGATCACACTGAGGCTATTTTATCTCCATTTGTGTGAAATTATTTAATTATACAAAGTCACAGCTTTGCATCTCATAATCCGATCCTAACATTTTACTCGTGTATTTACAGCCACAGTGGAGGAGCAGCCTGTGTATTTTGGTTACTAATGAAAAGATGATGGTGGCCTTACTAGTACTTATAGATAACAGTATTATGTGGTAATGTATATGTATATATATATATAAATATAGTGTGCATATATAAGTATATACATATGTGTGTGAACACATATGTATATACATATGTACACACAAAAACAAATGTTAATTTAATCTTAACACATAACATTTATTAGTAAAACCAGAGAAACTGATCTTGCAGTTATCACTTATATACAGTATATAAATATATATATATATATATAGATATAGATATACTGTATATATGTTGTTGTCAGAGAGGATGGAAACATCAGACAGAAGCTGAGACAGAAAATAAGAAGCACATCCTTCACCCATATATATATAAACTGTGTAGATCGAGATAGAGATAGAGATACATAACATATGTGTAATGTTATTTCCGAGACAAGGGTGCGTGGTTTATGACTTGGCCATGTTGTTAAACTAATACCTTCGGTTCCAACTGGGATTTCTTTAGCTCCTTTTAATTAAATTTATACACTATTGATCATCATACAGTCATTTTGCATGGTAATTAATGGCTAAAATGCTGTGGCATGCAAATCTGAACCTCAATTTCATTCTCATTGGACTGCATCCTCATAAGTGGTTTGCAATGTAATATGCAATCCGCTGATGGCTTATTAAGATCTTTACAGTCATTTAATCTGAGACTGTGGTCAATTATATCTCTCTGGAGTAGCATTGCAGTTTAATTTGATATAAACAAAACAAGGGGCTGTGAAGCTGTGGTCATGGTGGAAGCTGATACGCCCGCTCTCTCCACACGTCTGTGCTGGAATGCAGACAGTCAGAGCCGGAGCTGCATCCTCCTCCAGGGACCCGCTGTGTTGTTTGTAAACAATAAATAATATTAATTTCATGCAGGACACCTCCATCGGATCAATTATTATCGACCAGGCGAATCAGTTGTCTTTATAGGTTGCGTATGTTGGGAGTGTAATTGCCTGGTTTATGAAATGATCCATGACCACAATCACTTTAACAATGTGCAACATACAAATGAGCCTCATGTTTTCTTAATACTTATCGGCCACTGAATCTAGTCTCTTTGGATCATAGCTGCTGCTGAATTATTCAAGATGATACAAGAGAAATGGTGGCTCCGTCCGGGTCTCATGATTGATTGCAGCAGAACAAGCTGCTTCAAATCTCAGGACATTACAGCGCGAGCCAATGACGGAGAGAAAATTAATTACTACGCCACAAATCGATGAACAACTGAATGTGTCAACTCCCCAAAGAGCCGTGATTGTTCAATGCAATCTCATTGAGCGAGCACAGGGGGGCAGGATGCTGGACTCAGAGGAGGCTGAGGTGGGGGTTGCGGCCTGCTTTGACTCAGCAAACACACATCCCAGCAAGAAAACACACTGTTATCAACAGCTATAACACCCCCTCCCCTGTCAGAGGATAACATGCATCTACTCATATTCTCAGATCCTTGCACATAGCTTGGCTGTTTTTATTTTAGCAAAAGGATCACATACTGTGGCTGGAAGAGACACACTGCTGCTTGCTCTGCCTGATCGGACACAGAGCCGATTAGCAGAATGAGGGAGATCATTACGAGCAACCTCCACAAGTGACCAGGGCTGAGTCATTCTCTTCCATTTAGCTGCTGCGCCTCTGCCTTCCTCACCCTTTCACATCCACTGTATCCGTCAGGATTTGATCGTGAACTGTATGGCTGCTGGGTTGTGCCTTTTTCTGCATGTATGTGTGTGTGTGTGTGTCTGTATGTGTGTGTGTGTGTGTGTGTGTGTGTGTGTGTGTGTGTGTGTGTGTGTCTGCGCTTTGAATCCTACTGTCATTCTGACTGTGACTTTGACCTTTAGCGAGGGATGCTGGATGGAGAGGAGGCTTAATGAGATTGTATAATAGCTGAGCTCTATCTGAGGAACCATCCATCTAGACGAGCCCCCATAATTAGCCGGTAAGACAGTGGTCTACTTCTGTGCGTCCACTTATTATTCTGCTGACTAGTGTGTGGGTGTGGAGGAATGGATCAACAAAGACACAACACCCCCATCACCCCACCATTCAACCCCCAACCCCCTAACACCCGCTGTCTTTAGGTGTATTAATAATCTGCTGTCGATTCTGCTAGTTGTAAAAGGCATGGCTGATCGGGCTGATTGTCGCTCTGCTGACACATCCACAAGGTGAAGGGAAAACCTATTTGGAACATAAATCAGCCCCTGGTCAGAGTTTGGTGACAGGTGTACACTCTCATGGGAGCTTTAATCCTCGTGCTTCTTCATCTGTGAGCGCCTGCATGTTGTGAGGGCATGCACTGCACATGACACACACACACACACACACACACACACATGGAGAAATAAAAACCTCAAGAAAAGCAGTGGCGCATTTAACTGAAACTCAATGACATGCAGATGTGATCTGTGCCCATTTGCATGCAAAGCAGCGGTCTGATTCCCATCATGCAGGACTGGATGTCATATCCGTCATTTTCATGTATGGCTGGAGGATGTGAGAAAAAAACGCACACTTGCAGGGGATACGAGGTGAACTAATCCCCCCCTCTGTCGTGCCTTGTCAATATGCGGTAAATTATGCTCATTTCAAGAGACGAGGGCAGGTTTTTCCCAAAAGAGAAAAAACAAGAGAGGACGTAGCAGCAGTGCGCGCTGCTCAGGACGCTCCATCCCCAGCGAGCGCGCACACTCCGCTCCGGGTTTTGCTGCTCCGCTCATCGCAGCGATAGGCTACACCTTCCCCTGACTGACTCTCCACGCTCCAGCATTGCTGTGCAAGCAGATGTTCCCCCTCTGATGCCAGCTCCTCACCGTTCTTCGCAATTTCGCGGGGGAGAAGGTGCTCTCTACGCGCAGAGGCTGCAAAGTGGCGAGAAACTGCCTCTCGAGCCAGGGCTCGGTGACAGAGGGAGAGTTTGAGGACGGGTACCGGCTCTGGGAAGAAACAAGACATAGAAATAGATACAAACACAGTGACACCGGTGAAGGCGGAGGAGCCCAGCACTTTATCCACCACACCTGTGATGCGTTGTGGCGAGCCGCGAGGACGCAGGCGAGCGGGATACTGATGGCCACGCTACGGCACCGGGATATGTGTTGAGGCAAAAGACTTGGGCGGTGTGATTTTTTTTTTTTGTGTGTGTGTGTGTGTGTTGTTTTGAGAGAAAAGGCGTTTTACTGCCACAGAGGACACTCTCCGGACCTGAGAGCAGCGCAGCGTGCCCGCGGTTCTCCTCTTGCCTGTTTAAAAACTTAGGTGGCGAAAGAAGAGAAACCCCACCACCCCTCACGAAGATGCCCTTACTCCCGGGCCCCTTTGTCCGCGGTAGCTCCAGCGCCACGCTCCTCCGTGCGCTCTGCCTCGTCTTGGCTGGCTTCACCTGCACTGGTGAGTTTCCCTGGATGGATTCTTCTGATTTTCTTTTCTTCTTTTTTTTTTTTTTTTATGAATCGTGTTGGCACATATGCGGAAAGGCACCCCGTAACCCCCGCACGTGACAAGTTGTTTCCTGCTGGTTTTCTTTCTTGTCTTTTTAAATTGTATTTTGTTGTTGTTGTTCTGTTGCTGCTGAATCGCAGCCACGCGTGACGGAGCACGTTGTTGGCATGTCGTTATTGTTCTCTTAATTCCCCATTAATCATCCCGCACCTTCAAGGTTACACAGGAGAGAGAGATGGAGAGAGAGGGAGTCTGTGGCTTCTGAGCGAGGTTCCAACTTGAGAGCAGCAACCTCTCACTGTCGTGCTTTTGTTTAGAATAAAACACATTTATTGGAATAAGCGCCACGGAGTGAGCAGCGTGGGGGGGTTATCCGCACTGTGGCGGCTGCACACGGGAAGTTAGGGCTCCACACCTGCCTGGAAGGAGTCCGAGCCAACCTGTCTGTGGGAAGAGGTTTAAACACGCGGGCCCATGAGCAATAAAACAAGGCAGTGCTCAGTAACCTTAAGATCCTTTACGCACAATCAACCTTCACTTCATTCTTCCCCGGTTTGACTCCATCACCTCGCTGGTAATGTGGTGTTGTAAAAACCTCTGAGCTGTGGAGCTGTGTGCGAGGACAAAATCAGTATAACAGCCTGTGTGTGTATATATATATATATATATATTTGTAGCCTGGATGCATGCATCTGACCGGGGCTGCAAACACGCAGGATCCTCCAGGCTCCTCTCCGGCCAGGACTCATTCCTGCTGCATTTGCAGTATGGTGACAGCTTTACGGAGTTGGTAGACGACCCTACTCGCACTGATGAGTTGCATTTTATGATGTAGCCTCTTGGCCAGACACTCCCGATTGCATGCAAATGTGCTGTGATGTACAAAACAATCGTCCTACAGTGATGGGGGCGAGTCCCGAGCACATATGGCTTGGAGATAAGTTTCCCCTCTCTTTTAGTTGCAGCAGAAATAAATACATGTTTAAAACTTATTTTTTATTTGAAAATCGAATATCCTCACAGTACCAGTGCGAATGATACTCACATTTAGGGTTATTTACTCCTAATATCACATGTTCCATGGTAAACATTCAATCCAATTCAACAATTAAATCCATGATCAGTGCAATCAATTTCACCATTTCAACTATTTCTTTTAAAAAACACATTCTTTACTCGTCCTCCCTGGTGTGAAATATCCTCCTCACGAAGCCTCACAGCTGGAGGCCGCTGGTGAGTATCCGAAAACAGTAGAATTTCCACACATCATTTACCTCGTGCGCTTGTTTCCGAACTGTTAACCTTGCTTTGGACAGAAGGCAAACATGTTAGAGTTGGTGTAATTGTGTCTCTTGCTTCAGGACACCGAGATGATGAATTAAGAGGGCTTTACTCTTGCATTAATTAGTGTGTAATTATGAATATATTAGGATTAAACAAACAGTCATGCTCCAGGGACCTCATATATCAAGCTAAGTAAGTAGCAGTGCGATGGTATTTACAAGTCATTTTATGATGCATGTTGAAAGTGGATGGGGTTTCTGGGAGTGGTGTGTCAGTGGTTCGGCGTTGTTGCCTCGTAGTGACAAGTCATTGGTGCTTCAGTTGTGCGTGGCCGTTGTTTGTTCTTCCCCTTGTGTGTTTGGTTTCCTCTGGACGCTCTGGTTTCCTCACACAGTCCGAACAACTGCAGCTCTAGGTTCATTTAAAGACTCCAAATTCCCACAGGTGTGATGCTGTTTGTGTGCGTTTCTTTGTTTCTGTGAAACACTGGCGATATGGCCCAGGGTGTTTCCCTGCCTTTCGCCCAGTGCATGCTGGGATATGCTCCAAGCCCCCCTGTGACCCTGAATAGTAATGAGCCAGTTCAGGAAGTAGATGAATACAGGGTTTAAGGCAACATGTTTTATTCCTCTCTGTCTTCTGTATCAGATCTTTGAGCGCACCCTTTCTCCTTGTCCCGGTCTGTCACTGTCTATCATCTATTAGGTCAGTACAAGCATCCTTATAAGCTGCCATCACGGCATTCAGGCTACTTTTTATAGGACAAAGTGAGTTCCAGAAATGGATCAAAAAGTAATTTGCCAGGCAATTCTTTCTACACCGGGGCTGGGACAGTCTCAGCTGAGATCAGTTAAGTTATCCTCCGTAGAGAGGCAAGGTGCTGACTCTGCATTCATTGCCATCAAAAGCCGACCCGTCTTTTTTTGCGGGCAAACATAACTCAGTCAGTAATAAAGGTAGGCCTGTCAATCCAGATTCGAGCTAGCGGAGCACTTTCCTTTTCACCGTGTTGTGAGTGATCTGACGGACGGGACAGAAAGGAGCGGCGAACAAAGAACCGTACTGCACCGTCTGCACACAAGGGCAACGCTGAGCAAGAATTTGCATCTATGCATTTCTTCCACATGTGTTAGGTGTGCGTCTGCAGCTTATTCCTGCTCCTGTTGTTTCCCATTTTTATTTAAACTTGCCTGTCAGTTTGTTGTTTGTCCTTTTGTTGCTCCCCCCCAAGAAAAGAAAATCCAAAACGCAGCTATCAATGCAGGGAGAATAGAAACCCTGAACTTTTCTTTGTTTTCCACTCTGCCCAGGGAGAGTGTTGCCAAGCAATTGTTGTCTGGTTCAGCGAAGGGAGCATGGGATTTGGTATCAGGCACCTCCCTACTTGACTGAACAGTCACCTCCGAGCATTTTCCACGGGGTGTAAACCTTGTGATGATGCAAGGAGATGGCCATTAAATGACAACAAGCAGAAATCTATTGCGTAATACAGTCACAGTGACTTCCCTGTCTTGGTACAGTGATATCAGGGATATTCTTCTGCCGGTTGTCTCCTAATTCTAATGTGAACCATCTCAGACTTGTCTTTGTCAAACCCGGTTTTGTCTCTCTTCACTGACTCACTCAAGAATGCGATAAGGGGAGCCAAAGCTGGAATTAACATAATTTATTGGGGGAAATTGCCTTCTGGTCAAAGGAGTTTAAAACCACTTTGTTTCTGTCCCATGGCTAATGCATGGTAAATGATCGCCATGTATTTGCAGGGATATGGTGTTTTACAGGCAAGAGATAATTTATGGCCAGAAAGAGTTCTCATGCCCTCTAGTCATGGGAGATGAATTCAGATGACAAGTTACAGGAACAATGTAGTTTATATAAAATTATGTATTATCAACTTCTGATACCAGTAAAATAACATGATGGACAACTGCGGAGTTTATCATGCAAGGAGGCAATTAGAAAAACTGCATGGTAAAAAATTTAAATAGCACTTCTTCCGAGTATAAATGCTTGATATGAATCGTGTGCTGCTTGCAGAATTTGAATCGGGCAATATCATAATGAAAAAGAGAGTTGGCGTTGCTTATTTGCAGGACAGAGCTGATCAAATATATTAAATTTTCAATTCTCCTTCCATCACGTTAATTTGTTTGTAAGAAATAACACAAATGAATCAAATGAATCTCCTTCCTGTCCAAGTTTGGCCAAATGTAATTTCTTCAGTTAGAGTTGCATTGATTAATGGAGGCGGAGATAATAGTTCAGCATAAATGAATAAAAGGTAAACAGTGCATGTCAGCACAGGTCAGGTTTAAACAGTCGAGGAGCACGCTCCATTTGGTGACAAATGTTGGGGCGGCTTATCTTTCAGGAGGATGTGTCCCTGCGCTTATCATTTGCAAATGGCAATCTTGAGGAGGAAAGGAAGGACACAGCCGATGCCGAGGACACATGGAGGATGAACCTCGCGGAGGGGAGGAGTTAGGTGTTATTTTCTGCAGCCTGTGCAGAGGCCCTACAAAGGCACTACATCTCTGTCAAACTCTGCCCTTTTGTTTCAATTACCCTATTTCTATGATTCAGGTCTATGTGAGAGCGCTTAGGGGTTGAAGTTGGGCTATTTCCCCCCTGAAATGCAATGCACCATGGTCCCTATCAGTGCTATTCTATCTAGGTAGCATGAAATTGACCTTTCAACTCGGATGTGGGATGAGATTTCCCTACGTCTCAATGAAAACCTGGCCCATAATTCACAGAAGGGCACAGGATCTGACATTGTATCAGCAGTTGGGGAAATTGCCCCCAATCTCTGCTGTTGTAAGTCTGTCGCTGCTAACCATCCCATACGGGCGACCAGCCTCGTGTATCCGAGGGCCGCCAATGAGCGGTCGGGATAAGCTTGTCCTGAGCTGTGTCCGGACTCTTTCCCTGGAGGGTCTAATCAAATGTTCTTTTCCCTGGGTCATTTTCTTCTCCCCTACACTCTCATGGTGAGAAAGAACATGCTATGCTGACCTTGAACCTTGGATTCTACATTAACACACAGCTGATTCCTTCTCTTGAGTCTCTCAGGCATTACTTTGCTTACTAATGTTAGCCAGAAAACAAATATTGTGGTCAGTTGGTCTGTACTGGGATTTTCTTACTCATTTTTCTATTTTTATCCTTCCCATGATGTGCCGTCCGGCTCCTGATTTGTACAGTGTAAATAGCGGTGTGTTAGGAGATGTTTCCTGGTCCTTCCTGTTTTCCAAGTGATCAATACTCTTCTTCAAATGGTTAATTGGCCATCAGTCACTGTCAGAGGAAGTGCTTAGAAACCCAGAGGTGTCTCAGTGCAGCTCATAATAAGAGTGTCCGGTCCTCTGGGTCCTCTTCTGGCCTTTACTTTAGACCAGGGGGTGGCTGGGGATGGCGGGTTTGAATGCAATATGGAGAGCCATGGATTAATAGTTCTTTAGTGAGGCCACCGGGGAGCGATGTGAAAGCCACTTCCACTTTATCATACCGTGGAGTGGATGGAGGGAAAGTCTGAGGAGCACGTCTTGAGACAGGAACTTTGAAATGGCGTGAAGGTCACTTGATGTGAGCTGGCATTTAGCGTATCATTTTATTGTCACTGAGTGAAAAACCATTTTCTTTTTTTTTTCAGATTAAAATCATGTATTTCTGCTGCAGCCATGTTCGCTTTGAACATCTGCAGGTCAAGAGTGATGTATTTGTATATTAACAGGTTGTTGTAATATTAAAAGGGAAGTGAGAGCATTTGAATTTTTCACAAGGCTGTTTCTCAGCCGCTTGTAGTGCAGGGTGATGAGATAATGAAACTTTTATCTGCTGCTTCAACCTTGACGAGAAAACACACCTCCAACCAAATGTATGGCTCATTGTTATGCTTACCCCTGCTTTGCATGGCATGTAAACGACGTAATTAGAAGGCACCTAAGGCTACCCAGACAGCCCTGCTGGCGCTTGATTGGCAAGGGTATCCGAGGGAGGTCTGGCACAGCCTGAGCCAGAATTTGTCATCTTGAAGTGATTTTGTTGACAAGACGGGAGGCACAGTGACCTTTCCTAATTATGTGTATGTGTCCAGGCACTGATGCCTTAGGCAAGCAATTCTACTGAGTCAACAGAGCGCCGACTCTCGGAGCACATTCAAGCGCGGACAAGCCCGCGTGATGTAAGGTTAGAATATGCTGGGTTTAGCATCAAGCGTGTTAATAATTCAGTATTGATACAACATTATTAATGTCATTTTGTGTCGCCCCTGTGCCCTCACCCTTTGCTTATAGAAATGAGGAGAAACAAACAGAGAATTTTTTTTTTTGCGTTTCCTCCATTTCCCCACTTGTACCTGCAATCGTCTGCAAAAGCCACGGTGATGTTGCGCTACGCATGTTGATTCCCACAAAACATGAACCATTTATCATCCACCCTAAATGTGTAGCAGCAAGAGAACAGCCTCTCTGATCTATGTAGGTCCCTCTGTTATTGTTTTTCCCAAACAAACCACTTTCCGATGTGAAATGAGGTCTGAACATTACGGATTCAAAGCTTAAAGCTAAGCAGCAGATTTTCTTGGCAAGGCCATCAGAAACGCTAGGCTCACGGAAAACGCATTCATGTCCTTACTTCAATAGAATTAATCATGACAACACAGCTACCATTGAGGCTAGATGCTCCCTTTTTACAGCACGCCTTGATTATGGCTTCTATGGATTTAAATGTCCACTGACAGTGCATTCATGTGGAATCAAAGTGTGTTTTCATACCTGCGCTCCCTTGTCACCTATACTTGAATTTCAAAAGGTGAATACAGAGCAGCTCAGCCCTGGCACTGTTTAAGTTAATTAGCTACTGATATAACATCCTGCGTCTCAGGCAGAATTAGTTTATCATAATTGTTATGTTTAGTAACAGCTACACATTGATGATTACAACCTCAAGAAGTTGTAATTATTTAGATGCCATAATGTCACATTAATAGAGTGTTCTCAATTTTCATACAAACACCCGTTCCATCAAAACATGATGAGCAGGAAACTAAGAGGTCTGAGTCCCTTTTAAAGCAGTTTGAAAGATAAACACTGGATTTTACTGATCAACACAATGTTATGATCTAACATGAAGGTGATTAAGGCCGGAGATATACTTGATGTTTAAACGCACGTTCGCGTAGACAGCCGTCTGCGTCGTGAACGTAGTCGTTCACATACTTGCGAATGTACTACGCGTGTTACCGGAGGATACCACTAGAAGGCCCACCGGAGAAATCAGACCGTATAGAACTTCCGGATTTGCATGATGTAAACAATAAACATGGCGACCCTCGAGGAGGTTACTATTTTGTTCATTCTGAGATCACGGCAGAAAAAAAGAAAGCGGCGCCATCGTAGATGGTACTGATCTGTCGCCAGCTATTTTGACAAGCATATTTGTCACTGTGCAGCAGCAATGAAACGTCGTACAGATGCAGGTAATTGCGGACTTGGTCAATAAGCTTGTCTTCAGAACTTTCCTCCAGTTGTTGCTGCTTTGGTGCCCCTTGTCCCCTGACCCTGTCACATTCCCTAATACTACCGCTACACTGCCCCTACCGGTCAAGTGCATATTGCATCTGGCGTACACGTAGCGTTAATTTCTGAGGACGTGCACAACCAACACTCCAAATGGACACAGGATACGAGAGGCAGCCATCATGCACACAAATACGCTTAGTTAGCAGCAAGTATATCTCAAGCTTAAGACAGACAGATTTAAAAAAAAGATTTGAAAGAGTTTTTTTACCTGCAGAAAGACATCTGTCTTTCAGGTTGGCTGCAGGTCCATAAAAAGTCTTCAATTCAATTTTACAGATAAAAATCCTTAAAAAGTCTGAAATTAAATTCAGATTGGATGATCTCATAAGGCACGTCTCCACCAAAGGTCATGTGAAAATTTCTCCGCTCCTTCAGAGGTTAAGTTTATGCATCAAACTAATACCTTTTTATTCAGCCTGCTAGTTTGTGAACATGGGGAATTCAAGTTTAATGATGAGTGGTTTGTGAATGGCGAGTATTTGTGTGATTAAAGTAGGTTCCTGGAAGTGCTAAAAGGCTTTGAAACGTAGGACAATAGAGATCAAGGCAGGGGAGTCCTTATAGAGTTTAGACTTAAATTTCATTTCAAATTGTATTCAAAAGGATTTAAAGCCTTAGATTTCACTTGTTTGTAGCTGTTGACTCCCTGATCTATACAGTCGTTAGGGTAGATATGTAGAGAATCTCTGTATAGGCTCATAGTTTCTTTTATGAACAAATTTTCCACAAATGAGTCAAAGTGATGACCATCGCTTATTAATGGAGAAAATACTACATTTGTCATCATCTTGCAGGTGATTTGCAAGGCATTCTGGGAAATGTTCATAGCCCTCGGTTTGAAGTGTGGGTCGGAAAAATCTATAGCCCCAACACTTGGCCCTCCCCCCTCCATCCCAACAAGGACTGGGACACACTACGTGCAAAACGGAGGGGAAGGGTTAAGGGGTAGGGAGAAGGGGTGAAATGGGATTGGGCCTAAATGTACATATGTTTTTCTTTTGACAAGAAACTTTAATCACGTAACAAATGTTTCCCAGTAAGTTTCACCTGCATGCCAAGGTCTTTATCAGTGGATAAAGTTAGCTCAGTTGTCATGGAAATAACTAATTTGTGTTGAAGTGATCTAGGAACGTCTGTCCTCTTTGGGTAGGTGATAATCACTGTTGTCTCCATTCAGCGACACTGGTAATGAATGTCGGAATATTTTTATGTGTGCAACATTTCCACGTGCATGTCGCCATGCTGACATATCGTTCAGTTATGGGTCACGCAAAGCATCGTTCATTAAGGAATTCAATCACATCTTCAGGCATAAAGTGTCTTTTTAATTAGAAAGCACTTGGTACATGGTATGTGGATATACCTTTCATTAGTGCACGACAGGTCTGCTGGGTGCAGTCAATCGACAGCCAAATCTGACATCGTGTTGAATCCTGGCGTGGGTGGATGCAAGATATTGTGGCAATTCCTTAGATACTTCAGGTTAATTGGACACTAAATAATGTGTTTGCTCATGTACCGTTTATAGACTTAAAAGTGCTTTCACAGGTTATTAATTACAAGTTTGCCATTGCTTCTGTTGGGAGTTGGCTCTGTGCAGCTCCTTCCGTGAAAAAACAACAAAGCTCAGTTCCGTTTGCTCATTTAATTAATTTGCCTAACGTTGCAGTTGGGGCGGACAGACATCTGCTGACCAATAAACAAGAATCTAAGGAGTTATTTGTTGGATGGAGCTGGCGTTTAATGGATGCGAGTTGGTGTCCAATTTCCAGCAGTGATTGAATGTAAGCTGGCTTCTGACCGAGCTCAGTTCACAGGATATTGTTAACAGCTCCACTAATGACCTGATCCATCCTTTTATTTCCGAGTCACTGTGGCAAATTCTTTACTCTCTGTTCAGAACATCCCATCATTCAGAAGATGAAGACACTACAGAGGATTATTCGCCTCTATTATTCCGGATTTGACTAATTGGAGCTGAAAATTCGGTTGGGATACAGCAGGTATGAAGGCACCGTGAAAGATGATTTGTTGCATCTCAGAGCTCATAAACATGGTTTTAAAGACCCTGACTCGTAGCCATAATCATTTTTAATGTCCTCAGCATGTCTAGACATCTGCACACGCCCGGAGTCATCCCGAGAGTGGTCGCAAATGTCGCCAAATGTCTGTCTTCGCTCGATCTGATGGCGTTTTCCATCATGAGCGCTGCACAGCATTGTAAGTCACTCTGGATCCGAGTGCCTGCCACCTGTTGTGAATGTAATTGTGCTGACCATAGCCATCGGAGTTTACAGTGATGTGGAGCAAACTGAGTCTACATCTTTTCCCCCCCACACAGTTGTTTTTGATTGGTGTCCAGATGGAGTTGCGTGAAATCATTTGACGTTGGCGACATGTCGAGTGTCAGCAGGATACTGTGGGTTTTTCCTTCCATTTTTATCGCATGCAACGGGTTTTAACTACATAATTCTATCCTTTCAAAGATCTGGATTTGACTGACTGACTTAGAGTTTTCATTTCAGAGTTTCTCTACTGTAGTCAAACAGTATCTGCCTCACTCTGTGTAGTTGGGTTCAGAAACTACCAGCAGGTATAGAATAAGGGATACTGCACTTTTAAATGTGTTTTTTGGGCCATAAACAAATGTATATCTTTGCTCTTTGATGAAACACATTAATGCTGGTTTTAATATCACATTTCTGACCAAATTTATGAACAAAAATATCTTATATTCATCAGCTAAACATGGCTCATAACGCCACCAAGTGTTTCGAACTGTGGCAGACCTTGCAGGGGCCAATGCTTACATTGAGTCAACCATTTGGGATGGTTCTACGTCATTACATTTATATATTTATGAAAAAGCCAACACCCTGTTATCGAAAGTAGGCGGCCCCCTGCCACCAGCGACCACTCCTTTTCAAATCTATGCTGTAACTTAACCTTACCCGGAGGCGGTGGAGGAGGGATGGTATGTAGATCGGTAGGTGTGCCTTATGCCCCACTGATCAGGGGTGAAGTTACACTTTTAATTATCTATCTATTGTCTTCTGTTTATTTAATCTGTTAGTCTGCACTATTACTGTAATTATATATACATTTTTAAATATTTATTGTAATATATTGCTTCCAATATCGCCATCGGACTCTCAGGGATTTTGGGGTGTTTTGTTCCACTGGGCAGCAGGGGGCTCCACTGGACCAGACTGATGTGGTTCGGTCCAGGGAGGGAGGGAGGACCAGGTCCCCTTAATCTCTGCCAGACATGACAACTTCATGAAGCATATTAATCCACCGTGAGCAGGCTCTCTCTGGAGGGTTTGGGGGCTTTCTTTTCTTTTTGTGTAAAAGTGGGAAGCAGAGTCTGCCTTACTTTGGGCAACACCCTCCTGGGGGGGGGCCTGAGGAAAGCGATTCCTCCTCTACCTTCTGTCGTGGAAATTTATCATCAGATTTGAAATAATGAGGAGTTGTCTTAGAGGTTTAATTATTAGCTCTGCAGAGGGTTACACAGTCAGCAACATGGCTCCGAGTGCAACAACGAGAAGTTAAAAAGGAAGATTTTTATACAATGTGATAAACAGGATTCAGAAAGAGGAATCAAACCCAGCACACAGTTGCACAAATAAAGGTCAACAGGAAGTGGAACTTTGAGGTTGCATCAGCTAAGTGCACAGAAAACAGTCAAAACAGTCGTCAGACATTGACCAGTGGAATTTTCCATTACACTTCTTTATTATTCTCTATTTAGGAAACAGGAAGAAAGAAAGAAATATATAAAAATGCCACTGGAAAAAAATTAAAGAGGGAACAGAGAGGTAGGTAAAGTGAAAAGTCTCCATTCTATAGTTGTAGGTTGATCTCTAATTCTATACACCAACCTTTTCTGGTTATTCTAAACTACTCTAAACTGTAATTATAGGGGTTAGCGAATGTCTGTCAAACTGACACAAAAGGATGTGAACAGGTAAACATCGCAACTGACAATTAACATCAGGGATACATGTGGAGAATATTCAGCTGCGGCTTGTTATTTTTAAAGCCGGTGCTAAGGGTCACTGTCTCCAGTTAAAATAGCATCCTGGTTTCCCAGTGAACCAGAGTATGGACATTTCAAGCTAAAAACATCTTATAAATCTGAGGTAGCACAAATATGTGTTGTACCTCCTCACTGTGCACAATGAATAAAGCAACATATCAATATACATTGCACTTGATGATATTGCTATTGTTGAATATTATATTGCAATAATTATTGGTATTGTTTTATTGCCCAGCCTCAGACCAGGCCTTGTCTTAATAACAGCACCAGTTCTTCATGTGATCCCAGTGTGACTCTGTGGAGGTGACATCAGGACTCCGTGGAGGACAGGGCGTCTCTTGCAGGAGTCCTTGTCCTTCTTGTCTCTGGAGTGTCTCTGACTCTGGCTGTATGTTTGAATGTGGGACCAATCAGACGGCTCCCTCGTGGTACTGTGTGATCGAGAATATAAACGAATTACTGTATGTACCACCCATATCTTTACTCTTTACATTTCACCGATACAGTCAGTACACACTGTCAGGTCATGCATGTACTCGTGCATACAAAGTCACCTCATGCTTTTCACTAAAGAAAAATGTCGTTGCCGTGTTACGACCCTGAGAATAAAAAATTTCTATTGTCGCCACTGTATCTCAGATGAAAGCTTGTTTTTTTGAATCATCTTATTTCCTGTCTTTCATAAGTTCCCAGAACCAGACGTCAGACCATGTCCCTGAATCACCCCTGTAATGTGTGATGGAAGTGTCACTGTGGGAAATGTTGGACTGGACAGTCCTGAGTTTAATTATTTAAAATCACATTTTAGGTTTTAAAATTACCCGACTGAAAACGTGGACAGATTGGTTTCAGGCTGAATCACCACAAGCCAAATGCAATTTGACTTATTTTCTTATTTCTTGGTCTGCATCATAGTGACTTTGCTCTTCTACTTTCATTAAAATAATCATTTTAATAATAACTTTTGTGGCTTAGTCAGATCGTTTTTGAGAATTTCATTGTTAAACTTCTTATTTCTTTCATATTTTTTAAATGTTTTTCTGCAGAATGTTCGGTGAAATCCTGAGCTTTTACACACAGAGTAATCGCCCTAAGATCATTTGCTACACAAAAACTATTTTTATCTCCGCGCACTCTTCACGTCGCTGTCCGGATTTGTAAGAAAGGATTTGTCCCACTTGTGTTCAAAGGATCAAGATGAAATTGTGAAACAAACCAGTCCCATGTATAAAAAAAGGACTGCATTACTTGGATAACAAGAACTCACAAAGGTGCTTTTCTCTTCCCTTGGCAGCCTTCAAACTTTGCTTTTATCAAACTTGTCTTACCTTTCAGATTCCATTATATTAATCAGCGACATGCCTTAGCTCTCCTCACTCATTAGAGGATCCTGAGAAGCTGACACCTCATTTGGAAATGTGATTTTCTTTTCTTTTTTTTTTTGTCTAGTCCTCTGTGTCGACTTTGTCCCCATAAAACTACAACTTGTCAGTAAAACACATTCCTAGCACTGAGATAAGTAGCACACTTTGGTTGAGATCCATGTGTCAGACTTTTTTTTTCTTCTGGAATTATCTTTGCCCATCTTCTGTAACAGGCTGCCATTTTGTTTTAATCCAGCTCAGATGCATAAAGCCTCCACAGCTTGGGGGAAATCACCAGCGCCTAAAGCAAACAGTCGGACCCAAAGTCCCACAAGTAGAAAGCAGCCAAGTAAACCCATTAACTGCCTATAGAGTCGTTTGGGCTGTTGCCTCCACATGACGCTCTCCACAAATCACAAGCTGGTTTTTACTCTTTGTTCGAATAACCGCAGGAGAGCCAAGACAACACTTCACTTATTGTGTAACTAATGTTGGAGGAAATAACATTTTTCACATCATTAAACATTTGTGAAGTAGTTGGAAAAAACAGCAGTTGCACTTCATTTCTAGTGTAAAAATAAGTTGTATAAAGTTAATCACACTATAAGCTTTTAACTCTGAAGATAAAATTTGACAAGGCTGCAGCAGCATTTTCATTTCGGGGGAATCGAGGCTCGATACCTTCCGGACTCTGGCTTCTTCTGTCCCCTCTCAACATGTGATGCCCAACTGTACACATTATATGAATCGCCAGAAGGTGTTTGATTTATGCTGAGTCTGAGTTATCGGCTCCAAACAGGCCGTGTAGCTTCCCTCTTATCATCCCACCCAGCAGCTTGCAGAATTTCTGCATGTTTTTTGAGCTCAGCGCTAAATTGTGATGACAATAGTCACGAACAGGACACAAAGACAAAAACTGCCACTTGCAGCAAAATGAGAGCCTCCCGCCTTCTCGCCTCATTTTTTCTGTCGGATTTTCCTGCAGCGTGTTTGACAAGAAGGGCTGGCAGCTTTACGCCGTGGCACAACTCGGGCTGTCGTGGGTGCTGCCCACCCCCCGACCCCTGTCACACAATTAGCTCTCCGCTCTTCAGATAGCTAGAACAAAGGTGAACCCGGGGAGGCGAGGCTGAATTCAGTCAGAGTGGAGGGGTGTGTGTGTGACTCAAGGGCACTTCTCTTGACCAGAGGAGTCATTGGCTGTCACTGAACATCACTGTCTCCGTCCGCACTAATGGCATCTCCAGATTGTGCAATGAGGAACAAAGGCTGGTTGGACGAGATACCGTGGAAAAAATAGAGCGACCCCATTAGAGCTGCAGGCCGTGGTTTGTGACAGTGGCTGCGGACCTATACAAGTGTCATGACAGATATGAACCAAGGAACAATTATAGGCTGATGTGCTTGAAGCTAATCTGCGTCACCAAAAAGGAGAAGAAAGTGTCGAATTAGCACAGAAGACACATGCTTGTACACACACACACACACACACACACACAGACACACACACACACACACACATTATTTCCTTAACATTTGCAAAACTGATCAGGAGAAAAATCTAATGTTGGCGCTTTATTCCTCTCTCTTTTTCTATGCTGTTTATTTCATGAGGTGAAATGTAAAAGGTGAGCCCATTAACAAAACTGTGCGCAGAACAACAAGAAAATGAAATGTTATGATGAGTAATTTGTAATTTTCCTGTGGCTATGGAGAAAAAAGTTTATTAATTGACTCGAGCGGAATCATTTTTTCCGGTAAGCACTTGCCTCTGAATTCGTTTTTTTTTTTATCATATGCTAATTGTCGATATCCTGCCAGTAATCAATCTGCAAAGTTCTTTTTTGTGTGTTTTAAAATATAAGTTGAACAGCGGGAGCGTATTGACTTGTTCTGTACCCCATCGTGCTTGCTCTCACAGGGAGGTTAAGGGGATAGTTAGATAGATAAAATGAAAATGCACCCATCATGTACTAACCACTATGCCGATGGAGGGGTGGGTGAAGTGTTTGAGTCAGTAAACAGTGTTGCAGCTAAGGCGACCTCTTCTTCAGACCTAATGAAACAACAGAAAAAACATGTCTCCATACTGCTAGTGTGGTGTCATCCAAGTGTCTGCAAGCCCCGACATCCATATTCAACTCAAAACTGCGTCATTTACACCGTGTTTTAAGCCTTCACCCACCCCCCCATCTACATAGTGGAGAGTTGATAATTAGTGAATTTTCATTTTACGTTGAACTATCCCTTTAACTCAACATATAGTGTGTTTTCCTTGTGTGGGCGCTAAACACTTTAAGACGGGGATGAAACACAGCAGCACTAAGTACATTTTTTAAACCACAGCTGCTAATTATGAGTCCGTAAACAAAAAAATGTGATCAAAAACAGATCTTTTTGTATCTCTGTGGTCTTTTTCGCGAGCAATCCTAATATACGAGATTTTCACTGGCAGTTGAACATGAAGCTAATTGGATTAGAAGACGAGCCCTTGTGCCATTTTATTTTTTGCACAACTGTTTATGTTCATTATTCTGAGCAGCGCATATAGAATAAGAGGAGACAAGTGACAGTTATGCTTTGTTTTTCGATGTCAGTCTGCAGGAAGCAGTTGAACTCGTCGTCCTACTCCCTTTGGTAGTATCACGGTTTTTGTCCAAGGTTGACTCACAAAACAAAATGTGCTCCCCCTCTTTGAGAGATGCCACTACTCCGTTCCCTTTTTTTTATTCAGAGTAGAAATGTTATTTTTCCCATTTATTGCTAATTTAAGTCTTGGGGAATATTGTGTGCAAAGTCACAGCGATGAAAGTGCCATGTTTCTGCAAAGCGTTGCAGGAGTACAACGGTTGGCATCAGCGTTGTCACACTTAATCTCCATCTCCATGACACTCGGAGTCAAAACACGAGCCTGGAAATGCGAGCCCTCCCCGTGTCAAGAGATCTCCCGCTCTCTCCGTGCTGGAGCTGCTAATGATTCTGACAGAATTAAAAGTATTAAAGACAGTTATTGAATTATTTAATGATGTCTCATTTAAAAAAAGCACTGCTGGTTATTAAAACCACAAGATTTGACCTGTTTTTTTTTTTCTCCATAGGCAGGGAGGCATTATCCTTTCATCCGCCATATTTCCAAGGTCACAGCATGCATGTGTCTGAGTTTCCCTATGGAAGCTGCAGAGTCCCACAGGTTTAACTGTAATATCCTGGTTAATTCCTCCACATGTTGGGTTATTGCTGTCAAAGCTCCTGTGTCGGTTTATCCTCAATTCTGGCTTATTCTTTCATTTTCACTGATGATTTCATCGCTTCATGTTTCCCACGACTGGCCCCACCCATCGACACACAAGCAGATACAAACGCAGATGGATCCACAAGTGAGAGTATCTGGTATGGGGGGGGGGGGGTCATCATTGGTTTTGGTCTTTCCGCAAAGATTCAAATGCCACCAACGGGACAAAGTACTCATAGTCGTGATAATGATATGTTTATAGAAACAGGATGGTTCTAACTGTCCCCACCCACACATTGTGTTATTCACCTTGAGCTGTTGGTTGTGCAGCGGTGGAAACAGAGGTTTTTCAAGCTTGTATTTTAAGTTGACACTGATGCTCGGTTAATCATTTAGTTTCTAACTTCTACAATGTGAGACGTGGAATTCCAGTGTAACCAACACCGATCACAGCATAAATGTTTCTTTAATATGTTTTTGAAGCTTGGTGGTGAAACACTATGGTACATATTTGGTTTATGCGAAATGTGTTTACTTATAAATGTCTGTGGGCATCGGCGAGTATGCAAATCTATGTACTGATGGGATACCATGTTTTAAAAGTATATTAGTTTCACCCACATGAAACTGCAACTTCGTCTACAGTTGGGCTGTACTGCCACTGGCAAGTACTGCTTTTAGAGAGGCAAAGAAGTGTAGCATAAGCCACAGCTAGCTAAAAGCAATTTGACGTTTTTTCATGCTTGAGAGTCCCACAAGTAAAACAGAGACATGCAAGACTTCAGTTTCGAGAGGTGTTGTGAATTCCTATATCTATTTATGTGTTCTTTTTTAAGTTATGACTGTCAAACTAGTGAACAAAGGAAGTTCTATGGCATTCATTCTGTGTAATTATTTGGTTTTTGAAGGGTTTAACCTGAGCCAGGCCTTACAACAATGATAGCAGTCAGTAAAAATAATTTCAGTGGCATTTATTTCAATATGGTGGTTATTTACATGAACTTCTATATAGAAGCCATCCAATCCTAACCAGAAGCTGCAGGCATCACTGATATGACTTCATTAAATAACCCCCTGACCCCTGAGATGCTGGGGTGATCTATATCCTCCTAGTCTCTTTACTTCACCAAAGAATGGAGATCCCACGCAGAGATATGGGGCCGCGGCGTATCTTCCTATCTTTAATTTAGAAATTCAGGAGGACTGCACAATGGTAAGATGTTTATCCGCACTAAGTGTCTGCCTCGTCACTTCATGCATGTTGGCTCTTGAAAAGCCTCCTTGGGGACCACATAACTGCCGGTGTTGCAGTACTTAAACTAAAATAGTTTTCCTTTCGCTGTCTCTTCCCTGATGACCACTGATAAGGGTGATGATGTCAGAGATAATTTCTGAAAAATGTCCATCCGGATGCGTGCGGGGCCTCTGAGACCAGACGTCTGAAGGCTAACTAACCAAGAGAAGGGCTTTAAGGACGGCGAAGAGTGTTCAGTGCACTGACATGAGCAATGCTGTTTTCAAATGTGCTTTTTTCCTCGGAGAGCTGCGTGTTTGCATTGCAGCAAAGAGGTGAGCACACAGGGGCGTGCAGGTGCAGCTCCCCCTCGTAGCTGTGTCTTGATCCAGGACACCTCCGCAGGGGTGTCGGTAGATTAAAGCTGAGGTGTTCTCTCTAACCACTGGGCTTCCTCCGTCTCCGGAAATATGTAGGTGGATGGATTAAAAGAGATGGGGTGGGGTGCTGGGCTGCTCCTCGTTCCCAGCGACTGCGAAACGTTAATATGAAGAGACTGAACTGCCGCAGGTTTCCAGAAAGAAGACATTTCGCAACATATTTGACATCAGCTGGATATCCCCCCTTGAATGGAATGTCACACACTGTACCCATTATCTTATCAGGCCTTGAAAAATTACACCATGTTTTTCATAATCGGTGTCAGTTCTATGCTACATTATGAACTTGAAAGGGCAATTTAGTCGCTGAATACGATAATTCATTAGCTTTTTCTCAGTAATGATTCATGCCTTTAAAAAAACTTGTGGTGTTTTGTGTCTGGAGCTGAAGTTGATACTGGGTCTGCCTGTCGTGATGGAGCGTTGACAATGATGTCTTCAGGGCTTTCATCCTTTGCGCTTTACATTTGCCTTCCGACCAATTGAAAGGCAGGGAAAACAGTGCAATTTGTCTAAAAGGAAGCGACTCCAATCGATGGGATTTTCATTACAGTTATGTTTTCATACTGCAGCGGAGGCAGGGTGCGGAGCTCGGCTGAATGGTGCATTAATGTTTCCATCTCCCCAGCCGTGTCAGTCCGTGGCTCCCGAGGCTTGTCACTGCAATGATTCGGGAGCGCTAGGATGAGTCTGTGCAACCGGGACCTGATTCTCCTCAATGCCACGTCCCCAGTCAACAGCTGTCCATTTTGTCACTGTAGATTTCAGGCCGCGTCGTGGCTTTGCAGGGGAAGGGAAAGACCAGAAGGCATGATCTTTGTGAGAGCTGCATTTTATTGAATTATCCCTCACTCTATAGTCCCACTTGAGAGTTGGAAGTTAAGCAGCTTACCTGTGGCCCTGGAAAAAATACATGACTGCAGTGTTCATAATCCAGCAACAAATCAAGTAGTCACTGTGAGAATAAAAGTATTCATATGCACTTTGCACAGATGGGTAAGAAATGTCGACACTCCTTTCCTTGTGTAATTTTATCTGTTTTCCAAAGTTTTGGCTGAGCCCAGAGGCATGGAGACTATATTAAAATGATAATGTGGACTGGAAAATCAATGTGATTCCACAGCAGCATTATAATCTTCCACATACTATGTGTGTTATTCGAGTAAAGATTTAAATGGAAAACCCTGTTACCAAAGCTGTTTACCGTAAATTTTCAAAGTTGTGCAGTATTAGACAATATTCAAATGTTCAACAATGTAACTTAAAACTAACGACACTAAAGTTAGCGTGAAAATTACATGTTCTAATGATTAGAACATTTTAAAAGACTGCATTCAAAATCTCATATTCAAAGACTGAAAATGTGGAAAAGAGAAAGAAATACAAGCTGCACTGTGAACAATATTCAGAGGCCATGAGTAAAAAAAGGTCTATTGTATTTAGACAATACAATATGGGACTTCAGTCAGGACGTCACTTCCTCGTTCAGTCACTTGCTTTATTAACATTTACAGCTTGTACCTGATTTGGGCCGAGTTCACGCTCCGACCAGAATTATCAGTGTCCGCCTGTCACCGGGGCAGTTGCTAAGCAGTTAAATCAAATGAGAAATGTAAAATGTAATTACCTCTCTTAAATTTGAGAATACCAGCGCTTCCACATGGGTGTCAGAAATGGCTGACTACTCTGCAATACATTAATTATCGCTTTAATATGGTCCCCTATAGGCTTCCATACCGCAGTTCCAATTAAATCATAGTACTACAGTGTACACGGATACTTAGAGCACTGGTCCCCAACCAGGGTTTCACCTGCTACCATAAGACTGAGGCAGTTAAGAGCAGCTAAGCTGAATGAAGAGAAAAACGATGCTGAGAGGTATGTACCAAATACAATATGATATCTTTTTCTGGAAATTAGAGCTGAAAGACTGTTTTTTTTTTTTTGTATATATATATATTTGAGCTTGAGCCGGTTACATGTTGTTCATTAGGTCACATTTGTTTCTCACAACCAACGCCCAGAACAATACTCAGATCTTAACCACACTGTGCACCTCTGGGAAGAACTGAGCCAGACCTCATCACCCGTGGCCGACATCGCCTGTGCTCCTGTTGCAGCCTTGTTTCAAAACCTTGTTCAAAACCTTCTCATGAACTATTATAGGATTTTTGCAACTGCTACACATAAGTGTTATTAGGGCTGGGTGATATAGATTTTTGCTCCTGAGTGAAGGTTATGGTTTTTTCTACATGAGGATGACACTTGATCATCAGCAAAACATTTTACAGATCCAAGGCAGATCAGTTTAATGTTATATCTCCTCACTGTGCTTACACAATGCATAAGCAATATATTGATATACAATGACCACTTGTTATATTGCTGTTTTTTTAAATTATATTTTTTGATAATTATTGATGTTTTATTTCCCAGCTCTAGGTGTAATGTTTATGTCTACATATTATTGGCCACATAGCATGTGTGCTAAACAATCATTTAACTTCCACAACATCCACATTAACATTAGCATGTACAGTCACAGTGGACAATTTTGAAATGAGACACTGGAGAGGACACACACACACACACACACACACACACACACACACACACACACACACACAGAGGAAATGCTGATCAGCACCCATGATGGCAGAGGGTGTTAACCGCGACAGCCTGGTCTCCAAATCCAATAAACCTCTGTGTGATACAGCTGTGATAGGTCACCCAGATAACGCAACACAAGGGGCAAAAACAAATCGGCCGGACTCACACACGGTGGCAATTGCTCATTATGCTCCTGGCAATCACAAAACAAATGGCCACAGGTGAAACGGACTCGCTACCTTGGCGTATAGTCATTTACATTAGCATCATTTATCACGTGGGGTGGCAGCCTGTATATTGGTTACTGTGTGGTTTGTGTGCTTTAATGCATGCACATCTGAAAACAAGGGGAAATTGCTCTGCCTCTCACATCTCAGTTTGTGGACCACAACACTGGCTCTGCTGCCGTCGATGCTCCCGAGCAGCAGCTGGGAAAAATGGTGCGGCCGAGAGTTTTGCGGTTTCCTCCTGATGCATCTGTGCACCACTTGTGTTTCTTAGGTTTAATTGTAATTATTATTTTCCTGCTGCTGTATGTGTTCGACTCTCCAGCCAGTGATGAACAATCAAGCTTTGAACTTGTATGCCTCTGACTTGTGCACATGAACACTGAAGTGGACTAATTAGTTTGTATTTTCGCAGAAAACTGTTGGCAGAGCTGACTTACCACTGAAAAATATTCATTTTTTATCTGATCCTTCCAATCCATTATACAAGTGGGGATTTGTCCATTGGCCTAACAAAACTAATGGTTATGAGTTGATTGTGTGACTACATTGACAACACAGAAGGAAAAATCTCTGAACTCAATAATGTGCAGAATTGTCAGGGGTATGAGGGAGTAGATATGTTCAGGATTGAGAACTGGTTCTAGATTGGCCCTGTATAAAAACAGGAAGGTCTTCTGCTTATTGATTTTTCAAAGCAGAGTTTGGTCCCTCAGAGCTTCCTTCTACATTACTGGCTACAAAATCATCTGCATCAAGCTTGATTCTAAATTGTAAAGGTGCCAAAGCACAACAACAAGCTGGGTGAAAAAAACGAGAGTGAACAAATCCTTCAGGGAAACAATATGATGGATGTAATGATTCAACCCCAAATTTCTGAGGTCAAATAAAACGACCTTGAATTTTGAAGCCTAGAGTTTGCTTCTTACAGATAAAACATGCAAAAACAAAAGTTCCAATGATATATTGTGCATTTTCAACTCGTGAATTAAGAGTGGATTGGAAATGTAAAAAAGATTGCTAAATCATTTTTTCCCACGCACAGTGTTTTAACTCTTGTAAGAGGTGTAACATTTGGTGTATTGATAAAAGGCAAAATGCTTCTAAGTTCAATAGAAACAGATACGGTACATAAAAGATGGACAGAAATCATTTAAATGTAACTTAAACATCGCCCATGTGTGGACCAATGAGATGTTTTTAATTATGTCATTTTCTACTATGATATGGTAAATTAACAGTGAAAATGTCCACAGATGAGCGATCATGACAGGAGCCGCAGTGTTAAACCAATACATCAATTAGTCAGTTGATCAATTCATCATTTTAACTTTACAAAACCACAAACGCTCTGTAGTTCTAGCTCGTCATGCATTTCCTTGTGACATTTTATTGTAAGTATGGTGAGTGTTACCTCTATTTTATTTTCGTACATTTCATAGACCAAATGAGTAATTGATAAATTGACAAAGTAATTTATAATAATTAGAAAAATTGTAAGTCACACCTCAATCATGACAATCGCTACATTAATGCATCCTTGAGTTATTATTGTAGGACAGTGACACCATCAAATTGTTTGGATGCAGTAAAACTGCACCATTGCCAACATAGGTGGACAGAAACAGAAATGTAAAATCTATTTTTTACATTGTACTCACCCTATAGAGCTAAAAGTGGTTCCTCGAAGACTGTCACTTAGCCCTTCCTCCTCACATTTTCCCATGTCAGTAACTCCACCAGCTCTGATCTTCAGCGCATGTTTAAAAACAGCGCACAGAGCTGAGAGTGTGTTGTGATCTGCCATTGTCTTCTGAGTGGTATCCTGCCCTAATGGGTTGTAGTTCATACATGATAGACAGTTGTGTTGCAGTAATCTTTCATTCCTCCCTTTATCTAAAGACAGGTGGAGCGCTCGGCTGATGGAAACACTTTTTTTCATTACCGCCTCTCGTTGCCGTTTCTCCGCCTCGGCTCATTGCCGGTAGGACATGAACCCAACTTCTGTGAGACCGGAGTCTTTCCGTTTAGAGGCTCTGGCTGTTTTGGATCTTTTTGTCCTTTTCATGACATCCTCTGTCAAACAGTTTGATGAATCTCAACTTTTGATAATCGTGTGTGTTTTTGTTTCCTAACACTGATGTACAACACACACTCACTCACAGTGTTCCTGATCAATCCTCAGCAGCGATTGCCTGCTGTAGAAGAGCCGCGCTAACATTTAGTCTGTGATGATTCATGATCATGTTTATTATTCCCATTGAAGACTGCTTCTCTTATCACAGTTCTCGACTACAAATTTGGCTTCTGTTGTTTTTGTTACTGATAAGCCTAAGTTTTAGATTTTCTTTTTATATTGCCCTCATCAGTTATTTACTTACCTCTATTGTGGTGACTCATGCTGTCCTCACTGGAGGTAAATGGCAATAAGAGGCTTTACTACATCTACAAGGATCCGGAGCATAACTCATTTTTCAGAGGGGTTCCGGGGGTTTATTTTGTTTTGCCACCATGATCTTATCAGCTGCTGTGTTTATTGTTTTCTTTTTTGACCTTATTTAAATTCTGAGATAAGCTTCCAGCATAAAAATGGTCTTTTATCGGGGAATGCGTTGTCACCGTACCTGTCCGCTGAACGCAGCCTCGCTCGACGTAAATGCGCCTGGCTGCCGGATTCCCCGTCTTGCCCGAGTTCGCTGTGCTCATTCAAGTCCCACAAGTGAGCTGACCTCAGTCTGAGTGCCTTTAATTCTTTATCAGATCTAACAGCGAAACACCAGCAAATCTGTTCTGGTTGAAAGAGATTCTAACACATTAACAATGGGAAAACAAACTGTAGGATTTGTTTGCGTAGTGTGTAAAAAGCTCGGTACGCTCCAGCCTCACATTATCGCTTTTCTCCAGATCTGTGAGGAATTTGTTTTTCCTTGGCTGCGTTAAATATTTACAAGCCTGAAAATGTATTGAAATTATGAGCTGATGCTCAGTAGGAACGACTTTTATGTACATGCAATTTAAATCCTCTTAGAGGCACAAATGGAGAATTTCACAGCAATTATGCACATGATCAGAATGTTTTCACATCGCTATATCTCATTGTCAGGGTTGTGATTAGTTTAATTCAGTTTACATCAGTTCACGAGGTGGAATTTCCTTATTTAAATCCGTAGACGTGTGAGTGTCTGTGGAGTTCTGTCACAGAATCTTGTTGAAATGAATATGTCAAGTTAAAATTTCAAACATGTCGAAAGTGAGTTGATCTTGTTTGTTTTGATCGAGCTGGTTCAACATCAAAGTCTCCATTGAAATTCAGGCCATACAACAGAGAATAAACACGTTTCCACTGGAGCCGAATTAGTCGACTGATGAAAAAGAATTTTCATCAGCTCAATAATTTATTAAGCCGCTTTTTAAGAAAGCAACACAGATTTACTGGTTTGATTTCTTGTTTAACAGAATATTTGTTTTGTTTTTTCTTTATCGTATTTGATAATAAATTGAATCTCTTTTGGGTTTGGGTCTTTTGGTTGGAAAAAAGCTATTTAAACAGTGTCACCTTGGGTTTGGTTTTAATCATCACTTCACAATTTTTTTGGGGACATTTAACTGACCATATGATTAATTGGCAAATTTCAAACGGTAATTGCAGAATAATTGATAATATAAATGATTACTTAATTAGTTGCTGTACTAGTTTCCACCCATTATAAGTCATTCGAAGTTTTCAACAAATGTGGCATCATTTCGCAGCCAGAAGGCCTGTGACACTGATGTGAGACGAGTGCGAGGCCAGACGCCACCTTGTGCCGAGCACTCTCCGACTTATCTGGTACTGAGGCGTGGAATGAGCAGATAAAACAATTCCGAAGGGGAAATGATTCTGTCCGTAATCAGATTTATTTACGCAGCCCACTGAGGAAGATTGATGTCTTATCTGTGACTGTGGATTTCAATTCTCTATGCTACGACGCAGATAAACAATCAGTCTGCAGTCTCCGGAGCTTTTTTTAATTGTCTGTTTGTGTGTGTGTGTGTGTGTGTAGTGTGTGTAGTGCGTGTGTGTGTGTGCAGATGCAAGCATGTGCGCCTATTAGCATGTTTTGTCTATCAGCATGTTTTTTGACATCTGAGACAGTGATGCTTCGGAATAGAGTCACCGCCGTCTCCCGCTCCCCCAGTTCCTTGCCTGACTATTTTTCACGGCTGTTAAATGTCAGACACATGCTCTTACATCTTGGTGACTAGCAATTGAAAAGTGGAGCTCAAGCAGAGATCAAACCGACGCTGTTGCTCCTGTCTAGCTGGGAGACATGTTTTTTTTTCCCGTCCTTGCTCGTGAGTGCGAGCGAGAGGCCACCATTTTGACTGAGGAGTCGTCGTATGTCGAAACCTACGCCGTACTTTTCTTACGTTTATACTCTCATTCAACGTCTCGAGCTCTCGTGCCACTTTGGTTAGCGTCGTATTAAAATGCGTCCAACGCAGTGAGTAAGTGATGTGATAATATAATTTGTCAGTGAAAAACAGTGGAACACAGTATATCTTTTCACTAAGGGATGAAGACCTCATTACTTGTATGTAGGCCTATTATTCATGTGGCACATTATGTTAATGACTTAGTGTGCCGGGGATATAGACTATTTTAGTGTTTTTTGCTATCATCTAGTTAATTACAGTATGTAGGATACAGACACTGGAGTTCAGTGCGGTTTCCATGGTAGCCATTATATTTGATGGCAGTGGCTGCAGTCTGTCGCATTGGGATTTACTATGGGAATTAGGCAGGGAAAGCTCTCCACATCTTAAAATAGGCCAGTCAAGGAAGGTATGAGAGCAGAAACTTTGTATTGCCGGCACAGACTGTTGCTCAGACGCAAACAAAATGAACCTGTTTTTATTCTCTTCACTTACTCAAAGCGCAACGTTGATCGACAGTTCTCACATTTTTCAGGGAATAAAAGATTTTGTTACTTGTTATCACGTTGAATTCTTCATTCCCGAGGAACAACAGAGCACTGAGAGAGATCTGAGCAAGATTACAAACCCACCCCACCCCCCGCCGCCCCCTCGTCAGACAGCTCGTCTTATTATCTCCCCCGAAAATGGCAAGGTTACAGTACCTACAGGTGCAGAGGAAGGTGAGCGTGTTGGCTTTTATCTTTTAAACCAGTCAACCTTAACAGACGAGCACAGCCCGGGAGCGAAGCCACTGAACTCTCATCAGACTCGGCGAGGAATAAACATTCTCTTATGTACAAGTTTTGCAATTCAGTCGAGCTCCTTAGAAGGGGAAATGGGAGAATGTTGAAATATATTAGGTGTGTTTAATGGACCTGGAGAAACGCTGGAGAAAAAAAACAAAAAAAAAACAACCTTGGTTACCTCTGGCATTAATATAAAATTTATGAGACGGATTTAGGCCGATCTCCTGCAGAGCCTTGAGAAGACATTGCTTTGTCAGTCAGCACACGTTTAGCATAAATCTCTCACTCCACCCTTTTTCTTCTGCCACCTTGAATCTCCCAGCATGCACTTGCTCCTAGTTGTGTTACTACGGTTAAATGAGTGGTGAGGTTTCATAGTTGGTTCTGTCAGCTAAAGGAGGATTTGTTTGTGTCTTTGTAACTTAGGAAAAAAAATTACATTATTTAAAGACGATATTCAGATGGCCTTTAGACTGCTCCGAAGACAGTGGGAGGGAAGATGATGTGAATTCTTGTTCACCTTGTTTGTAATTTTTTATTTGCTTTGTTTAAGATGTTGATGACAGAAAAGAAAGTAATGACATCAGGTCTTGTTTTTTGTCATTGACCTTGACACCATTTTCAGATTAATAGTGCTTTCAGAAAAGTGCTTTCCCTCGTTTATTAAGTTAAAGGTGATTGTTATTATAATTGTGTAAAATTGCCCTTTTCATAGTCTTTTATATGTACCTTAATGATTTCTGGTATTATAGAAATACTGTTGTCACTTTTTTCTCTGGCTACTTATTATTAACGACACGTCAGAAATTGGACTTATTGATTAAGGCATTCGTATGAAGGCTGTAATAAATTGAGCCATTTTCCTCCGTACAATAGTTATCTGCCTGTTAATAGGAGGGACCTTTTTTACAGGTGAGGCAACTGTCGTCTGTCTTCCTGTGATTCATGAATTCTGTGAATTGACTCTAATGAGCGGCATATTTCAATCAGCTCAAGGATCATCAGCGGGGCCCTCTCCTCCTGCCGCTGCTGCTGCTTTTGATGGTAATGGAATTTTTCAAGCAAATGGTGCGGGTTCTGCAAGTTCACAAAGCCACTTTCTCAGCTATCAAAGAATATATTTTTTAAAATGTAATTACCTCTAGTGACCTCTATAAATTAGAGTTGGAGGAAGGCCTTCACATGTACTCCAGTTTTTTTTATGGCTATATTTCACTGTAAGAAATCAAAAGTGCTCATATCCCCGAGGTGGGACTCAGTCGGTTATCTTAACCCTCAAGTCTCTATTAAGCCCCAAGTTACATTGTTGAGAATCGTCTATGAATAAACCAGATTGAAACATTTGAATCTACTAATTCCATTAAGCGCCCAAGGAAGCGCAGTTTCCAACATGGTGCGATTTGGCGATCAGTCAATAATCATACATTTTGATGAGCGAACCTCGGCTGGGACTCAGGTCAAGTTTACAGAGCGTTCTCGAAAATAACTGATTCTCCAGTTCAGGGTTCTGTGTACCAAGTCGATTGAATAAACAGGTGAACAGCTCTTTGTGCAGCAGCTGTGGTGCAGATTCAGAGTTCTGCCGCGGCTCCATCACTGTAGATCACTTTTACAGTTTCAGAAAGAAAAGCTGCAAACAGCATCACCCCAGCCAAGAAAACACGCAGGTTAAGATCCAGCACTTCACTTCTCTGTTGAAAAAACATTGGTCATGAAAACATCAATGGATGTTGTCTCGGTCTTATACTGTGGTAAATGTTGTATAAAAGACTTTTTAGATGAATCGTACCAGTTGCATCTTTAAAAGGTTCCATATTTTACATTTAAATCTTATTCAGTTCAGGCACATCTAACCAGCCGGCTGTTTCCTGTTAAACTGCTAGCTCATTAACTGCTGCTCATCACAGCAGTGTTTGCTCTGCAGCCTCTGCAAAGTAGGTTTGTGTAATGCAGCAGTTCTCCACCTGAGCAGAACAAGATCTACAGTCCCCTCTTTCTGTCCAAGACGGAGGAGTTGCAGTCTGTCCACTCTTTGTTACAATAATCTTAACATCCTGTTGTGTGTGTGTGTGTGTGCGTGCGTGTGTCTGTGATGTACCATTATTTTCAAACCTTCTAGTATGTGTACGTAAGAGATGTGTTTGAACAACGTGTTTTTTCTGTCTTATACATTAGTCTTATGTCAATCAAAAGAAAATGCATCAAGGCCAAGGGCATAGGCCTATCGAACTTTCCTTTTAAAAGGAAGACTAGTCTAAGTACACATCAAGCATTTTCATTGTCAGTCACTGACTAAAAACCTGGTACAATACTGTCCGTGTTATTATCAATGGTCTTGTAAGGAGGAGAGGAGTGGAGCTGCAGAGAGTGAGCTGAGCAGAGAGAAATATAAACAGAGTGTGAGTAAATTGTATGAAAATCCACAAAAAAGTTTAGTTCATGTGCCGATGCCTTTGCCTCTAGCTGAACTTGCGTTATGACATCTTGATATCACAGTCTTGGCCTCATCTCGATATGCATCAGCATTGTTGCTTTTGGAATATTCAATGATTATTTGCAATGCTCTGCTTTAGAAATCATTATTATTCAATTTTGTTTATTAAACATTGAAGCTCGTGGTGCTATGCGAACACTTACGACTATAGGGGCTGTGCATAAGATAAACAGTCACCATTGAAATTAGATAGTTGCTGTGAAAGCTGATTTATTCATCCACTTTTTCGCAGCTGTCGGAATTTGAAGACGGCCTTGTGAATATTAAGAATAGCAACCCTCAGGTCCAACATTGTAATAATATTGATAATTGTCTCCTGTCTCCTGATCCAGACAGTTATGGTCTTACTAATGCACTCTTGGGTTTTTTAGTAGCAACCTCAGTATTTCTTGTCTGGTCTAGTGCAGGTGGCTGTTTCTTGACTCAATACAAAATATTAGATGGTGTTAAAATGCAGGAAATTTATTTCAAATTATAATGAATAAAATAAAACCCTCACACCCCCTGCTGAGTCAATGTTTGCCCCATGGTCACACTAAATGAATTCAGCGTAGAGGTAGTGTGTCCCGATTCTTGTTGGGATGGAGGGGTAGGGGCAAGTATTCGGTCTGTACAGCCCTTGAAAGGAGATTTTTCAGACCCACACTCCGTTTCAAGGGGCAAGATAACCCTCGAAAACAAAGGGTAGGGAGAAGGGGTGAAATGGGATTGGGCCTTTGTTTGCATACTTTCTGTGCTGCGTGCAATTGCGCTCAATGGGAAGTAAATCCAGCCTCATAAATCAGAGAAGCCTCCACGGTTGTGAACATGATCTAACTCGGTCTCTGTGCACAAACATTTACCCAGGTCTCGTGGACCATGAAGCTCCTGTGCCAGAGACAAACCGGGGATCAGGACCCTCAGTGGGGTTGCTCTGAGCCGCTGGAACCGGTTCAAGGATTTGAGCTTAAAGCTATTATTAGGATAAGGTATGCTCTGCGGACTCACTTTACATGGGCTCTCTAATGACCACTCACACCCACTAATCCCATTGTTTAGCTAAAAGGTTTTTAGTATCCGGAAGGATGATTCCAATGGAAGGACATGTAAACAGTAGGTTATTATTTAAGTGTTTCACAAGTAATACAACGAAAGAATAACGCGTTGATAAGTAAAGCTCTTACCTGTCTAATTTGTTTTTTCTTCTAATTTCTTTTAACTCATTTATTCAATTTATTTCATACAAATTTTACTCTTATACGTGATCAATAGGCAAGCAGTGATGTCACCGTCTCACCATGTTACCGTTTCCTATAATGCTCTTTATTCAGACAAATTGCACTCAGCCAGACGAAGAAAGCTAAAAAATAAGTGAATTTCTTTCGAATAAAGTCTTTTAATTACCTTCTCAATGAATACAGCCACATCAGAGATGAAGGAGGTGTATGTTAAGAGCAAATCAGCAAGTTAATAATGACAAATAAAAACACATTGGCATCACAAGCTTTTAAAAATAAGAAAAGCTTTAGCTACTCCTGCAGCCACGAGTCATTAACATCAGTTAGAGATACAAACACCATTCCCTCCTTATGCACTAAGAAATGGTTTCCTAATGCCTCCTAATGCGCATAGGTCAACCTGCGTAAAAGTAAATATCATAAATCATAATTGCCCACATATATCTTCCATTGAGGCCTTAGGGTAAATGCCATGCTTCATAATCTTCTCATGGCTGCACTTTCGCCTGAGGGATGTTGCCTCCACAAGTCATATCACCCTGTTTGTAGGTTTCACTTCAGGATTTACAGCTCCTGATAACCGTCCTCCTCCCTGGTTTGCAAGAAATGACATTTATACTGGAGATGATTGTTGATGTAGCACGCACAAGGGTGGTGGACACAGTACAAGTACTTTATAATTCAACAAAAAATATAAGGTGTAGGGCTGCAACTGTGGATATTTCCTTCTACCAAGGAGGTTATGTTTTCACCTCAATTTGTTTGTTTGATAGTCAACAGGATTATGCATACAAACTTCTGGATTTTTGTTTTGGAATCAATAACTAATGATATGATCATTAAATGAGCATCTCAATTTCCTATGGCACAATATAATGTCACTAAATTAGTTGTTTTGTAAACCTAAATATATTATTGATCACATTACAAACACTATACAGTAATTGCCCAGAAATGAAAAGCTCGAATTAGGGAATGTAATTTTTTACATTGATTATTGAAAGGACACAATTACCTGTGTAACAGTTGTACAAACTATGCCAGTAAGAATAATGTGTCATTCCAAAAATGTATTATATAATTGACTGAATAATTGAATCATCACTTCTATTCACCAGTAAGAAGCTTCTGTTTTGTCTGGAATGATTTCCACAATTTATGCATTATCCATGAGTGAATCCAGATTCTACCAATTCCACTGAAACCAGTTAATTTTCTTCAGAATTGTTGCTGTCATAAATGCTGATGTGATTGATCTTAACAATTTATCTCCAGGACTAATGACATGGGCAAGACACAGGCTGTAATTATATCCCCATAATTTATTGAAGCTGTTCATAAAGTTTTGAAAGCCATTCAAAACCCCCGCAGGTGAATATTCTATATACTTTCCTCGTCTCTCTATGGAATCTCCTGAATTCTCAAGAGAATGAGCCGTGCAGTTCCTGAAAAGGTTAAACTTGGTTGCACAGCGCTAACCTCTCTTGTATCTTATCAAATAGTGCATGAACATAATAAATTGAGTCTGGCCCAGGAGGAAAAAAAGCACATGGGACCTTTCTGTATTATTAAAAAAAAAAAGTAATTTCTATAATTCACAAGTTAAAGTTTCCAGAGGTTAAATCGAGTGAAATGAGATTGGCTCGCCTATTTCTGCAGATTTCATGGAAGAGCAGTCAAAAAAGACAAAACCATTGTCAGCCCTGGAAATAACCATCTGCTCGATTCAATCGCTGTTTAGTTGGAATGCAGGCGATGGGAAAACAACACGGAAAGCAGAGAGGATCCCCACTGTTTGAGTTATGACTCTGCTCAGTGCACACCTGTTTTCTGAAGATTGAAAAAGAAGACTGTTTCTGGTTTGAAGTGCTTTAAGATGATTTTGTCACAATGTTCCTCGGGTGAATTATAGGGTTATTCAGCAAGATGTTCATTACAAATATTTACTGTTTACTCGAGGTGAAGCTTGTGTGAGAAGAGTTAACGGAAGGAGGGATTTTTTTACAGTGTTACAAAGTAGAACTCAGCTGGCTGGGACATTTTTCTTTTTCTCGTAATATCTACTCTATCTACTAAATAAGAAATCTGACGGTCTGTGTATGAAAAGCATATCTCAAGAACCATTCATCTTATCGGCTTCACACATGTCATGTGTATTGTTAAGGGCCCAAGGAAGTGCAATGTGTGATTTGGACACGCAATACGTCCAATATTTATAAACACTGAATAAATAGTCAAATAGCATCTTGCCATCCCTGCAGTGGGGGCGGGGCAGTGTCTGCAGACTCAGCTTGTCCTCTTTTACGTCCTCGGATTAACCTACGGAAAAAGGTGTTTTCACTTCCTGTCAGGGGTAACGAGCATGATCAGATAATCTACAGCGACAGCGCCACTCTGCCATTAAAAAATAATCTCTATTGTTTGCAATAATAATTTATACTCACTGGCATATTCCAGAAATATCTGTCTATCTGTATGTGGCTTGCATATCTCGAGAAACCTCCATCTTATCGGCTTCACATTTAGCATGTGTATTGTTGAGGGTCCAAGGAAGTGCAGTGTCGAATTTGATGCAATTTGGATCCTTGATTTGTTCAATATCAATAAACTGCGGCTGGGACTCATCGTTGTTGATCACGACAACAGCAAGCTCACGAATATGGATGATGACTGATTCTCTAGTTCGGGGTTTAGCGTACTGAAACACGCCTCACCGAGGTTTGAATAAACAGGTGAACAGCTCTTTGTGCTGCAGCAGTGATGCAGCTTCAGTCTCCTGCAGCAGGTCTTCACTCGCTGCGGCTCAATTACTGCAGGTCACTAAAGTTTCAGAAAGAAAGCTGCAACCAGGCAACCAGCCCATTCCTAACAGATATGTGTACAAAGGGAACTGCACTATATAAATCCCCCGAACTTAGATAAATATGGTCTTGGGACAAGTTTTCATGAATGATACGACAAAGAAAGGTACGGGAACACATGGCATTGTGGTCCAGGTGGTGTGTGGACGATAAGTTTGAATTTCAAGTTTAAGTAACAGATGACAATTTGTGTTACAAACCAGAGAAAAAGACAAAAGAAATATGCTACTAATCAGAGGATCCAGTTCAAAACACAAAATCTGCATCATATCATTCCATGATTCAGTTTAGTTCTCCAGATACACACATCAATTTCTGTAAAGTCCATATCATCTCTTTACAAAATACAGTGTTTAGACTCAACCAAAAAGCTCCTCATACTGAGGTCAGCTTCAAATGCTGAAAAGAAAGCAAACTTTCAAGATGCTATTTATGATCTGTGTCCCTCCCACATGAATATCCCGCAGAGTTCTGTCACAGGCAGATTAAAGACATTGATTCACAATGGAGATGGGTAAAAATAAATGCATCACATAATATAAAGTCAGGGGTGGCGCACGAATCACTGAGCAAAAGAATATTTTCTTTGTTCGTCACGTCTAGCTTCTCTCAGTGGGCTCAGCCTGCCCCCCCCCCGTTACACCGATGGCTGGAGCACAGGTTCGCCCGGATGAGCGGGTGCACGGTGCAGGTGGATTCAATCAAGCCGTCTAATGGAATGTAAATCTAAAAGACGGCAGCAACCGGGGATCACATCTTGCATTTAGTCACAATCTTCGCAGGGAGGCTAAGTGCTGGTGCAAATCGGATGCACTCCAGTGACACAGGGGCAGGATGCGATCATCTGCATGCAGAATTGAACAATTGAGCCACAGAGACTTGACGGATGTGAGATCATATTCTGGGTTAGGGTCCGGGCCATTCAAAGCATGTGTTAGCCGGTGCATAAAAAAAATACAGTGCTGCTTTAGTGTGCTTCCCACCCTCCAAACTGTGAGCCCTTCGTTGTTATTGTACTTGTGGTGAAATGTAATTATCCTCCCTTTGGCATGGAGGCTTCGAGTGATCCAGAGGTGGAAGTAAGCCAGCTCGATGTGGATAAGTCACACCAGCCCCAAGGAGGGTTTTTTTGCCGACTTCAGCCTTTGTGTGCTACTGAATATTCCTGCCCACTTCAATACCCCAGGGTTGTATCTGTTTATCTTCCAATGCTGATAGCACAGCATTGGAAGGGGAGTGAGTGCAAGACCGAATGGATGCCTCTCTGATGTCGAAATGTCTTCTCTGAAATGTCTGCGTTTAAGGTTGTGTATCTGTGGCATAGAGCACCTAATGTGGCATGGATGGAGCGCTGAGCTGCACAGCTAAGCACACATATCAAATGGGGTAAGAGGCGGAAGCCGAGCCTGCGAGACATTTACAAGATAAATATTACATTCGAGACAAGAACTCTGCATTCCTAAGACGTAGGCGGCACAGACTGTTTTCGTAGTGGCATTTCTGTCAGAAGAATGCTCGAGACGTTGTGCTTCTCCACAACTACGCTGACACGAGTTGTCGTGTTTCTGCGAGAGGAAGATTTGCTCTATCGAAGATCTCAGGTTCTGACTGAATCTCAGCCACAGTGAAGTGATGGAGAGACATTGCATTGTTATCCAGCGGCTTGTGTCTGGGGAGTTTTCCCTTTGGACTCGGCTGCAAGCTACTGTACTCCATTATGAAGCTGGACTGTTGTTGACTTTATTTTCTACATGGTGTGAAGCATTCTGGTCAATTGTTCATTTCAAGTTTCATTTTTTTATATAGATTTCTGTATAAGCTCTGGCTTCGAAATATTATTTTTGAGTTGTTGTCCAGTTAGCTTTTAACTAAGAGCTGGAGTTTAAAAATATAAAACATGTTGTGCTTATCCCACAAAATCACCTCTTTGAACAAATCAAAACCAGAAAAAGGTTTGAACAAATGTGAACAACACATCCTTTAAATCTTTAATGAGGATAAACTATACGTCGCAGGCAATGTTTGCTCGGTAAAGACACGTGTTATCAAGTTTGATGGTTTGTGTCTCTCTTGCAATATTACATGAACACAAACATCCATGTCCAGAAAATGCATTATTCCTCTGTGTCAATGGATTTCACTCACATTTAACAGTAAGTGCAGTTTAAAATAAATGGAGAAATCACTGTCTATCAAATTCTTTCAACAACATCTCATCCCAAAATCGTAACAGTCAACATTACACTTCCCTGGGTCCTCAGCAATACGCCTGCCAAGGTTGAAGTGAATCCGATGAGCGATTGAGGAGAATATTGAAATACAGAGAGACCGACGTTCATCCATGTATAGTTGGATTATTAGTTGACGGTGAATGTTGTGCAGAGCTTCTGCAGAATGAACCCTAGACTCCAGTGGCTCTACTTCCAGGGTCAAATTATATCCGTGTTAATTGCTCACTTCCTTGCTCAGTCAGCTTGTATCAAACAATGTCCTCCAGAGGCTGTTACTCTGTTTTGAGACTTTTTTGAATAAAGTTCAATAAAAAAAACAGTCGCCCACAAAGAACCAGCACAAATTTACCACTTCTGAGTAGCTTCTACCGTAAAGAGTCAGATCAGAAGTCCACTTGTTTATGAATATTAGTACCATGAATTATGTAATGCATTCTGTCTTCTTGCGTTATCATCCTTCAATTGGCAGGAAATAGTCACACCTGTACTAGCAGTGCATGGGAGACTCATTCCAAAGCCTCACAAAGTACATTAAATGATATAATATGCAACAATTCTTCTTCAAAATGTCTAAAAACAACTAGACCAATGTTATACATTTAGTTGACTTGTGTACTTTAATTATCCAAAATACTTCCAACAATCATATCAGCTTTATCCATGACTCGGCTGTAACTCCTGGGGCAAACGGTGTATTACAAAGGAAAAATAACCTACTAGCTATTTAGCCAGTCGACTACATGGATCAAGATTATTTGTTGCTTTTTTGCTGCATAATGTAAATACAATTTTAATACATTACCTTATCTAACTTGACATCCACCTGAGTCACGTCAGGTAGATTTTTATTGGCAATGGTGAACTTCCATTATCCCACGCTGCTTCACAAACGTCATCAAACTAGGTTTTTCGTTGCTTTGAGTGTGAAACCCCTAGTGGGCAAAGTTACATTTTGCATGGTTAAAGTTATTTATGAGCATATGGGAGAAGCAGAAAGACTTTGTGCTGCTGAGGCTTTGTTGGCAGCCGTAACATTCAGACTGAGTGCTGTCCCTCTCAAGTTGGTAATTTGTATTTCGTTAAGTGTGCTGTGTCTCTCCACTGTGTGTCAATTAAGTGGAGTGTCCACAAACGACCTTGGCCAACGTCCAGCTTCTTAGCTGTCCAGTCAGAGCTGGAACCCCCCCCCCCCCCACCAGCCTACTGTGCATGATGTTGAACCAGGCGCAGCATCAGGTAGGCCGGTCCCAATGCACAGTCTGAGCGCCAGCAGGCTGCCGACAGCCTATGCTAATGTCCATATGTTCACAATTGCACCGCGCTGTGGTCTCCCCTGTACACAGAGCTACTATTCGGTCATATGTCATTCAGTAGCTATCAAAACCCAGCAGGGTCAATTGGGACTGTAACACTACCCCTGCAGGATATTCACTCTTGTCCTTAAAAGGTCAGCCATGAAACTTAAAAGTACAGTGTATGTACTGAAACCACAAATTTAAGCATGTGATAGCACATGTAGAAGTTGTTATGCCTCTGTGCTGGTGGCAGCTATAGCCGAAGGCATTATGTTTTCGGGTTGTCAGTTTGTCTATCCCTCAATCTGTCCTGTGAACGCCTGGAGGGGATTTCTTCAAATTTGGAACCAAGGATGAACTTGTTCGATTTTGGTGGTCAAAGGTCACTGACCTCAAGTCCTTGTGTATGTGTTGTATAAGAATTCAAGTGGAAGTTTGATAACAGCTGGACTCTGATACATTTTGGTGGCAAAAGGTCAAGGTCACTGTGACATGTTTTTCGCCATAAATTGCTGCACTAATGTATGAAACAATTTCAGATAAATGTCTTATCGGATCAGGGACAGATCAGCTGCATTGTGACATCAAGTTCAGCTAAAAAACACTATTTTCTGGCCGTGGTACAACACCATAACTCTGCGACAGAAGGGACGATTGTGAATCGTATTTCCTGTGACTTGTCCGGTTGACGGAGGCTTACAAACAAGAGGCAGTAATTCTACTTTCACTCATTTTTCCCATACTTTTATTTGCTCACTGTTCCAGGCTCAGCAAGCTGCCAGTCTTCACTCAAGAGGCTAATTTTGGAGAAACTAATTGCATGTGTGTAGCAGTCTATGTAAAATGCATTCTGAAGACTCAGAAAAGATAATGAGGTCCAACGAGTATGTGGAGTGTAACTGGCAGTTTATTCACTGTGCCATGAAAAAGCATGGGAAGCTAAAGCTGTGGATGTCTGGTCCCGCAGCTGCCTCATCCACTTTGTCATTTACTCTCCATAAATTTCTGATGCTGCATGTTTTTTCTACATTATGTTTAATGTTTTTAAAGCAGTATTTTGCTGTTGATTTCACTATTGAAGTGTATTTTTGCTGAGGCATCCTGCTTTGATGCCTGTGTAGTTGCTCACACACAGCAGCCAGGCTAATAGAGTTGTATTGGAGCTAAATGGATTGCTTTTTGGCTGATTGCTGAGCTATTATGATTTGAGACATTTGAGTGTTTTGTGTTCCAAGTTATTTAACTGGATGCCTCCTCCCGGTCTTTGTACAACGTTAATACATATGCAATTTATGATTTGCCAGTTTCCTGCACTATGATTTTGGAGAGCTAACAAACCTGGATGTGCTTTGAAATGCAGAATAGTGGGTGTGTTTGCGATGAAATATTGTGTGTAATTAGTCATAAAAGCGATGTTACCGTAATGCTTGTAAATGTGATTTGTTCCCATTCTCGTGTGAGTGCGATGGTGTGTGTGTGTGTGTGTGTGTGTGTGTGTGTGTGTGTGTGTGTGTGTGTGTGTGTGTGTGTGTGTGTGTGTGTGTGTGTGTGTGTGTGTGTGTGTGTGTGTGTGTGTGTGTGTGTGTGTGTGTGTGTGTGTGTGAAAAGAAAATATGGTCACGTATGTGCAGCCTGCCACAGGTTGGTTATTAGTGAAGAGCCTCCAAGGGGATAAAATGTCATATCTTGGGGAAAAAGCCCCATTCCTCTGTTCACATCTGGCGTCTCTGCACATACCACTCCCAGTGGCCCTATCAAACTAGCTTTGCACATCCTGACCAGCAACTTCACAATGTTTGTTTCAGCCCTGGATCACAGAGCCACTGATATTCGATGTTGTTATTTTCTGTCCTGATGCAGCTCATTCCCTCTGCACCGCACTTAGTCGCAAACTAGTGTCCGTAAAGATCACACACACACACACCCACACAATGCTCATGTGATAAATGCCTATCATTGATCTCCATCTCGGTGTACCTCGGTTCCCAGTGGAGCAGATCCCTCACTGTTATTCTTACGGCAGCAGCCATATGGTTAGCACTCGCTGCCACCTGCCTCTGGTGCTAGGCAGGGGAGAATGGGAATATGAGGCTGGTGGGGGGTTGGCAGGTTTGGCTGCCATGAGAGCAAGAAATCACAAAGTCTCTGAACTGACTTAATGGACTTCTTCTGGTTGGCTGTGTGAGGCTGGGCCACATGAGGCCTTCCGAAGCCTTTCAGCGGTGGAGCTCGGGTCTGCAGCAACATTAGCGGGGTTATGTTATTCTCTGGGCCTCTGTGTAATTCTGCTGCACGCTACTATTATTTAGTTTACCTCTGGCTCTCATTTATTCCATCTTTGCCCCAAGCCCTATGAAAAGCAAACAATTATAATACCTTTAAAGTACTGTATAAACACAGAGCACTTAAAAATGAATCATACTTATTTGCACTCCAGCTTCTTAGCATGCAATTATTCCTACTAAAGTGCCATCTGCGATAAAAGTCGTCTCTCGGAATAATAAATCATTGCTTACAGCAGGTGTATATTTTTTTTCTTGTATTTTTTAAAGATGGATTCATTCAAAGCATCAGTCAGATGTGTGGAAGAATATATCTCCTCTGCCTTTGTTATGAAACCAGAGAAGCTCCAATATCGATATTTCCATATCTGTAAATGATCCCATAGTTTTTAGTTTTTTTTTAATGAAGATGGATCTTGTTGTTTGTTTGCACTTTGACCTTTGATGCCGAAATGGAAAGTTGTGTTTGTGTTGCATTCAAAGCTCCTCTCTTGGCTCCATTCATTATCAGACTCAGTTATTGTTACAATAAAGCTCCAGCTTTGGCTTCCTGACTGTGTTAGAACTGGATTCTGACCCCATGCGAACAGCGACGCATCTCGAAATGTGAGTTAAATCAATACCGCAGGCAGCTGGCTGTCAGTCAAAAGGCAATATCACTTCCAATGCATTAGTGCGCGTCAACTCCTTCGTCGGTTATCTGCATCATATTGACAAATCACATCTGAAAAGACGATACTGAATGCCGACTCAAAAGAAGCTTTCTGTGCACAAACAGCCTCACACAGAGGTTTCCCCATCATGCGTTGATGTGACTGCAGTAACATTGTGTCATTAAAGCAGTGATTGCAGGACAATCTCTCTTTTTATTCAGATTGAACCAGATAAACCAACATCTATTAGGCATCTCTGGAATCTCTCCGACGCGGACGCGTGTTGCGCAGGACAATGCCGGATATTCTGCGGCGATAATGAGCAGACTCCTGGCCCTCCTAATTGCTCGCAGGGCCTCTGCATGGCTCATCAGAGAGCGGCTTAATTGGCCATCACTACCCAAGCAAGCATGAGGCTAAGGCTAGCTCCGCTGCTGCCCGCTCACTTTCACCGGGACGCTCGCTGAATAAGTAAGCAGCTCCATTCATTCCGCATTGCTGCCACTAATGAACACAGCTTAGCCTGGAGGTCTTGATCATTGTATCGCACTCCATCTTGGTCTTCCTGTGTTTGCTGGTGTTGCACCAGCGTGTGGTCCTTTTTCCCCCCCCTTACTGTTAAGCATCAATGCAATGAAGTGCTTCCTGGGTTTGGTATCGGGGTCTCTAGTGTCTTCAGCTGCTGGCAATCAATTTATTTGCCATCTAATGTTTGAATATGTGTGCGAAATGATTGCTGAAAGATGGCAGAGGGAGAAGGAGTTGAAATTGCTCTCCGTGTGCATTCATTCCTGTTCTCACTGAGAAATGATCCTTTCAATGGGACTACACAACTGTTCATGGACCATTACACTGTCCTGAAATATACAATCACACATGAAAACAGGGAGAGAGCGCGCAGCCATTTCACACAGACTGCCAGTTAATGTTAATGTGAACAAAACAAAATTCATTTCCACACTCGAGCAATTATGCATCTTTTTACTTTTCCTGAAGAGCCAGATGTGATTATACCCTGTAAGGGGCTCAGTAAAAGCATGTTTCCTTTTGGTTTTAAGGCGTGAAAGACATTCCTGAACCTGTCCTTGGAAAAGTTGCCCCAACCCTGAATAGAATTAAGACACCCACGCATAATGCAGTATTGATTGGTGCTTAAATCAGTTTGATAACAGCTTTGTCAAATCAGCTCTTTTAACAATCAGATTAGAGCTTTTAGCCTCATCGATCGGGAGGGATTTCAAATCTACAAGATGACAGTTACAGAGGAGCACATAGCTAAAGCCTGGCCACCCAGGAAAGGGATCCAGCCCCGAATCCACTCTTCACAGTCACCTTTTCATACATACAGGGCTGCCGCTCTACAGAGAGACGATGTGAGAACAATATGTGGGAGCAGAAGGAATATGGCGAGGAATGATAGCCAACCTTGTGACCTGAACCACTGCTTGGGAAGCAAACTACAAAGATCAATCTTTCTTTCTTTCTTTTTTTTTAATACAGCACATCACACAGGTGTGGCAGCCTCATCTGCACATACAGCATCTGAAGATAACAGTAGCTGTATTCTCCTCTTTGTGTTCCCGGACAATAGAGGACGTGCAACAGAGATAAACTTCCAATGCACCGCGTGTCTTTCAGAACAATACCGTGACATTGATTCTTGCCGCTGAGTCGGGATTAATGTCACGCGGCCCGACATCCAGATGAAACAAATGCCGGCTGAAATGCCACATACAGTAAATAAGCACAAGCCCACGTCTGGCAAATCGTTACAAAAGTAAAACGTGCTCTGCCGAGGTTAGCGCCGTTTGTACTTAAAAACGCATCCATTATTTTAGTGTGTCAGGTTAGCATGCATCTGGGATAAATTAAAAGTGGCTTTATGAGTCACCGCATCAGTTGGTGAAATTGAGCTGGAAAATGGAGGTATTCGCCGGTAATTGCTGTATTCTCTATATTCGATGTTTAAAGGAACTCTCCCGAGCTATAATTCTTGTTGCCAAGTCAGCGAGAGGCGACGGTGGGACTGCGCTAGCTCCCCTCTTGGGTTTCCTAATTGGCTTTGTTATTGCAGACCTGTGCAGGGAGTAGGCAGCCGGAGAGAAACTGGGCTTCGCTGTGGAAGATACAGAGCTTTCGACTGTGACCCTCGTCCCAGGGGCAGTGTGTTCACAGCTGCTCTCTCTGGAGAAGGTGACCTGCCTTTGGATCCCTCCGTGCTTCTCCCAGCGGACACCTCCCCCCCCCACCCACCGACACTACCCATCTTCTCCCACACTGCTCGTTCACTCCGCTCCCATCAGAGGTCATTCTCTTACACCGCCGTGGAGTCCCCCCCCCCCCCCCCCCCCCATTTTTTTTCCTTCTCCGCACCCATCATCCGTTTGGCCCAGCAGGGAGTCGCTAATTCTCTCCGCTCTGCAAATTTCCACACTTTCTTCCAGCGTGGGATGCCAACGCCTCTTCAGTGCCTCACTATGGCATCACCCCCCCCCCCCCCCCCCCCCCTCCCATTGGCACACACAAAGTCACATACACATGCACCTATACAACAAAATTCTCCACACATTTTCAACTCCAAACTCCCTGGACTTTTAGCAGTGAGAAAAACAGTGGCCGGCATACGTGACAGTTATAACAAAATAGCCTCGTATTATTTTGGGTCTTGCCACCGCCGGCATTTGACATATTTACTAACAGTGATGTTCACCGAGCAATTCCTCTGCTGACCACTCTTTTCAAAAGCTTAAGAATAAATGACTCTCTGGCACGAGCAGCAAGCGCTCAGTGAATGATGAGGGAGCGTGTGTGCACAAAGCGGGTGGTTTGCTATGTTAGCGCAACTTAAAAACACGTGCAATCAACTCCCCATTGTACGCTCTTGACCCATTTTATACTACAGCTTAGAATCATTAGCCGCCACGACGCTTTCATTTCACTGCGCGTACCCCTGTGCTTCCCCGTGTTTGACACTTACAGTATATGCAGGCTGGGAAAATACAAAAAACAAACCACATAAGATGCATTTTTAATACAACTTTGCGACGACATGCACTTCTAAAGAGCTTTCAAGTAGACATTAGTGTACATGTTGCTTGATTATGCAGCATTAGTCTATTTATTATGAGGAAACTGCCTTTGAGCTGTCACTGCTAAGGCTGCCTCGCTCTGTGTAAACACAGCTTTGGAGTCCATTTGTGGAATTAAAGTTGCAAATGAGCGTTCCAGGAACAGACCAAGAGATGGGGTGAGTCAAGATAATCATTTCAACCGAGATAATGCTGCTGGTCGGATGTATTTAAACGATGTTGACATCGTATTCAGTGTTCTGCTTAATATATGGTTTAAATTGCAAGACGTGTCAAATTATTTATTAAGCATATATTACACGAATAATACAAATGTACAGTTTGAACAATAACTCCACCTAAAACCATAAATTACTGATTTTGTTCGTGTTACATAGAATGAAGAAAAATTTGCAAATACATGTATGGACATCATTAGCTTTAGCGGTAATGCTAGGCAGGTTTCTGAAACCAGGCTGTTTCCATTTGTTTTAAAAAAAATCAAATGCAGCCCCAAAAATGAAAACCTCCACGAAAGGCGAAGAAAAGACTCGAATTGCTAACGTCACAAGTGGTATAAGCTGCAATTACTCTACATGCTGATGACAATAAACTCAGAATGATGGGCACAAGGAGTCGGGCTGCAAATGGATGTCAGCGCTGATATCCTGCCTCCAGTGAATACTACTGATGTGCATCAACAGTCACATCTGCAGAGTCTGAATAGAGCTAGATTTTGGCTGAAAGGCGTCAAAGAATATTTGGCTTTTCAGCTGTTGAGGGCTCTTGTTGTTGGGTGATAACGAGTTTTGGTACAAGCTGGTGTAGTTACAAAATATGAAACCTTGTTAAACAAGCATTTAAAGTCGTTCATGCAGCGTACTGAAATGTTTGTAGGTTTTGGCAACGCCTTTGTTTGCTCTCAAATTTAACAACCATTAACATATCGCATGTTTCCCAACTCGGCATTTCTAAAACTAACATGTCCTGCAGGTTTTCTGTGTGACATCTGAAAAAGAAACCTTAGTAATTGAGTTCCTTTGCTACAGTTCCCCTCTTGTTCTCCATTTTCCACTGCTTCCTCCTGCCACACCAGTGAAACCAACCACAGAGGTGAAAGCAATCATCTGAGAAGCACTCAGCTTGATCATGTTTCAACCAGGACACATTTATTACAAATGCAGCATACGTCTTCGTTAATGAGCTGTAAAATGGCCAGTAATCAAATCTCTGCAACGTATGGAAAGAGGATCTCAGGTGATGAGCTGAGTGTAGGACAAGAGGAGGGGACTGGGAGCAGGGGTTGCTCTGGTGGAGAAGAGGACACAACTGGTTCAAGGCCTTGATGCCTCTGATAATCAAGAGCTCGCATTAGCGAAGGCTGGGGAACCTGTTTTTCTATTAAGGGCCATTTCAATTTGTATATTATCCTTTATAGGCCATACTAAATTATTGAACACATAATTCCCACTGACATCTCTAATGCGATTCTCTTTGGCGAGGCGTCTGATGTCAGCAGGTTTTAGCCAAAACAAGTTGCTTAAACAAATCCAACCTCGTGTCGACAGCGACAGTGATCCCTCGCCCACAAAGCAATGTCTAGTATGGTGATGTTTTCCTTCTGTTACATGCCAGGCCTCCTTGTGGTGTCCATCATTGTTTTGTATTGTGTTATATCAGCAATCTGCTCTGTGATGCTTCTTCTCTGGAACAAATTTGACTTTGTCTGTTTCTAGCAGCTCTGCTACAGCAACAAGGTTTTCTCCTTCTGGTTGAGGTTTAAGCTTCCTAGATATTAACTCACTAAACTTAACTCACTGAAAAGCATTTACGCAGGACTCACACATAGGCACCTAGTGACGTGATGTGTTGCCCGAACTGCATTGTGGCTCCAATGCTTGCACTGCGTACGGAGGCACAAGCCAATCAAATTGCGGCAAAACACAACAGAGGATCGGGCATTGGCAGCTGGTGAACCTGCTGTAGGTTCATCTGTGGATCTTATTTCCAGTGTACTTCTCTTTAGCATTGTATTGATAGCTAGCATGGCATGTTAATCATGAAGCCAGCCATGTTGTTTACCATGTCCATGTTACAATTATTAACGCAGGGTGTACATGTGAGTCCAGCGTAACTCATCCAGTTTAACTGCATGTTTCCAGCTGTATTGACACTTAAGATTAGCCTTTTTCGCTTTTTTTACTTATTTACGACAACATGCACCTGATTCTTTTCTTGACAGTCGCCATGATGACATGTTTCCTTCACCCTGTCTGTGACCTGACAGGCAAACAGCTAGAAGTGATCACCCTGAAGGACACTGCGGTCTACATTTTCTTTTATCGCAGATAACAAATTGCTTTCATGATTTCTACAATGTCTGAGTTCCTTTTTTTGTATTTATCAATCACCTCAGATGAAATTGTCTCAGAGGTCGAATGCTGCCCAGAAGCCTCAGGGCCCTAACCCCTGCATTAACACATCATCATCCCTTATTACATTGTCTCAGCACAAGAGAAGCTCTTCCACATACATACCACTGGACAAGCAACAATACATCTGCTGAACAGCTTCAGAATCACACCAAACATGTTTCTCGAGCAGCGCCCCATGAAGTCATTGAATGCAACACTCTCATTCAGAGAAAAGCCTTTGTGCCCAGTCTATTGTACGAGGGGGATATTTAGAGCAGGCCAGCCCGAAAAAATCAATACCCACTGTCACCAGAAGAATGACATATCTTTACTGAATATGCCAAATGGAGCAGAGCCAGATAACAATTTGAGCCCAATTGTTCCATTAAGGAGACCAGTCGATGTGTTTGGTGTAAGGTTTTTGCATTTTAGTTCTTAACACAGACACTGAGTCGTGTGTGTGTCGCTGAAACTGTAAGCGAGGCGGAGATCTCTGTTGTCCTGTAGGTTTTCTATAATTGTGTTTAATGAAATGAGCTATATTTGATAAAAATAGGAATTGTAGTTTACAATAACTCTCTTGGTGCATAAAGGTGTCATCAATAATATAACCTCAACTCTCCAGGGTCCTCCATATTATTGGTATATTTAATTATATTAATATACTAATAGATTTAACATTTTGTTGCTGTCTTGAATTTAGAGTTATTCAATTGTATCTGCTATTTCCAGAATTATCTGTCTGTATGGCTGATGCACAGAACTCTGCAGTTCCTCCATATTTTCTCTTGAGGATGTGTGAACGCAAATGTCCAAATCAGATACTCTGCAGGTCCTCTGGACCTTCTCTGCCTGGCCTCCTAGTATAAAGTGCATAGAAATCAAGGAGAAGTCGATGTCGATGTGTGAACACAGCAGGGGATTCACCGCGAGTGAGTGGGGGGGGGCGTTGATGACGCCTCTAACACGCGACAGATGCAAAAATGAAGAAAACGAAAAGAAAACAAATATCTCCTGGTGAAAAAGCGGTCACACACACGTAGAAGACTTCGACAAAGATGTCAAGAGAGTTTGTGTTGATAAGAGCCGACACCCGTGTCTGTGTGTTGTCAAGTCAAATCACGGGATCTACGCAGCGGAGTTAATACGTCACATCCTGCCTCTGCCTGCTGCACCCGGCTGCTCCACCTCTCGCCTGAATAGTGCGGAGGATTTTATGGTGTTGTGAACGCGTCTGTGCAGAGAACCTCCCCCTGTGTTTTCGGTATCCAACTCTGCGGATTTTACCTGCAGGAAAATGGCATATGTGACTCGCATATCTCGAGAACCGTTCATCTTACCGCCTTCACACCTGCCCCGTGTATTGTTAAGGGCCCAATGAAGTGCAGTTTGGACACACTGTACGTTCAATACTAATAAACCTAAGTGACGTTTTAGATCACGACAGAGGTGCGTTCACAACAGCAGTGGTGACGAGTGATTCTCACCTCAGCGGTGGTGCAGCTTCAGGGTTCTGTGGACTGAGTCCTGCTGTGGCTCAATTACTGCAGGTCACTTTTACAGTTTCAGAAAGAAAAGCAGCAACCACAGGCGGAACAAACAGCAGCAGTTCTTAAAAACTACATTTTGCACTGTTCACTTGACCTAGTTTGAAGTCAATGAAACGTAAAAATAAATTAGCAAATGATCGGGTAAAATATTAAGTGCGGATGTTTTGACACAAACACTTGAAGCAAGAGTGATTGAACCTTATTTTACAACACTACTCGTCACACTCAACGCTACCCTCAGCATGAATAATCTATGATTTTTTTTGTACCTGGGGTTTGGTAATCCACTCCAATAATAAATTAAATATTCAATTTGCTGTGAGAGGATCTCGTGCATATATTTGTTGTGCTCAAAGTAAATTGGTGAGCGCATCAGTTCCCAGCTGTGTTGTTGTCCGTGTCTGCTCAGAGAAATCACAGCAGGAGACCTTTATCATGGCACTAATTTGATTTATACCATGGCTGTATGCTAATGCTTTGTTTGAGGTGGGGGACGTACTTTTCAAGAAAAAGACAGAAATTAATTTACTTTGCATTTGGAAAACAACTTGGGATGATTAAGTATTTAAGTGCTATCAGAAATGTGATCTATAAATGCCACACACACACACACACACTTCAACATCATCAAACAACATCACAACACTATATGCTCCTAATGCTGCAGGCCGCAGGTGTGAACGCTCCGGTCTGCAGTAATCACGTCTGTGGGGAAGGAGGTTAGTATGCAGAACATGTGAAGACTGATTGCATTCTTATGCAGCGAAGCAGCCAACCTTTGCTTCCCCTCAGAAACTATTCATATCCCTGTTTTGATTGTTATATTCTTGTCAGGGTTTTTTTCTCCCACACTAAGCTGAGGCCATTTGCTTTTTACTAATAAGACTCATTTTTCCTCCATGTTGGCTGAGGCTCAAGTCTCAAGGCACCACTGCCACCTTGTCAGACGGCCGTGGGCGCGCCTTCGTTCATTCAAGACACAGAGAGGTTTTCACAGCGCTGCTGTTTCCTAATTTGAGATTCATTCCAGCAGTAAAATAATCAATATGTCAGCTGAAGTCCATTCCTGCAGATTAACAACACTGGGAGTTCTTTTTGCATCAAATTCTTATTTTTCAGTCGTATTCTCACATTTCTGTCACCATCAAAGTTCGTCGTGTTTCCTGTTTTTAATGACATGTGGGTTTTAAGGCACAAAGTGGAGCGGAGGAAACAAGTCTTGAACTTTTAAAGAGCTAATTATCTTTCTCTCTGTGTCACTGCACAGTCATTGTTCGCAGAGGAGATTGTTGGCTCTTATATTGTGGCTTAAACAAACTTTGGATCATTTGTAGCTTCTTTATGCATCATTAGTGAGTACAAAGTATCGTGTGATGCAAAGTATAAATGTAAAGTAGGCGCAATGCTTTTGTCAGAAACTCCTCGTCACTCGTACGCTGACCTTTTTTAAAGGTTACACAAAAGAGGGAAAGGAATTACGTTTGTCCTACTTTTAGTTTCCATACAAGAATAATCCCATAAGTCTTATTTGAACATGCCTATAAATACAGCAGGAGAACACTGAAGTAGATTAGTCATATTCAAACGGGAAGATCACAACTAGGGCTGCACGATATATCGAAAATGTATCGTCAGTGCAATATCAACATGCGCGATTTACGTATTACGAAAGACTGCTTGAATTGCGATAAATGGTGCTCTATGTGCAATGCGTAAAATGCTCATATTTGGCCAATCAGATGGAGCCTTGCTGCCCTAGATAATAAATTAAAGATATTCAGATAATGTTGGAAGAAAAGAATAGAGGGAGAACAGAGAACTGCGAGGCGGCTCCGTCAAATCTCGCTCCGCCTCCTCTCGACTAAATTCTACTGTGGAAACTTTCAGTGATCATGTTTGCCCCGGGTCACATTCATCACTAAGAGCGGTTGATTATTTAAAAGAATTGTGTAGCTTATTTATGATCCCAAAACCTGAGGGAAAGTAACAGCGCAAACACATACACACACACGGATCTGCTGCACACTTACTGTATGGGGTCTATGTTAGCAGTGAAACCGTATACGTATTACAATATTCAATAAGGTTATCGCATATCGCACGTTTTCCCAATATCCTCCAGCCCTTATCACAACCTGCAGTTTGGATTTTCCACACTGTAAAAAACTGGTAATTGTGAGCTTTTACTTAAAATTATGCTTACGGCTTTCGTGCTTGGTGAGAAAGTGGAGATATAGGAGCTAATAGTCGTAGTTGAGTTTCAATTATGGATCTCAAACATTAACTGGGACCGTGCTACAATCTTCCACAAGCTCTGCGCCTTCACTGATTCCAGCTTTTCCCCGACATGCTTCCCACACAGGCTTTCTCCGAGCCAGTTGCAATCCCATCATTCCCTGTGCAACACCTCACAGCTCCTGGCAGAGAACAAAAGCGGCAACGACAGCACATCTGGTGAAGCTCTGTTACTTTCACTAAACACTGAGGTCACATGATTCATTTCTCCTTTTTATTTTATTTTTTTTAACCGGCGCAACATTCAAATGATTTACTCTTTGTAGATTGTATCACAGGAGGGGTTCCTCTGAAGTATAGTGAAGGTAAGATGTCGCACATTTTTATTTGTAGCCGGAAGAGATTGCGACGTGAAAGCACAATCCCTGTGAGCGATCGCGCTCTTAGTTCTGGCCTGTCGATAGCGTCGTGCTCGGGTGAAAGATAAGTTCCTCCGTGATGAAGCTGCACGCTGTGTGCTCCTCTGTTTGCTGGACGTCGGGGCTGTTTCAGGACAAAGTCAGGGAGCAATACCGCATGCTGGCTCTCATTGCAGCCGATTACTTATCTATTGATTGAAGCCAGCGCTGTGCAGATGGATGCCTTTGGAGTGTGACAAGTGCTTTAACAACCCCGGAACCTAATGCTCCTTAACGTCACTCTGGGTCCATGTTAAATAATGTCCCATCTCTAAGTCACTGGGATTCTCTTGCGGTCAATCCCTGCAACAGGAAAGGAATCCATCTTGATTGGTTGTCCTCAGGCCAAAAGATCTATGGCCGCAATTACATGTAGCCACTCCTTGCTGCAGCTGGTGAGGTGTAATAAATAGCATTAAGGACTGTGAAATCCTTTAAATACACTTTCCCCCCTTCTCTTCCTGCTTGACAGTTAGAGAGAGCAATGAATTCCCAGCGATCGTTGGAAGCTGCCAGTGAGAGGCAGAATGCTGTTTCTACTGCTTATCACTTTTCACTAAAGCTGCTCCGGAGATTCAGTCACACATGCACTCGGATGTCTGTGCGCAGACACACACATAGACACGCACACACAAGCACACACGCTCACACACCATAACACGGTGCCAGCTTTTTTATTGTTCATATCAGGCAGGGGGATAAACCACAGTGCAGTGCAGCACCCGGCTCTTTGTGCTGTTGATGGCTTCTTTCACGTGAAAATATACCTTTTAGATAGTGAGTGTTTAACTCACTGATGTGCCGCCGCATTTGGACGTTTGGGCAAAATGTCGTCTTTGCTTCCTCTTGGCAGGGTCTGGCTCGGGTCCACCGCGGCTTCCTAACAAGTAGCCGTGGGCCAGCCGAGTCAATCAGTTGTGTAATCTTTAAATGTTAAGGGCTGACACAGCTAGATGAATGTTTAAGATGAGTCACAACTGATGTGAAACTTCAGGCCTAATATGTTTTTATACTGAGCTGTAAAGCAGCCTGAAATGCACTGGCAGCTCCAGCCATTACTGATGGCTGCACAGTTTGCACCAACCGGCCTTTCATCGAGTTTATTTTTATGATATCGACTGAATTTCAAACATCATCATCAGAGGGCTGGAGAATCCTGCTGCCTGCAGTTTCCATGTGTGTGTGTCCCAGCAAACAAATCATATGCTTTCTACATTCTAACTCCGAGACGACCTTTTTTCCTCCACTATGCTTAACATAAACAGATGAAAACGGACCCAGCGACAAAGCAGAAGCCGACATCTGAACATTTCATGGGAGGAAAACGGCCTCACGCCCATTATCACCCCGGAGGCTTTAGCCTTAAAAAAACATTTCCATACCAAGGGCATCCACACCCAGAACAAGGAGCTATTTTTTCCTTAATCTTTATCTCTGCCTGTCAGCAGCAGCAGCAGCACCAGAGCCTCAGAACACCTAACTCTCAAGTCTGCAGCTTCTTTCATTGCTTGATTTGTTTTGCTTACCTCACATTCACAATTTCACATTCAGCCAAGAAATGTACTGAGTCCCTGTCTGACATCAAATTATTTTCCTATTGGGAAAAGTCACATGAAGGGAACATGTATGTGTTGTTTAGCAGTCAAAATATATTTTCTCCTCAACAAGCTGCACCACAAATTGTATCTAACTTGTCAATGTTGTACATTTAACTGTCTTTGAGCTGTTATCCCTTTATTCAATCTTCTAATTCCAGCATTATTAATTTTCAAACAATTCGTACAGGGTTTCAGAGCAGGAGGATATATTTTTTTTTTTTTGATCAAACATCAAAGCGGCTCATTTTCATAGAGCAGCCCTTTCGGCGTAGAACCCACAATAAGATTTCTGTTGGTTCACGATGTTATTGCTTTCTTGTCGCGTGTTTTATTCCTGGCGAGATTATAATTTCTTTCAAACTCGTCCTCCCACAGTTCCGCTCGTTCGAGGGTGCTCTCCATCTGCACTTTACCAAAGCGCAGGAGCAAGCTCACTCCGAGGGTTTCTGGTCTTCACTTAGCCGTGAGCTCGGAAATAGCTGTATGCTGTGGCCTGTCTATAAAAGAATACAGTGATAACTGAATCTCCTGCTGAACCAGACCGTTTGCCATCTCCACTCTCTCATTTACCATAGATTCGCCCTGATGATTTCCTGCTGAAAATCAATGATTCACTCACTTTCCGAATAGCGGCTCCTCAGAGGGTGTTGGCTTGGTTCTCCCAGTGGCAATCATTTCAATCAAGAGGTGTTTGAATTCTCAGGCCATTCACAATAGAATGGAGCACTCTGTAATAAATTGGACAAATGAGTCATTTCTGTGTAGAAGTTGGATTTAAATTGATTCATGTTGCGACCTCTAGGCGCACATGCATCCTCAGACACATGCTTCATGCACACAGATGCTCAACAACACCACACATGCGCCTGCATCTAATCCGCAGCCGGCTGTGCAACATTTTTCCATTGTGGTGACATTAATTCAGAGCAGTGAAAGGCTGAGGCTCATGGCAGCAGAGTGAAGTGGTGTAATACTAAAGGCTATCCTCACATACATACAGGCACTTAACAAAGTTGACCTTCATCAACTACCGGCCTGAATTTGTAGTACTTGCAGCATTTAGGGTCAGAGGTAGAGAAAGGAAAGGCGGGAGAGAAGCAGCGAGAAAACTATAAATCTTCAGACTGTAGGAAAGGGTGGGACGTGTTAAAACTCCTGTAAATCTGCCAAAGATGCTGGAAGATTTTTCTGAAGAGGTGCATTGGTTCCTTGAAAGTTAATTTAATCAATTTTCTAATTTGTGTTATCACATCATATCACATGACTTAATGTAATGCGGTTGCAACACGTCAGTGGTGGATCTAGGATTTTTCTAAATCGGGGGCCATTAAGGGGCCACAGTTTACACAGAGGGACAAATGATGTCTTAATGTTAAATTCCTATTCAGTAAGATGCACATTTAAGTCATTCCTTGTTTACTGTTAGCTCTATAGCTTTGAGCAAAACCGCATATCCTTGAAAAAAAAAATTAGAGACATTGTCATATTATTGTTAGTTTTGTTGTAAGTGACTAGTATATTTAAAAAAAGATGAATGAAAAGGCAGACAGGTGCACTTCAAGGGCTAATCAGATTTCAGCTGATTAGCCCCCCCCCCCCCCCCCCCCCCCCCCCCGGCTTTGCCCCAGCCTCCGCCCCAGCAACAGTTGCTTCCAAAAGAACAAAGTTAAACCTATTCTTGTGTTGCTTAGATTTTAGATACTAGCTCTGCTATACAAATCTTTTCGTGACAACATTGCTTCTCTTTTTCCTTGACTGAACTCTGTCAGGAGCCTATGTCAGAAACCATCGGTGTTGTTTTTAAGTCCTCATTCTGACATGTTTGTCTAAGGGGCAAATTTGTACAATTAATTTGACAGCGAAAGGATTGCATGTAAGGGCTCTTTAATCCTGCTAAACCACTGCGAAGTGCTGGCAGTTTTAATCCCATATTACCATTCAAATAAGAATGTGTTATCCTGTCGGACTAATCTTCAATCGTAACCAACAACACGTCCTGCATATGTGCGTCGACTATAGCTAAAGCCTGGATGTGTCTTCATTTGGACTGTTGCTCTCCTTCCCTGCTGAGGTGACAGAAATATGATGAGCACTGACGTGAATGTGAACAAGGATTAGAGGCGCGAGTAGCCTTAACTTCTGAATAGACTTACGATAAGAACTAAAGGGAACTATATATCATGTGGTCTTACACGCGAAATGGAAGCTGTCCATGACTCCAAATTTCACCAATTAAGTCACGCTGCCTTAACAATGGATCTACGCCCGTGGTCCTTGGCTGTGCAGAAATCTCGTTGCAGGCTTGTTTTTTATATTTTTTTATTAATGGAGGACTTGCTGCTCCTAGCCAGGTGGAAGTGGAACAGTAATAAATGTGGCCCAATATATCATCCGCAGCACATTACAGGGGAGCCGGGGGTGATTATTCATGCCAGCAGGGGCATGAACAGACCTTTCAGGGGTTCACGGGCTCAAACTTTGAAAAGGGCGTCTCCCTCATCTTTCTCTGCAGGGTCGTCCGCTCGTGTCTCTGATGATGTTGGCTCAACTCGTCCGGTAATGAATGCCGAGACATCCGCAAGATAAGATTTTGATAATGCCGCCACTTTTTTTTTTTTATAGCTGATGACTTGATTAACGTGGATTGTTTTCCACATGTATCTGTTAAAGTCCTTTGTTTGTTTCCAAGCACTCACTGTAATCATCATTGAATTCTTTAACCTTAATCATCAGTGTCAAAGAGGGCAGCATGTAATTTGTTGTGTTTACCTTATTGTTAACTCTTTAGACCACCGTTGCACAGACGATTCTATTAGGCCCCTTGAATCCTAGAATTAGTGTCTCAGACGTGTGTAATCAAGAAAGCAATTACCGTAGTTGCAGTGAATCAACGTTTCCCCCATCAGCCACATTCTTTGACTCAATTAAAGCCGGTGCTTTCTGCAGTCATTTAGTCGGGATCCGGGGAGATGATGGTATTGAGAGCAGCGGGACGCAGGTTGAAGGTAGATGGGGCGTTATGTTTGGAGCAGCCTGTTTTTACTGTCTGTTTGCGGCCATCAGGATGCACATGGAGACAGATGAGGCACAACAGCTGGCCCTAATGCGTGTTGGGTAGGATCAGCCCGGCCCAGTCACAGCACATCAATAGACCCATACGTTAGCTGACAGGGCGAGCACTAAAAGGCGCTCGTCTAGCAGGTGTCATGGGCCCGGCCCCAGCACAGGTGATAGGAAAATAGGCAATCTGTCTTTTCGGCTGGAGGGGTATGGTGGGGGGTGGGGGGGGGGGGTGTTGGGTTGCCATCGGACATCAGAACTTTGATCCTTCACAACGAAGAACAAAAGGGTCGTTTTACACGACGACAAACATTCATAACCTCGAGCTGCAGCACTTTCCCTCTAATAACTGCAGGCAGCAGGCGGCCGGTTGGTTGCTGGGCTGATGTTCAGCCTCAGCATCGGGCTGCTGGATGTGTCACTAACCATCAGTCCTCATGGTACAGACATTTGCTCATTTGTACTACATTTCTCATGCTTTTCTCTCACTGATTTTATGTCTATTCAGTATTAAATCCCTTCTTTACAGTGCATATAGTGAAGTAATTTGATCAAAATGAAACAAAGAAGAGTTTTGTTGTGCTCAATGTGGCTCCATTATACTGAATTCACAAGTCTCACTCATCTAAAATTAGGTTTGGAATAAGTTATTCCCAGGGGAAAAAAAATCTGTAGTTTTATCTGTGTGAACCTAATAGACTTTAAAGACGTGGTGTCAGATCGACACATATATTTGCGTACTTGCTCCTGCCCGACCTGGCATCTCCAGCCGTATCAAGAGGCATTTCTGATGCTGATATCAGAACATCTCTGTTAAAAGTAAATAAGTAAATAGAACCTGTTGACTTTATATAAATCAGTTTCAACACATGACTGCAACCTCGGGAATTGTTATATCTTAACAACAAATTAGTTAAATATTTATTAAATTATTTACTACTTGTATTATTTCACTGGTGCAGTGACAAAACCTCCTGATGAGTAAATGTATGCAGCTCAGACATGATAATAGGTAAAATACATGTATTAAAAATATGGATTTGTACTTATAGAACTAGCACACCAAAGTATTGAATAGATAATACCACAGTATTTTTTAATGTCAGTGTGGTTTCATCATTACATTTCAGAAGGTAAAAAAATACTTCTCCTGATACTAAATCTGAGAAGCGCGGATACAATCAGCTTTTATCTGCCGCAGCACGGTGACAAGTGCTTTGACAATTCAGTCATTTGTCCAGAGGATCTTAGAAACAGTAAAAATAACATGACAGTGTTGTGTGTGAAACATGAGTCTGTCTGAAATACCTTTGTTTTCGCTCTTTGTTGTCTCGCCACTCATCTTTTCCTTTGTATTAAAACAGCTGGGGTGGCTCATATTTATCCATAGAGCGGGCCATTGATTAAGTTGAGTGAGGCCAGTGTCGGTCATATCAGAATAAAAAAATCATAATAGAAGCAGGAATGTGTTACGATCACATAAGTCAGTGTCATAAAAAAAATTGTTACGAGTACAATAAGTGTGTTGGCTCAATACATCACTCCATTTCTTTAGTATATCTCCACATTGGACGCTGTCAGTGTTATTTGGATGCATTTTATGGATTTTTAAATATTTTTCTTCAACATGCGATCACTTGTATGCACTGTATATTAGCTGTCTTAACCACATAAATAGGGGGGAATTTGACAAATAATTAAAATCAATTTCTGCAAGTTGATTTTTATATTATTATAAGATGAATGGGAGCTGGTGGCTGAAAAGTAACCAGAAGCTGTACGCGTTGAAAGAAGATGATTTCTTTTCAAAGAAAATGACAAATCACCTCCCACCGTGAATAAAACAGCATTTGAGCGGCTTCTCTTCGAGCACAGTTTAAAAACTCCTCATTGCCAAGTGTAATAGAGTCCAACATTTCTTTTTAGTGTGCACAGTAAAATCAATTCATTTGCACTCACTGTATTTTGGCAGCAGATTCTGGCCCTGAGGTGCTGTCCTTGCTCGCTGTTGTTTCAGTTGTCGCTGCTGTTTTTCTTTTCCTCCAGTAGTTTCAAATTAGTGCTTTTACTTGCTTTTACTTGTTTTAGTTTAAAGGTACTTTTTTTATTGATTTGTTGCTAGTTCTTAATCTGGACCTCATCTGATATGCCTGCTTTATGCCATGTTGCAATCCAACGTCCCACATACAAAATTAAACAGAAAGAAGATCAATATAATCAAGATACAGGTAAATAAGACAGTTTTGCAATTGAGGGAGTCATATATATTTATTCTTTTTAGCAGAGATAGATTATAGGATTACTCCTGCCTCCAGTCTTTGAGTTAAGCCAAACCAATTACACAGTATGTTTCCAACTACAGAAAGATGAAATTAACATCATAAAACTCTGCATGATAGAAAATTATAATTTTTTTATATTCTCAGATGATCCTTAATATGCTTAAAATACATTCAAACATTTATCCCATTTTTGAGACCAAACCTCTATTACTTTTTGCTGAAGTCTTAACCTGTGTTGTTATAGTAGTGAGGCCTGATGAAATGACTTTTGAGGTTTGAGTGGAGGCCTGAAGACATGTGATTTCAATTTTCACTCCAAACCACGTCCTACAGTATGTAACAAACAACAGAGCAACACCTATCAAACAGTAGGTGGTCCCTACTAAAAAAATATGGTTTCTTATACAACATTTGCTTCAGTGATGGATATAAAAATAGATTGTTTTCCTTTTTATTGCTTTCTTAAACCTCTGAAAAGACTGGCAGTGGTCCGCCCACACTTTCACTAATGTGGATATTTACCTGGGAGCCAGACTACATCCTTCTCTACAGGAATAAGTGGCCCATCACAGAGTATCTCAAACTGAAACAAGGCCTGCCATGTTAAATTTAGTATGACTAACATTTCCCCCTCTTTCAAATTCTAAATTGCCATTAAAACCAAATTCGCCAGGTGGTTCCTTCACAGGCGCTCTGTCAGGGTCATCACCTGCCTTGCATTTCAAAGCAGTTCCCCCCATAAAACCTTGAATAACACTCAATTATCCAAACGACATTCAAATGCTCCCAGTGTGAGCCTATAGTCTCAAACTCCCATTTCCCCGGTTATTTTACAGTCAAACAAGAACAGGCCTAATTGCAGTTAGTCATGACGGCTCTTTTTTTCCCTCGTACTCTATAGAAGAAAGAACACAGGGACTCAATTTATAAAAAAGTGCTCTTATTAATGTAGATAATGATCTTTCTTGCTCTTAAAGCACTTCCCACCATTCATCACACTTTTATATGCATTGGATGACAGCCGTGATACAATGTCTCCTCCCGGCTCATGGCTTGGATTCGGTTGGTATATTTTTCCCCCAGCAAAGTGCCTCTTTTCAGATATTTATTGCCAGTCACCTAATGCTTTGCTATTGTTTGTGCACATTATTGGGTTGGATGTGGAAGCCATTTCTGTCTCTGTAATGTAGACCATGGCCATCAAGGCTTTTTATGGATTTGGGAAAGCAGGCAGGAGGAAAAAGGCCCAGAACAGCTATTGTTGCCATTGTTGCAGGGGGGGGGAAGTCAGGAGAAGGCTCCACTGAGCTCCACATGTAGAACAACAAAGGCAACTTGCTGAATTTGTCCTCATAGTGTGTGGTTTTTTTTTAGTATTCACAATACACAGATGACAGATTGAAAGGCTGGATTCTTTGGAGGAGCTCAAGGACGCCTTGCAGAATCTGTGAATTGTACGTGATGCTGTAACCTCTCTGCAGATGTGAGCGAGGGCGGAAAAAAGATGTTGACCATTGTGGTGATATATTGAGTTTCCCTCAGCGTCAGTGGAGCTGCTGTAGCTTGGCAGCTCTGTAACATCTGCGCTGAAGACTTTATTGTATTGACAGTGACGTGAAAACAATACATTTACTACCGATACACGACTGCCGCTCTTCCAGAAAAAGACTTGTATATGTCGATTTTTAGATTTTATAGAGTGTAGCAGGAAGACACAGCCTGTAGAGCAGATTGAACTGTGGGCGGCGGCGTAGTCATCTGCTGTATTTGTAGTTAATTGAACTTTGGAGATATTACATCCAGACATTTTTAGCATATTGAGCAGTAAATGATGTTCAGTTTCACCATGTAGAGAAACAATGGTAAACTTTTTCAATGTCACTTTACTGAAACATGGCAGCCCAGCCAGCATAAGGATATGGACCTCTTCAGTCAATGATGCAGCAGCTCTTGCCTTCTTGTGGCCCGAGCAAAATGGAAGTGAACCTGAAGTTGCCCGCTTGTGAAAAAGAAAATATGGCCCAAATATCCCTGAACAATTTTTTTGGCAAACATGCTGTGCTCTAGGCAAGGTGTAATTTGGATGTGAACCTTAAAAGGCCCATGTGGTAAACGATGAATACGGTGCAAGTAACACAAAACAAATTCACCTTTGGCACCTTTGCTTGACATGCTGTATTGCTGTGGCTTATTGTGGCCCAGATCTGGCAAACAGGAGCGAACCTTCTAAGTGCCATGATGTCATGCGGTATGTGGGCAGGATAATAGTGTGGCAGTGGGACAGTGTGGGCCAAAGCTGGGCCAATACATTTTTGCTATGTGGGAGTGGCTCTCAAATGGAGGTCTGGAGGTCTGCGGACTCCAAGTGGTCCATGGCGCCAGGCTGTCATCCGTCAGAATTATCATGATATTGTATTCTGTGTTGGTATGGTTCAAATATTTCTATTCATCCCATATCTCTTAAAGACGTTTCTCTCATTGTTCTTAAGTAAGTAGAAGTGTAATAAGTCAGGCTTTGTCAAATTATTCCAAAGGACAAATACTGTACATGAGGAGGTCCACAGAATATTTTTATTTGTACGGGGTCCTTGACTGAGCAATAATAAAGAACCTCGGAACTATGGAACTGCAAATTTTGAGTTTTAAACATTTTCAGTCTGTTACATATTGTCTACTTGCAGATCGCTTTAATTACATATAACAAATAATATCAAACACAATCAGATAAGAGTGCAGAGCAGAAACTGAGAAGAAAGATGCAGAACATTCCCAGTGCCCTCTGTACATGGAGAGCAGCTCCCTCGTTATCACACGGTGGATGTGTTCAGATCCTATTTGGGGTGAGGTGTTATTAGCAGCGTAGCGGCGCTGTCCCACCTCATCACATCACCTGTCAGGAGATCATCAGTTGCCGTAACGGCCGAGGAAGAAGATCCCCTGTTCGCTGCTTATCTGGTCCAGACGCACACACCCGCTTATCCTCTGGGAAAAAGGGGAGGAACTAAGTACAATTACTCAACTACTAGTGCGGTTTTGATGTACTGGTACTATCTCTATAACCAGAGTATTAGTAATCTATTTTTGCTTTATAACAACTGTAGTCACAGTCTATTTTACATGATATTTTAGATGCAACAGAACAGAGTATATGTGGTAGTTACTGGTACCGCATTAAAATGCTGCTCACATGTGAAAACATAAATAATTTATCATTATGAGAAGGTCCATGGTTCAGAATATCCATCCATCCTTTCTCTATACCCCTTTTCCTTTTGAAGGACTGGATCCAATCCCAGCTATTGTTCAGAATAAATATTGTAATTTCTATATAAATGTTTGCAGGTTTACTTTCTATCGTGAAATTTTGCTTTGCGATCCATGAATAAAAGTTTTAAAGACCAGGTCTGGTGAAACTACAGAATTTTCTTATCATAGTTTAATCCCATGAAAAGTTCACAACCCCAAAAAAACTATCCAGTATTGACTTTATATCATAAGGTTTACACACTGCTGTTGATTCCTTTGTGCCCCAGAGCTCCACTGTTCTCCACAACCTATTAAAAACACGTCAGTGAGCCACAATGTTACACAGGGTGATGTGTCCTTTCATTGTCATGAACTTGAGCACTGTAGTTTGTTTTGAGCACACATGCTGTGTTCTGAGGCCATATATATATATATATATTCACCATATGTGTGTTCTTCCTCTTCTGGAAATAGATCTCAACAAATTCAAAGTTACCCACAGTGTCCATCTCGAAGTAAGATACTTTTGTAGAATATAAAAATATATGTTAGTTAGTTTAATTTTCCCTTTTTTAGGAGGGACTGGGTGAATTAGGGCCCGGTCACACATATGCAAATGCAGGCGAATGTTAATCACCTGCTGAAGCAAATGAAGTATCATCGCTTGCTGAATGTGGGCAGTGCAGGATGTGACGCACACATACATCAGTTGTGTGGTCCGTAGTCCGTTGTTTTAAGACGAGCATTTTCCAGTTATAGCCAGGCATTCTGTTTTTTGGGGGGCGGTTATATATATATTCTTATGTCCGGCATCACAAAGTACCGGCTGGTTCAACACTTATATCAGGGTCGGAGGCGGATGTTTTATCGTCCACCTCGTTCTCACATAATGGAAGTGGACATGAGCCCTAAGACAGGAAATTGAAGTGGGAAAGTAGTGAGACATGGACCAAGACATTTTAACTTTGGGATTTGTCGACGGTAACCAAATTCTAGAATATCACCAGCCTCATTATTGCAACACTATACTTCCACCACGGCGAAAAAAGCCGTATATCTGTGACTGTCCAAATTGAAACGCTCATCATAATTCTGCTAATCATTGTGGTTAATTTTCCTCCAGATTTTCTGCTTTACGACATTATTAATTCCATTCAGCCCTCAACACTTCATTTAGCTTCTCTGTGAAAGAAACTGATGAAGCGGCAAAGAACAGAGTGTTGGTAGCTGTGTTTCACAGGTGTGGGGGAATTACATTGTGTTGGCATCAGCAGTCAGAGCCCAAAGTAGCTTAAAGCCTTTAACATTACATCTGATCTGCAGGGTTAAGGCAGAACAAGCTCTGTGCTCAAGTGTGTTACCGTCTCTTTCATTTCGCTCCTTTATAGCAGCTTTAGTGTTGTTAAAGTAAAATAAATTAGACCGTCTGCGGAGAAAAAACTGCAGAAACACCGACTGCGTTTTCATTCCTTGTCACCTCAGTGACGTCCACAGTGACTGCACGCGGGACCTGGATTGTTATTGTTATTATTGACCTGTCAGTGTTCAGGGTTGTCGGAACAACTATTTAATTAGTTTGAATTACAGGAGTGATTACTGATGCACAGATGAGGGCCAAGTAACATGAGTCATTCTCAAATACAAGAATATTCATTGAAGCGAGGAGGCTGTGGAACCAGCTGCCATCACTTTTTGATGGGAAATGATTTGGATCCTTTTTTTTTTTTTTAATTATTATATTTTTGTATTTTTCTGTTACTGAATGTTAACTGTGTCTGCTGTCAAACACTCCAAGCTAAATTTAACTCTCCAAAGTCACCGACATCATGTGTAATTTTTGCTGTCTTAAATTGACCATGAACACTCGGATTCATTTTTTTTTAAGGCAGATTAACCTGGAATGGACGAGGGGGTGCGTTTTCAGCAATTAAAGCACTGCTCCTTCCGCTAAAAAAAGTATTTCTATTCATGCATCGTTAAATCACAGACACCACTGTGGTCTTTTCCTGTCAAGACACATTCTCTCGTTTACCAAGTGGACCTTAACTTGTTAAATGAGAGGATCAAATTATTTATTGGGAGCGTCACAGTCTGCGGAGTCGCTCGGTTGTAAATCCTGCAGAAAAACATTTGGAAAAACAATGTTAAACTCTTGTGATCCATAGATCTTGGTTACTTACACTAATGTCACTAATCCCGTACCCATCACTTGAAGCTGTACTTGCTGTTAACTGCTGATGAGTGAGTTCAAACCAATCTAATATTGCACCACTATGCACTACGGACATTGTCTCTTTGTCAGGGACCATTCAAAAGGTGTAAAATAGGACATTTTCTCCTTTAATATTGGAAGTGTTCAAAAAATTGCTAGGAAGTTACAAAAGTAAATAAATTCAGTGTAACATAAGAAACTAGAAAAGAGCTACAAAATGAAGGGCACCAACTCAAAAAGAGGTCTACTAAGCAATAAAGAACACAAGTTTAACTCTACCAAACATAAGTTAAGACATAGAAAAATATTAATTGAAGTGCACTTGTTTCTACATATGACAAAAAACATCCTTTGAATCATTGAATCCTTAAATACTGATGTAATGAATTAATCAGAATCGGACTGATGGCTAATGGTACAAGTATTAATCTAAATCCAATCCTGATGTTTTTTTTTTATTAATTATCAATATGTAATTATTTAATCTTAGACAAAATATTGAAGCACAAATCAATCAATCAGTTAATCCATTCATTGGTAATCAAAAAATATCCCATTCTCTTATTTTTCAACTCAAGAATAGAGAATCTTCTTACTAGTATGATAATTGCTGTTGACTCGATTTGGTGAGTATGTGTATGTTGCCATAGTAATTTGCACTCCCACACCCGCTTGTTTGAAAAGCCTACTTAACCTGCAGTTCAGATAAACTGATTTGGAATTCATTTAAATTTGATGCATTCTTAGTATATTTTTTGGCTCTTTGTAGTATTGTGTGCTGTTATCTGAATATTTCTTCCACCACTAAAAGTCAACCAATAACAGAAGAAGAAGAAAAAAAATACAATTAAGGCCGTGGTTGACCTGCAACCCCCGTGTTCTGCACGGTCAAATTATGTTTATTGTCAATGGAGGCTGGTGGTTTTGAACAGAGCGACGTAATGACTGTTTATAGTCAAATAAATAGGATACCACTTAAGGAAAAAGATCTGTCTCTGTAGGAACCCTGTCCACAATGTTGTCAGACACTAATAATAACAATCTGAACCTGTCACCGGCAAAAACAAGCACTTAGCTGATGACGTGGAAGGCCGACGTCGACAAGCGCCTTTTAATACGTTGAAGCAGCTGTTTTGTGTTTGCTGGGTGTGTTATTCTTGCTAAAAAAAACTCAATGGATGTTACGAGTAAGAGTCACGGTTGATTTGTGAATGTGGACTTGATTGCATTTACACCTCCCTGAGATCTGACAACAATTCAAGCCAGACCGTCAGCTCACAGTGTTGTGTTTTTGCATTTACACCTGGCAATTAACATGTGTTCTTTCCTCTACCCAGACAGGGACTCTACAAACAGATCACATGCTAATGCCTGTTACGTTGGTTAAAACCTAGTTTAATGTGACTGCATCATTTCCACACCGTGTGTCAGCATGTATTCCTCCAATCTTTAGCGTGTACTGTAAGCGAGCCCGGTGGCATAATGTGTCATCGCCGGCGTAAGTGCCAGTGGCTCGTTAAATTGGAAAGTTGGAGCCGGCGTTGTGGTACAGTAATTAGACTTGAACAGGTGATGCTTTATCTGAGCCGTATCTTCATGTTGTGTTCTAATTCGCTGTCTGATGCCGAGGAGCCTTCATGCTCCGTCACACTAATTAAATGGTACGAGTCATCCTCCGTTTCTCGTCTACGGGGGGTCGTCGCTAGGGAGGGGGATGAATTATGAAATGATGAGGAGGAGGATGGCGAAGGGAGAGGAAGGAGGTGGCGGGGGGGGGGGGGGTGACGTGGTTGACGAGGGTCGCAGGGGGCCTCGCAGTTCCAGCGGTTTGTGTCAGAAGCCTCTGGACCAGAGTGTGAGGAGCTTCTGCCGACATCAGCAGTTATATTCTCTCCTTTTTGCTGGTTTAGTCATGTTGCCAAATTGAACCTGTGTTTTGGGGATTTCTGTGAGGACATGTTGATAGAGACACTGTTTCATGGAAGTGTGAAGCTCTCAGAGTAACAAAGGTTTGTAATATGAGCGATAGGACGTGGAGCGAGTTGCATTTCAGCTCCAAATTGATATTTGCAGTGTTTTGTTCAGTTCCCCCCCCCCCCCAACATCATAAACAACATAGATTACCAGCAAAACTGACATTCCATTATTTTAAGCTTCATAGCTCTTGATCATTATGGCACTCTGCCTCACTTTCTGCAGTTGGAATCGCTCCACTGTTGTAAAATGCAGCGTGTGAAACCTCTCATTTTAGCCGCAGGCATATCCAGTAATTAAAGGATTAACTTGGTAATCTAAATTGTCTCTTGTCTTTTCCTTCCTCCCTTTATTTCCTAACATCCATTTCAAAGATTTAAAGAACGCCTCCTTCCCTTTCTCCTTCTGCGTTTCTGCCTCTTCCCGTGCCTCTGCAATCAACTCGCTTCTGGATAACCTCGTTTCCAGCTAAGTGTACGCGGGGCGACAAATCTGTGAGCGCGTGCGTGCCTCGGATGGCAAATACTGCGACTGCGTCTGCCCCTCCTGACAGCTCGGGATATCGTCAGCTCCTCAGAGGATTGCGTGTAGTTATTAAGTCAAAATGTGTTTAAATCTCTGTGTCTCTTTTGAGAAAAAAAAACATGATGCGCTGAGCCACCAAACAGGTGCAGCTTTGAAGAATCTGAGGCATTTGCATCCCCAGATTTGCTCCAGCAAGGCGTTTTGAATCTTCCTCTAAAATGAACCAAATCTATCAAGTGTTTCCCGTGTCTGGGCAGACTTCGCAGGGCATTTTTTTGTGCTTCATGAATTTCTCAAAATATTCTGTGGCCCCTTGGGATGAATTCCTTTTTTCAAGAACTTCTGCAGAGGGGTTCTTTGCAGTGTTTGTGTGGGATTTGTGTGTATTCAGCCGATTTAGTTTGCTTAGTTGAAGTGACCTTATACACTGAGGGTACAGAACATTACATCGCCACTCTTTAAAAGCAAAGCAGATAGGTTTTTTTCTCCCGCTTAATACATCCCATTTTAAAAGCCAGACATATTTGTGTACTGCACTAACAAATATTGCAAGTTGATTTTTTTTTTTGCCGTCCTCTGGGTTTGAATTATGTATTTCAGTTTAAACAAAGCTCCTCATCTCTTGAGGAGACACCATTTACTATGAGGCCATGACCAATTTTTTTTTGCGCAAAGTGGCTAAGTGCTCTCATATTGCAATTTGTAATTAAGGAGGATGGCTTGTAACTTGAGTAAAATACCCAAGTTTATATCACTGGATTATTCAGCGCAGAATACTGGATTTATTGAAGAGACACAATCGATAATTAAACTGCAAAAAATGAAAAAAATTGTTTGAGATGCTATGAAATTGGATTGTCAGGGGAAACATCTGAGGCCTGTAGACTTTCCGTTTATTGGGCTAAACGCCAACGCAACGTTTTTCAGCCCTAAGAAGCTGATTCACTTGTTACCGGGGTAAATCACCATGGTAACTTGTGCTGGACCGCTTAGCTGATCCAGAGCAGGTTAAGTTTGAGATAAGACCGAACTACTGAACAATCAGATCACTGGAAATCCAGAGTCATTGATCTACAGGATCCTCACAGGGACAAAAGAGTTTAGGTTACAGTAAAGTAAGAAATATCTGCAGATGTCTTCCTGTTTCCGCTTGTTCATCTTCTAACAAAGAACTTGTCACAATAAATAAATACATCACAACTATTGTAGCTTCATTTAAATTCAACAAAGGTTCTTGGATTCCTGACGTAATACAATCTTTTATCATATCATTACAGATCAGGATAACGACATTACAACTCCTCTGTTGTATTTTATTAGAAATATGATCCACACATTGTTCAATATTTCCAAGATTAGAAATGAACATTTCAGTCCAACTGAGCTCATCACACGTTTTCCACTTCTCACCTCTCCTCTGCTTTGGCAGCAGGAAGAGTCTGAAACCACCGTAACTATTTTATGTGCATCACAGGTTCATAATAGTTTATTCATCATCAGACAAAAAACTAAAAATACTCAGTAATAACCTCAATAGAACTCCTCTGTTTATTTACAGTTTATCTTTAGCTGTTTACTTTAAAGAGTAAACGGAGTAAAGAAAATTCATATCTACAGTTTCTTTTCTTCTGAAGTTATTTGATTATCATCTACATCTCACTTTTTGAATGTCACTTTTGGATGTTGTCTTTACCGACGTGATCGGCAGATATCAGCGTTTCTTCACATATCATATTAACATTTTATTTACGGTTCTGACGATGTTGCTCAAAACAACGACTCCGCCTCTGTCACACTAACCCGCTCATTGCTGGATAGTGTGAGACAGTTGATAACTGAGACAGTTGTTCACCAACAACTTGGTAGTGCAGGATATTCAGGACGGCCAATGTTAGGTTAGGTGAAGCCAGATAACGAAAACATGTCCTGGGTATGTTGAACTTAGCACAGGCTCCTGGATGCAGTTTCTAACCATGTAACTATTTAATCAGACAGATCAAATATTCTCACATTTGCACTCAGGCTCTCCTGTGCACACATTTCCAACTCCCCAGCTGTTGATGTTGTTTAATCTCACTTTTCAGCCGGTTACATTTGCACAAATGTACACACACACACACACACACACACACACATGCAGCTGCCCTCACTTACTCACAGCTCTGGAAATGTCAGCTCTATCACATTAACGGGAACTTAAAATGGTCTCGTAGGTTTTAAGGCAGACTGTGCTTTTCAAGACGCTGTTGCCTTGAAAGGGGAGCTGAAGCAAAGGTGTCAGAGAGCGTCAGCGCTGGTAGCGACGTATGACAGCTTTTGACTCTGCTGCCTAGGACAGTAGGTATTTAGTTTAGTTTAAAAAAAAGGCATTGAGGTAATGACGTCTGATCTACAGAGCGGGCCGAATGGCGGCCATACAAGCCAGTAGCCAGTCAGATTTACCTTTAGCCTCAGCGTACCCTCAGGTTCGGCTTTTTAAGGTACAATTGAAGAGTATTATTATTATTTTCATTACAACACCCAGTCTTACAGAACTCGAATGTGGTGGTTAAACAACTGTTCCTGGTCTCTCTATCTCTCCCCATTTTTTCTCCGCTCACCCCAACCGGTCGAGGCAGGTGGCCGCCCACACTGGGTCTGCTTCCGCTGGAGGTTTCTTCCAGTTACTGAGGAAGCGTTTTCTTATCCACAGTCACCAAAGTGTTTGCTCATTGTGGGAACTGTTGGGTTTCTCTATAAAATGTTATTATGTTCTGATTTGCCCCTTAAAATTGAACTGAATTGATTACTTTTATTATAATTCATTCTTCTTTTTGCCATGGAGTTTTCTCTGAAGCACTTTGTAACCCTGTTCAGATAAGTGCTATACAAATAAAGTTATTATTATTGTACGATTTCTCACCCGCTTCGGCCTCCCACCCCCACCCCCCTGCTGAGGTGTTCTTTCAAATAGATGACAGGGAAAAAATGAAATAAATAATAATAATAATCAACAAACCGGAATAAGCAGATTGTAAGCTCCTGTTCAGGGGTGCAAGGCTGAGCTGTGCACCGTATTTACAACTAACAGCTCCAACTTTTGTTTCTTTAGTTGAGAAACTGTTTAACGACAAAAAACAGCATTTAATCATCCAAAGTGCTGCCTGTGTGAGGAGAGATGATTCATGTCACCGGCTTTTGAAGGCAATTCTCAAAGTTGAACGATGTAACCTGCGCTTCGGTGGCACATCTATCGTGGAAATATTCTCGTCGGGGAGCCCTGTAGGCAGCGTGTTATTAGTATCCTGAGTTAATATATGCACACAGATGCACAGCCCCGCATCCATGTACATGCTTAGCAGCGAATTTTCTATTCATTTAAACGGGAGAAGATTGTAATAACATCACATGTGGCATGTGTGAGGATAATTTGCATATGCACCCTCGTCCTCCCAGTCCCCTCCTCTCCTTCTGTGCTTCAATACCTTCTTTCTTTCTTTCTTTTTAAGTATCCCTCCACCACTCTTAGAAATGTGATGGGATGCGGGTTTGGGTTTCTATGGGTGCCATCTCCCCTACATGTTGTTAAATGCATCAGAGCGTTTTTCTATTCGAGAGTATTTCCAGTGATTGATTTTTTTTTTTTTCAGAGCAACCTTAATGACCGTGGATATTGGACGGACGCTGAATTGTTGGTGTTTAAACATGTCTGTGTTAACATGCGTTTTTGTTTGCGTGCATAATTCTACATCTGTTATTGATTGAGGAAAAATACACATGGGAGCAGCCCTTCCCTTCTTTTTGCATGTTGCCTGATTTTTTTGCAAGTGTGTGCATGTCTGTGTGAATGGTGTGTTTTCTGTCATAGGCTAGCTTTTGTGATGATATATATATATATATATATATATATATATATATATATATATATATATATATATATATATATATATATATATATATATATCAGACTAAAGACCAGTTAATTATGGACACAAAGGGGGAACGAACAACTGTTTTTTGTCCCCAAAAGGGACCTATAACAATGCGTGTGTGTGGGTGGGTCTCTGTGTGTGCGTATGTGTGTGTTTGTGGTTGAGGGAGTGCTCGCTGAAGCATGGTTGTCTCAATGAAAAATGTATTCTGAATCCCAGACATGTGGAGGAGTAAATATTTGTCATCTGGGGACAAACATACATCAGTCAGCCGTGCTCCAGATTATATATGATGCTGGATGGAGTTTTTCTCTCTCTCTCTCTCTCTCTCTCTCTCTCTCTCTCTCTCTCTCTCTCTCCTCCCTCTTCACTCTCCCATTCCTGCCTCTTTCTGTGTATAATCACTCCCAGTGTTAATATTGTCAGGGGCATATTTAAGATTTTCAACTATTCAGCAATGATGCTCTCATTCCCACAACCCATAGGTCCATATATTACATTTGGAGTGAATGCTAAATAAAGACACTCTGTGTGGTTCAAAAAGCATCAAGAAAACCACTTGAGAAAACTTGAGCGCTCTGAAGGTAAAAACATCAACAAGGTGGCTGTGACTTGTTGTTAATGGCAACTAAACATGGAATGGTTTAATATTCTGCATAGTAATTTTAATTGAATTAATTTCAGAGGACATTGTTAGGCGCTGATTGTGTCATAAAACACTTGTTATAGCTGCTGTTCATCACTGTGATGTAAATTATGCCCAGTGATTGCTCAATGATGCTTTTCTTCGGGGACATGACGTGGTTGAAGAAGAAAAAAAAATGTAATTGGCTCCAAAGGGCACACGACGTGTTAGTGCCATGAGAGAGGAACACAAAAGAGGGTTATTTCCTCTGCAGCTATGGTTTCTCTTCCCCCACTGACATTCTCATACGCTGACATTCTTCATGCTTTCAGTAATTCTGTTCTCCGATTAGATAATAAGGAGTGAAATTTTAAAATGAATGCTTATTTTATAAATGGTGAAAACAGAAATTAGCGGCACGCGGCACACTGACACGAGTGAAGTGAAGAATCATGGGTTGAATTCCATTTCAAAGTGAGACCTGAGGTTCGTATGTGTACATAAAAAAAACCACCTACTCCTGGAAAATGATACAGCAGGTGACATTAAAGTAAAAAATCTTTATGAAATATTGAAGATGGGTGGAAACAGAAGACGTTTACAAAGCTGCAACACTTCTAATCCATGCATGCTGAGGACGTATACAGTTACAGCGGTTACAGGAATATAGCTTCTTCAGATTTTTACCTCGGCCAAGGAGGTTAGGTTTTCATCTGTGTTTGTTTGTTTGTTTGAGGAGTTACGCAAAACCTAAGAAAAGGAGTTCCATGAAATTTGGTGGAGGGGTGAGTCATCGCCCAAGAAAGAACATATTGAATTTTTGAGCGAATCTGGATCAGGGGAAAGATCCTTTTGGGTTTGTTGAAATGGGGTACTGAAATGTATTTATGGTTTGTGTTGTTTTTTCACAACAGGATCTTCGTAAATGTTTATTCAAAAGGCGTATTTCAAATTGTCCTTTAATAGGGAAGTAAGAAGAAGAAAAAAATATGTATATAAAAATATACATATAAAAAAAATATGTAACAAAATATATTTCTCGAGTTGACGCATAATTATTTGATATGTAATAAATAAAGGTTATTTTAATGAGCTGGAAGTGCCTGATGTTTAACAGTGGTACAGGCCTCATTTCAAGTCACAGTCCTCCACCTTATCAAGTAGCTGATACGATAATGGTTCTGGGGCAGCAGGTGACCAAGAGAGATGTGCCACAGTGATGGTGACCGTGCCGAAGTAGATTTTCAGCCTTTAACAGGAAACCTCCTCCCTGACAAAAAGGCCGTCTTGGTCCACTTACTTAACCAACTTACTCAATGCACAGGGGTCACCCAAAATAAACAGACCCAGGGAGGAAGGGATATTTGAGCCAATTCTTTTTCGCTACGTGATGTGTATGGCAGAACAAAACTCCTGGACCTTTGGGCAGCTCCAGCGCATGTGAGGGGACTGATATTCATGAGTGTGTGCAGCTTGGGGCAGATAACAATCTGTATTTAGTGAATTTAAATGTGGTTTCATAAGGGGACTGTTGTGGCCTTGGCGGGGGTATGGACTCTACTGAGGGCCCTTCTAGTTAGATACAGTTTATTTTGTAGTGTGTTTGACTTCATCGTGGCTTCTTCATCTCCTCCTCCTCATGCCGGTTAGGGTTAGGGTGAGACTTTGGAGTTGATGTGGTCAGCTGGACAGATGAGACGTGGGGGTCTGTGTGCAGCAGGAATTCTGCCCTGGCCATCATGGCTCGGCGCACTGACAGCTGCTGCACCCTTGTCGTGTGTCCGTGTATGTGTGTGTGTCTCTGTTTGTGCGTGCATTGGTTTTAGGTCAGTTGATTTGTCTCTGGAGAGAATGGCAGCTGCAGACAAATATCAGGTCGCAACCTTCGAATTTCTTTTTTTTTTTAAAGTGCAAGAATCAAAATGATTCTCCTGGATTCTTGTTTGTAGAAATGCAGGAAGCCACGCAGAGCTATGTAACGGTTATTGGGCCCCAGCAACACATCCAGCATGTTGTATCAATTAAATCATCTTCATTGGCCCAACTATCAACGCGGGAGACGTTTAGCGTGCCGCGTCGGTTGTTTGTGTGTCTACAAAATGATCCGGCAATGCGCTCAGATACATTTAACAATTAATGGCCGCTTTAGCCTATTACATTCAGTGGAGTATAATGCAGTGCCCGTAGTGCTGCTGTGCGTCTATTTGATTTGTGCATTGACCCGCAAGAAGTCTGTTAAGTAGCTGATACTCCCAGTGTGTGTGTGCACGTGTGTGTGTGTGTGCACGTTGACTTTGAAGTACATTGTGTCATGACAATAATCTCAGCCAATTTACTACGCATCAGCCCTCCATTATGGGTTTGATATAAAGCAGTACGTGACTGGAATCCCCTGCTCATAAAATGACAATTTATTTCTCTAAAGAAATTACGTGTTTAACCTCATTAACCTAAAGTGCATGTACTAAAATGGAAGACTAACCCCGTTCCTTTTGACACGCACAAGTACACACACACACAAACACACACACACACAAACACAAATTGGAAACATCATCAAAAGTTGAGAGATGCCGTTGAATGTGACCTCTGCAAATGAGGAGCTGGCAGCGAATTAACAGCATCATGAGTTCATCACAGCCGTTCTGGCGGCTCGTCGGGCGTCTCAGGTGGCTACGGTTTTACCGCTCTCTGTTTCAACATCATCCGTTCTCTGTGAGATGATTAACCTGGCAGGTGTGAGGTGAGGCTCGCCCACTGTTTTACCGAGCTGTCGTCTTCAGTCTGCGGGGAGTACAGAGGGTCAGCCCGGCCAGCTAATAGCCGTGGTCACAGAGCTGGAAGGCGGCCCATTAGAAGAAGCCGCCATCATTAGGACCAGCGCACTTTCAAATAACCTGACCTGCTGGTCCCACGCTGTTTATTAGCAAAGTTTTGGCTCTTCGTTAGAGCAATTATACTCACCATTCATGATGAACTGTGGCCTTTTCCTCGACACGCTCTCACGTACATAGAATAAATAATGTCAGGCAGCTGTGTTGTCCTGAATATAGAGAGCTGCCATATTAATGACATTTTCTTCTCGGCAAATGCGCCGCAATCATAAAGTGTGCTCGGAAAATGGGGGGAGAAAAGGCAAAGTGTCAGCGTGTGATGTATGTCGTTCATTGGACACAGAACATTTAGTTTTCATTAAGAGTTAAACATGTACACAAAACATTAATGGGGTTCAGCGGCGGCGTGCTTCACTGTAGCTCATCCTGATGAATTAGCAACTCAGCACACGGGTGAAAAAAATGAAAGGGAGAAGAAAGAGAGATATTGTGTGTGTGTGGTGGGGGAGGAACTGACAGACTGGTGTTTATGACACAACCTAATATTATCCCTGACCTGGGCATCAGCAAGCTGCAAGGATGAACGCAGGCCGGGTTAGGGCGGACAGGAAGCAAGGGGAGAGAGAGGTCGGCGAGAGCGTTGCCGTTTCATTATGAGAGATGTGGACTCCCGTGCTCTCCTGCCGCACAGGGAGTGATGGAGAAGGTTGTTAATGCCTGGTCTGTCAGCCATATTGGATTCAGGGCAGTAAATTAATATTACACTCCTTTTAAAGGGGTTTTATTTTGGGATTTACTGGTCTCCCCTGAGTGCTAGCGGTGTAAGGAGGTTATTTCGCTGCTTCTACTTATCTCTCGCACAAGGCTAATATGTTTAGAGAGAGACACTGTATTCGCGGAGGAGGCATCATGCTGTAGGCTCCAACTGTGTCATCCGGCGTTTGTGTTGAACATTTTCACCGAGCGTTAAGAATGTGCTGTAAATCGTGGTATTGTCCCACTGAAGAGCAGCTCCAGCATCTCTCAGGATGTGTGTCTTCCCTCCTCTTCCCTCACATCTCATACATGTCATGTGAGATTCCGGAGGAGTAAAAAAACAGCATCCCCTGTATATGAGATGTGATTTCAAGTTAACTGGCTGTCTAGCTGTCGGTCATCTCTCCGTCCTCCCCGCCTCACTTCCCCTTTCTTGCTTAATGTGGGTAGAGTTAGAGACCCGGTTTAAGAGACCTATAACACAGTGAGGAGTGGCCTAGACGCTGAGACAGGATTTATGGCCGCTAGTCCGTCAGCGGTGATGTTAAAGGGCTGTGATTAAGAGCTGGAGTTAAGACACGGACTCCACTACGGGTCCAATCCCAGTCATGAGCGCACAGGGCCAGCTGTCCTCCATGCAGCTCTGTCTCTCTTTGTCACTCGCTCTGTCCATCTGTCTTGTTCAGCCTCTCTCATTTGCATTCTTACTGTAGAAGCCCCAATTCTCCAAGGACACTGAATCTATGCATTAGATACTCGGTGTCTGATGCATTTTCACTCACTCGCCGTGCAGTCACAACAGCAGAGCGGGGGGGGGGGGGGGGTGGTTCAGCTCCTGCCTCATGTCAACTTGAGATCTTAAAAGCTTTTTTACACTTTTTCACTTTTGGCATGCCTCTAAAAACCTCTTCCGCTTTTTTATTCCCCAAAGGTTCCGAGCACACGGCCACGGCAACGCTCCCCGCCGCCTTCTCGGACCTGTTACCTCACTTCCTGGTGGAGCCGGAGGACGAGTTCATCGTGAAGAACAAGCCGGTGACGCTGACCTGCCGCTCCACCCCGGCCACACAGATCTACTTCAAGTGCAACGGCGAGTGGGTCCACCAGGACGACCATTTGATTGAGAGGACGGTTGACCCGGCCACAGGTAAACAACACACACACACACACACACACACACACACACACACACACACACACACACACACACACACACACACACACACACTCAGACACACACACACACACACACACACACACACACACACACACACACACACACACCCTCTGAATCATTTATTTCCATCTCAGTCTGGCTCCAGCTTGACTCTTTCTGGACGTGTTTTTCTGAGATTTCACCTGGTTTGGGATGTTTGCTGCAGATGTGTGACATGTGCGGCTCCTTAGATACATTATGTAAAGTGTTTGCGTGCTGAAACTGAGGTTTGCAATTTTCCCGTGATTACTGTGCTCCATCAGGCTCTTGGCTCATCCTCCAGCCTCTTTACTCTGCCAGTCTCATAATAAGCACTTTGGTTTCACTCTCAGAAATCTTTCAATCACCTTGGAGACCTGTTTGTTTTTCTCTCTGTTGTGCTGCGACCTCCCCCCCCCCGCCCCGCGCCTCCGCCATCGGTGTCATAAACATGTTTGACACTGATGTGGTGTGATTCAGCACCGATCTGCAAAATCAAACCAGCCATTCACAGCCTGTCAACTGATTGGGAACAGGAAACATGAGAATGACAGGTTTTTCTGGGGGGAGTGGGAATGCACACACACACTCACACTCAAAGCTTGGCTCAGATTTGTTACTATATATATATATAACAAATACATTTATAAAAAGATGGACATGCCAGCTGAGCACAACACAGACGGACAGAGTGTGGATACCGGACCAGATGCTGGGATCTGTCGAAAATCATTTTTAAACAATATTTGTGTTTGGTCACGTTCCCTGAGCTATCTACTGGATTTTTGCCTGTAACCAGGAAAAACACGGGGCCTGCATCTTGTTTTCCAAGTTACACTGAATATTTAATAGTGTCTTCAGTATGGACAAGAACAAAACAATGATTTGTGTGTTATTAGTTAAAATACATGACCATATTTCCAACACAAAAACACAAGTGGTAGGCGTTCAAAGCAGGAAAATGTAAAATTCCTAAACACACTTAACATCCAGCAGCTCAGCAAACGTGGAGAAAAATGTAAAAAAGAAATATCATGAAGGTAACTTAAGTGTCGATTCCACCTTTTGTAGCTGAGCGTTTCTGATGGAGTTTACGAACAAACACAAATATTCTCCCACACTGAGATTTTGATCTTTTTTCTTTTTAGAAAAAACGATTTCTTTTTAAGTTCTCTGCTACATGAGTGACTCCGAGGCACTGTGAGTGATTTGGGATGCAGCTCTTTGCAGAACAGGAGCTGTTTCTTTGTGCTGCAGATGTTAGAAGACACTAAAATGTGGCTGTGTTTCTATAGAGTCGAGATTTTTGTCTCTATTCTTGACTACGAGTGGAAGCTCGTCACCTCATGTCACAACCTCTCAGCCGGTCACACCCCAACTCTAGCTGTTTGATTTGATTTGTTGATTTGTTCTTCCTCCTGCATTCGGCTTTGTTTTGGAGTCAGGCTCTTGTGAGTAACGGCAATAAAAAGAGTATGAAAAGTGAATTCTTGTTCCTGATTTGTGAACAGAAAGCAAACACACCAGGGAGCGCTTGAGGATTCGGATCATTAAGTGAAAATTGTCAGTAAGTCAACACTGATAAACTCGGATCAATTCCCAATGCGATCTTCCTTCTTGTGTTGCTTAAATGAAGGTTCTGCTCTCTCAGTTCTCCTCACAGTTGTTGAGGGGGCTGCAAATAAAAATGTTGCCAATATCAACACTCCTTTGACCGATCAGAGTTTTTGGCTCCTGAAATGTTAAAGAACTGCTCCAACAAATAAAGGTAAAGCCTTTTGTGAGCCCTGACATAGAGTTAAGCAGATAATTATTGTGTTATCTTTCTGTGAGTTTCTTCAGTTACAGTGATCCTGTATTAAAGTGCGATTACTTGCACTGCAGTAACAGTTCTACACTAAGCTTCTTTCCTAAATGCCATTTAAACAAGAAACCTGGTTTCTGTAAGTGGGGCAGGAGATTAGAGAAATCTGGTTTCCCCAGGTGGAGTTGTCCTGGGGAGAGCAAATATGTCTGCCATGTTTACACATAACCAGGTTTCTTATCAGCTTTTTACATGTTCACATGTGCATGGCGACGGACTAGAGACACAGTGTGACGATGATTTTCGAATTTCTTCCCCTGAAATTGAGATGAACAGAAATCTGTCCCCAGAATGTCTTTACATTTGATGACACTGTCACTGTAAGGGAAAGCTTCACTCTGCCTGTCACAACAGTGTTGACTTGCTAATACAGTTACAATAAATAAAGCCATGCTTTTTAAATGAAGCTAAAGGTAGGAATTAACACTGGTTGATAAAGCAATACCAATGATTATTGCAAGAGAATTGTTATCAATAGTAATATAACAAAAGTCCAATATATATCAATATAATCTTCAGATTTGGAAAATATTTAGCTGTTTATCAAGTGTTTGTCTTTGCTCATGAAGATTTTAAAGTCACAACCTTCACTCAGTAGGAAAAATGTCTTTAAACTTAAAAGAAATAATAATGTAGCATTCATAATGTTAATATATATATTAACTAATGTGAATTTTTTATCTTGATATAATTTTTTGCCCATATCGTCAGGCCCTAGTAGAAATCAGACTGTAGATCCAGATCACTACAGTGCACGTAGAACACGTTCATCTGTGAACCTGGTTTCTTTGAATAAACTGCTCATTTAGGTGCATGTTAACGCACCATTTGCCTGACGTTTTATTTGCAGGTCTGTGAGTGCAAACTGGTGTCATTCTGAAGTCAAGTGCTTCCCTTTGATACGATGAGTATGAATTATGTTTTGTCAATAGCAAGATTTGTCAAGAGCACAATGTGCACCTTTAACTGCAGAGTTTATGAGAAAAAATCGTATTACCAATGCGAGGTCCCTCTGCCAGCATTTAATGATGATGGACTATTTGCCATGTGGTTATGAGCTGTTACAGTCTGCGTTTATATGTCTATGAAACAAATCTGTCGTGCCGGGTGCGGCTGCGATGGGGCCTCGCCTCTTTTCGAAACCCTGTGAAGTTCCTGAGCCTCCTCACAGCTCTCCTGATCACTCGGCCGTCCGGCTGTCTTTGATGATGAATGTGTTATATGTGGGGCTGTGCATTTATGAAGGACACGTGGTTGTCCAGAGGTATGGCCACTCCAAGGTACGCACATCGATCTCTCAAACACTTGTGCTGTTTAATGTCAGCACTGCCCTGAGGAGTTTACTGATGGCTCCCTCTAATCCCCTTTCCTGCAAGAAACATGTGAGGCACACACATCAAATTGTGGTGTCTGTGTGTGTGTGTGTGTGTGTGTGTGTGTGTGTGTGTGTGTGTGTGTGTGTGTGTGTGGTCGTGTGTGTGGTCGTGTGTGTGGTCGTGTGTGTGTGTGGTCGTGTGGCACAGGCTTGTCAGCCTCTCCTCTCACCCTGGTCGTCACAGTCACACTGGACTTTGTACTCTATACCTGTTGCCAAGCAACCAGGACCTCTGTCACACCAGAAGCTGCCCGATATCAACACGATGCCTGGAGGAGGGAGGAATGAGGAGTTTGGGCACATACCCAAGTTGACAAAAATTGATCGACAATTTATACCCAGTGTAACAGTGAAAAATCGCCTCCTCAAAGTAACCCATTTCTCTGAGAGGAACTCTGAAGGATGTCCTACCTGACTGAGCGGTGGTCTCTGCACGTGCTTTACAAAATAAACAGGCTTCTTCCCTCCATGAACAAAGACATAGATGTAAGTATGAGCCCACAGATATCAGCCTCAATTTCACTGATTGGTCTTCTCAGACTGATTGTTATTCTCATCAGGGATCCTCGTTCCTTAGTTATGGAAATGACGAGTCAAGCCTTGGCGTTAATTCTCTTAATTCCAGAAACTGAATTTAAATGGCATGTGGAACCATCAGAGTCAAGAGTCACTGCTGGAGATGATTCACACACGTGTTCTGCTGTCCTTTGTTCAACATGATGCTTCTTTCAGTCTTTGTCCCGTTAGTGGTCCATCAACAAGACATCTTCAGTAATTATTATAGTAATTATCATTGTGGTATAATAAGCAGTCCTACAAAATTGTAAGCTTTCTGCAGAATTAGGTAATTGGTTTGTTACTGCATGTGTGGCAGTTGATGAAAGATAATACATATTATATTTTAATATATATGATTCATGTTATTTATTTACCCAGGAAAGAATCATTAGAAATACTTGTAATGGTTTCCTGGCTTTATTACATTTATGCACTTATGAAATCACGAATGCATTTTATAAAAGTCATGTAAGACAGTTTATAAAATTATCTGAAGGGAACCAAATGGAACCAATCGCCTAAAACCATAAGAATAACCATGACCAGTCCAAATCAATAACTTGAAGTCCAAGAAAACAAGGTTTCTGAACACCCACAAAACATCAGCTGCCAGAACAGAGACTGTCCAGCTTCTGCAGCAATGAATTGATTTCATCAGTCAAAAACAATTTAGATATAATTGGAGCCACTAGAGCAGCATATGTAAAAGCTTATTTTCCCACTTTAAGATACTTACAGTGTCAGTGCTACTATACAGTATCAGTTTAATGTTGAATCACTGCAGTAAAATTGAGCACTATAATGTTACATCTGACCAGGTTGAATAAAAGCTGTAATTCGAATAGAATAGTGCAGAGACTTGTTTTTACTGCATTGGACTTGTGTCAGTGATGTTGCAAATCACTGAGTAGTATGGATGATAACAATGCCATTATCCAATCAGCTTATCAGTCTGATTCCAGGCACGCACGTGACTGTGCAGAGGCTAATTTTATAACAACGTAGGATGTTAACCCTCTGTAATGGATTTGCTACTCGGTTAAGGAGCAGTGGCCCTCGTGTGTAGATTGTAAGATACGTGGTGTTCCTGAAATTTCAGCCCGTGTTATGTAGAAATATCTCTGGTGTTTCTACCCATATTTGAAATGACGTGAGTTTAATGTCGTTACTTTGCATTGCACGACTGTCAGAAGTTGCTGGACGGAACCAGAATGTCACTCGCATGCCTCGGCCGAGGCCCAACAGTCCCCTCATGAAAACGCATTTAAATTCACCAGATCCAGATTTTTATTTGGATCTGGTGGTTTGGAAAATCTGGAACCAGTTCTCACTGTCCATCTCTTATAGGACTGCTTTATGGCAGTATTATAGACTTTTTTGATGCTTCAGTGTGAAGAAGCCCCTTCAACTGTCTGGTATTCAAATCACCAGAAAAACTAAGAAATTATGTTTAGTTTTCTAGAAAATATTGATTTACTGCATCAAACTGACAGCACACTGTAAAATGACGACATGATAAACTGATTTGTGCATATTTTTGTCTATAAAGCAACAGTAACATGCTAAGGTAAAAAATTATGCACAATAACTTTTATAATATGCTACATCTGATAAATATCTGTGTGCTAGAGAAGCACAGAAAAACAGACTCAAGTCCTTTGTCTGCACCAGATGATGAAGGTGAACACTTAACTGTACTAAGAACGCTGAGGGGATGGATTCCAGATGACCCGTGTGCATGTTTTCATAAGGATATCAAATGGAAAAACAGACTGGTCGAGGAGAGCAGACGCTCTAATCGATAATCCCCTCACCTTCACGCAGAAGAACCGAGATGAAGTAATATCAGAAAAACGTGGCTGTTGCAAAGATAAATGGGTCTGTCCCTGTACGGCGAGGCAATATTCAGCTAAATCCATCCATGTTGACTCCCAGCAGACTCGGGCAAACGTCAGAGTAAGTTGACGGGGTTTAAGTATAATAACTGACCGAGGCCTGATGGCCAGACACGCTTCAGACCTGCTGCCCGGTATGCAAAGCTCCGGCAGGAGAAAACATGACACGTGGATAAGCACCTACAGCAGAGTTGACCTCAGCCCTCATCACACAGGTCTGTTTATTGAAACTGATTCTGTGCACGAAAGACAAAAAGAGCTGCTGCAGCTCACTGTGTGTGTGTGTGTGTGTGTGTGTGTGTGTGTGTGTGTGTGTGTGTGTGTGTGTGTGTGTGTGTGTGTGTGTGTGTGTGTGTGTGTGTGTGTGTGTGTGTGTGTGTGTGTGTGTGTGCATGTGTGCGTGCGCTGAACAGTTAGTCAGACTTACTGACACCCCTTTGTGTTGTGTGAACACACAGGACTCCTCCTACACACCAACACACACAGAGTCAGGGCCACTTCTCTAAAGCTCCTTTGAACATGGAAAAGGAAAGAGATGTCACAATTTGTCCTTCCTCTCCTGGTATCAGTGTCCGCTATTGATCCATCCTCGAGTCTATCGGTTCTCATTACCAGTCCTCAGTAACTTATCTCAATTGTTATGGCTGCAACTGCTTCCAACGGCCCAACCGGCTCTGTGTCTTTCCCAGGTCATCCTTTATAGGACAGGAGAAACGGAGACGTCTGGCGAGTCCTAATAAAGACATATCCCCTCCGAACAAATCAATGCTGACAGTGTGTTTGCATAGATTAGGAGATTCTCGCACACACTGATTTCTCATCAGACACATGATGAGGAGAAGGGAGATTGGCATTTGAAGCGGCGGAGCATTGTATGGGCAAGACTGATTTGATTTTGTTTGCATTTCATCTGCCACCGCTGATGGAAATGATTTTGATCCACGTGTCGTGTTGTCACCGGTGCCGCAAACCCTCTCAGGTGGAAAATACATGCATTTCACATTCCTAATATAATAAACCCCCGGTAACTGCTTTATACAGATGGGGGAGATTATATTTTCTTTGTTGATTGAACCGGATGCTCACAAGGCTTCGACAATGAAAAAAGAAGATGATGGGGACAATAATCAAACGCTACACATGAGTTTTTTTTTTTTCAGTTTACAGTGGAATCATGAATGCAATATAAATAAACTCTTTAATATTCTTCTTTTGTAACACCACATCTCATTTCAAAACTGCCATAAAGGAATATAACCCCATGCTTTTACCCCCTGAGTTATCAGCACCAGCTCCTGTCCTCTGTCAATCCTTTGCAATCTAAATACCTCGTATGACGTGGTCTGTAAATCCTTTAAAACCATCTATCGCTCTCTGAACAGAACTAATAAAGTATCGTAGCACCACAGGGCTAACCCCTCCATCTGCAAACCAGGGAGGATTCATTTGTATAAAATATGTATTTTCTGATTGACTAGATCCTGGATTGTAATGTGATGACATATTTAATGTCTGATCTAAGGGGGAGATAAGCTAGGCTTAGCTGAAATGATCTGTAACCTTTATTTTAATACCGCAATACTTATCCCTGGTATTATGGCAGCCAATCACGTCTCTCACACAAACTCCCGCCCACTCTCCCCTCTCTCTGGCCCTGCATTACACATTTCCTTACTCTCTTTTCCTTTCCATCAACAGCATGGAGGGATAAATCGGAGACATATAGGGGGTCCTGTTACATGATGTTTTATAAAAGCAGTGGCGAGTTCACTGTCACTTTGTGGTCATCAAAAGTCAGGTTCATTCAGGACAGTCCTCCTAATAGCTTTTGGTCCACACAACAGTGATTAAACGTGATCTCTAATGGAATATTGAAGAACACTCCTGCTGCAATTTAAGCAAAACCTGATAGGTCGGCCAGCCAGGATCTAATGAACAGAAGGAAATAAGAGAATCAGGGGGGAAGAGGACTATATAGTCCTAAATGAACAAAATGGCCTTGTACCACCTGCTAAGCATCGATCAGTAGCCAAGGGGACTAATTGATAATGCATTATTTGCTGCAACCCCATAATGGGACTTGTATTTCATCCTGTCCTTGATTGCAGGACGGAGGCAGAAGGATTTGGCCGTGAAGCACTGAAAAACAGATGGCAAGGTGAATTGTTCCCGTGACACATCTGTCAACGTGTTCTATTAGGCTTCGCAGGCGGGTCAGCGCTGCGTCTGTCTCGGCGTGTGTGTCGAGGCAGACCTTTCTCAAAGCAACGCACCACGCTCCCAGTGAGCAGGAAGCCAAAGTGGATTTAATTGAAGCCTGTGTTTGTCTGGCGTTGAGACAACCGCAAGTGCGTTCGGAGCCGTGAGAGGAAACAGAGGCAGGAAGAATTAAACACCAAGCAGCTGTGCTGATTGATCTCACAGATAGACTCAGACAAAAGGCCGCACCTCTCGGTGTCTCCGACTTTGCACGAGTCGTATTTTTATTTAGAAATTTCAAGTGCACAGGGTCTGGTCCCTTGAAGTTGGTCTTGACATGCAGGAATAATGAAATTCAAAATTAACTGCAATTAGTGGAACAAAAGTGGGGAGAAAAAAAAGAATTACCATTTGTCAAACAACAACGCGGGCGTTCCAATCTCCCGCACTCACAGCTTTTGTCCGCCCACCAAAATATATCCAGCGTCAGCCTCACGCTCTGCCTTCTCTCAAGTCATTTAGCATTTGTCAGTCTCACAAAAGCTGTGGCCTTGCTGGAAGTTGGAATACATTCAGCAGTCTCAGTGGTTCTGTCCTGAATAGTTGCAGTTTTTTATTTACCGCGTCTGGTGAAGACCGACACGTTATCAATACAGACCTTCAAGCATTTGTAGTTTGCATGTGGTGCTTTCAGTAGCACGTGCTGCTAAAAAGCATTTAAAAAATCTGTGTGATCATTCATCATTTTTGAATAACATCAGATGACTGCTTCTTCCTGCCACATAACGCTCTGCATTCTAACCTTTCACTAGTGATGCACACCGTCTGTGTACCTTCCTCGAAAAGTGGAAATATTTGCTTGCATCCGTCTAACCGTAGTTCCAAGCCTTCCATGCCCTAACTGTGACATCTGAATAAAATGTGTTCTGAATGCAGCAATGAAATGCAGCACAGGCATTACCCAGGCCACTTGTGCTGAGCAAATGGAGGCCAAAGTTGCAAATGTGCTTGGATTTTACGACGTTCCTCAAATCGCTCTGCTTTAACAAGGTGGGAAATCAGAACGAAGAAAAGAGCAGAGTACAGCCAGTAAACTGCCTCCCCGGCTTGTTATTTTGGATTATAGGCAATGAACGTTTTGATATGTTTCTCGTTTTACTCTTCTTCTCATTGTAATGTAATTTTGTCTTTAAGCTCACCGTGGAAATAAAAGACGTCCGTGTTGTGCTCACGGAGGGAGACAGTGGGAGTTTGTGGTGTCAGTCAGCACCTGCTCTGCTCAAATTCGCTCAGAAACAGTGGGGCGGGGAGGTGTTGTGCGGGAGCTGACAGCTAAATAGTCCGCCGAGATCTTTGATAGGCAGAGCAACTCAGTGACTGACAGTTAATGCTTTGTGTGTTTGGGCCCCAAGGAAACTTCCAGTATAGGTATTTTACAGACTCCTCCAACAAACATCAACTCGCCGCATTCTCCTCCATTTTCCACTTGAAGCTGCAGGGTGTCCTGGGTATGGGAAAGTGGCAGCATAGAGAGAGAACTATTTATACAGCGAGGGAAGACGAATAGCTTCAATCTTCTCATGAAGTGCTGTGTAAGAGATGGAAATATGTCACAAATAATAGATTTAATGCAGGTAGAGATGTTACGAAGCCATTTTTCTTTCCCAAACTGTTTTTTCGATACCTGGACTTTGCAGCGCAGTGCATTTAAACACAATAACAACTTATATCATGTATATTTACAGCTGTATTATGCTACTAGGCCTGTATGAAAGTGATCATTGTTATTACTGACCACATTTACAATATTCTAATATTAACCAGATTAAGCCAATAGTCACAATAAGACACTACCCTGTAAATTGCATTTTCTAAATTGCCTTATCCCGAATAAACTCATACAAACACTAATCAAATTAAGACATGGGGGGTGTTCTGACCTGGGTGTAAACAAGATGGAAATATAGAAAGGAGTTGTACCTTTTACAAATTTTGAAAAATGGCATATGGTAGCAACGTACATTAAATTATTTAAAGTTGGGGTTTTAAAACTGGCGGACGTAATGGCGTAGTGAACATTATGTTGAGTTTCTTGCTTTGTGGTTGTCTTTGTTGAATTTATTGTTTGATTTGAATAAAGTTTCCAAAGTTTGCGAATTCTTGCATATGATACACATCACTGCTTTACTTGAGCGACTTTCCAGCGTTGAATACAACCAATTTGCTGACATTTTAGCTCGTGCTGGCTTGTGCTACGTTACCAGAAATCACGCCTTCCCTGCTCTTAAAGCAGCTCTTGCCAGTGGCAGTGCAGCACATCTGCAGTCTTGGATGGTTGGACGCAGCAAACGTATGTAAACCTGTAAAGTTTATATCGAATTTGCTGCACAGTCTCAACTGAATCAAGAGCTGGACCATGAATTTGCAGGCTGATGCACTTTGGGTCAGGGGAGGGTGACAGAGTGAAACACAGCCAGGCAAATTGTGTTCCGCCTCATGTTTCAAGGAATAAAAGCACAAGTCAACGATCAGCATGTTCCTGCCCTCATGCAGCACTTCTGGAATTGTGTGGTAAACCTTGCGACCACAAAAACACACACAAAGAAGGAAAAATGCAGACGGCGCACGTGTTTGAGGAAAACCTTTTTTCGCCGGAGCGGCTGTTCATTGAAGCATGTTGACAACAACAAGAGGAGCAGTCCTGGTCTGGGAGCCATCAGGAGCAACCTTTAGGATTTTTATGTGATTCAAATTAATAATTCATTCATCCACGTTGTTTTTCGACCATGTGTTTGTTTTTCTGAAGATGTTTGTTATTTCATTTTTTCTTCCTCCTCCCGTCTTTCAAGAGACCTCAGAGCAACATGCATTTAAAGGGCAGTCAAAAGGGAAGAGATTCAGTATTCAATCAATTTAACTTTCAGGTCGTTTACATTTATTTATTTAAAAACTGAACAAAAAAGCTTTATTTGGTAAACAAGTATTGGGATGTGTTGCTGTTGTAATATTCAGGTAGTTTGTGTTCGACATTTCATGCAGTCACTTTAAGGAAGAAAGGCCCAATATTCATTGATTGCAGCTTCTCACTTGTGATCAATTGATGCTTTTCTGTGTCTCATATTATAATAAATGTCGCTTTGGGTTTTGATGAGAGAAAAGAAGCAATGTAAATAACATTACAATTACATTTTTCTCACATGTATGATTAATCAAATATAGCAAATAATCTAATTGAGGACCGCACCCTTGGATCATCATATCTCTTTTCTTTATACATCAGTTATATTTGCTTTTTGTCCTTTTTCAACAATTTTATCCCGTGTGCACGTTATTCCAGCACCACCTTCCGGGAACCTGCTACCTGGGATATATCGAACCAGTGCTCAGGGGTCTTCTCTGTACTTTCACTCCTTTTATTTCCTCTCAATTTTCAGCGTCGGGTTATTTATAAAGTCCACAATTCTCTGTCTTGCATCTACACTATTAATAATTAATACAGTCACATCTGAACAAAGAAATTAATATTTAAAAGCCCAATCCCTGTTTGGTCTACAGCACTTCACCCCCTCATGCTTCACATTATAGTTGATTTTGAACCTCGACGACACAGCCCACGCTGGATTGAGAACCATGCGGATTCAGTGTCATTTAGGGGCTCAGACACAATACAGATTTTTTAATGCACCTTCTATTTATTACACTACATGTTATGTTAAATATACTCATTTTTATCATGCCAGGAAAATAAGCGCTGGTTTAAATATATATATATATCTTAACATCTGCTACATCGTGAGACATATTCCTCATAAACTACTATTTATACTTTTGAGGCTATGTAGTAGGTTCCTTTTCTGCTGCTGCTGTCTCCTGCAGAATGTCTTGTGTGTCATGGTGCGAGGGTGGTGGATAAGACTTGTGGGTATTTGCTTTGTCCCACACATCTTCTGGAAGGATTGATTTCGAGACACACCACTGGTCTGTATCGACATCACAGCAGATCGTTAACCCCGACCGTCCAGAGGTTTCTCGTGATGTGGAAAGTCGTTGTTTTTCAGTCGTGGCATTACGGATTGTTAGCACATCCTCATTTCTTATCAAGGTTAAGCAGGTCCTGTAAATGCAGGAGGGCTGCACACTGGTTATGTGCCATATTGCAGTGTTTGATTTTTTTTAATGTAAGATGAAGAACTTTAGTTTGAAGTTCAACTGCTTAAATATCCACCTGTTCTGAAAGACTGACTTAAAATTTTAGCTGTAACCATATTGTCTATCATTGATTAAAAACAAATCTTAGTCACTGAAGCACTGTTGGTGCATTAAATGTAAATATTATCATTCATCTGAGTTTTTTTCCTACTTGATACAAGAGGTTTAAAATCACAGTAAATCTAAACTCTGTCATTGAAGGGTTGTTTGTTAGGTCAGATACAAATAGAAAATTAAAGAGCTGTAAAAACGTACATTTATTTATATCAAAACATTTGCTGTAATTAGAAAATAAGGTATAGATATAAATAGCAAATTAATTCACATACAAACATTATGATAAAATACTATTCAATATCCATATGAACAAATATGAGGTTTACAAAGTCAAAGTGATTCAGAAATATGAAAAAAATATTGTTGAGTGTTGCAGAGAGCCTGCGTGTCCCTCCAGGGTGTTTACTGAAGGCTGTGTGTTGTTGTGCTGAATATTTACATTTGCCCACATACCTCCATTGGATTATTGAAAACCTCTGCCTTCTAACTCAGACAAACACTGCCGACCCAAGGCCCAACAGGGACTGACCGATTGAGAGGAGGGGGGAGGGGGGCCTAATGCAATTTGTATGGCACGGTGCACTCGGCAACCAGATGGAAGGCAGGCTGACTTACCTGAAGCAGCTTTCCTTATTTACTTCAGCGCCCAAGGCCGTGTCAGACAAGGGGGGGGGGGGGAGAAACATGTTAGCCCGAGCAAATTATCACGGCTTTCATGTGGTTAACGTTCTATCAGATCCTCCCACTCTGCAGAATGTAATGGAAGCAGAGGCAAAGTGCTCCAGGCCTTCACCTCTGACGTGTTCTCATTCGAGTCAGGACAAGGTGTGTGTGGGAGATAAAGGAGCAGGTCCCAGTCACTCCCGGCCTGAAGACTGTGGCATACACAAGATTCTGCTCTTGCCAATCATCGGGGTCAGGATATTGGACGGAGAGTAATTACAACAGGGGCACATTGGTAAGGGCACTGTGGTAAATCACAGCACCGCCTCTGTGGATGTCTATGTGCGTGTGTGTGTGCTATTAACGAAAGGTTAGGCAAACTAATTATGGGGGGACAGTGTAAATAGGAAGATCCATAGCTTTGAATTAATGTCCATTTGATGCTATCACTTGTGGCTTTTGTTTTGTAGGCTAGCGAAATTGTGGAATACATAAATGGAAACCAAATTTTATTATCTGCCGTCTGATGTCTGCGCTCAGCGGCACGTGGAAGCTATTCTGAAGCTTTGTGCATCAATTCATTATCGCGTTCCAAACCTGTGAACACCTGCGCAACTAAAAGCACGATCTGAGCATCACTTATGTACGCAGCTTGGCCGCATTGTTGTGAGATCTTGTGTGTGAGGTGTTGTGTTGCTGACAAATACTGCAAAGTGAAATGTCTCGCAGAGTGAAGATCTCGATCTCCCGTGGCATTCAAAGTGTTTACATCATTATTCCTTATCATTGCTACCGAACCCAAAGCTTTTTCACACAAAGCCTCCTCCCCCCTCGCACATGCAGATCTGAGGTCTGAGTCACACCAGCCGAGTTCCTCCACGACTTTCGATGGCGCTCTTTGTGTCCTGCGCCATTTACACTTGTCACCCCGCTGCCGAGACTCCACCTAAGTCTCCTTGGAGTGGCATTGGGCTGAACCTAGCCTGGATTGATTGGAGCGGTACCTGCTCGCCTGTTTGTCAGCCATGAATAATCTGTAACGACATTCAGAGCATCAGCGGGGGCCTTGCAGCGTGCATTCATTGTGGAGAATGGACAGCTCAATCAAAAGAGGCTCTTGAATAGCTGGTCATAACCGGAGGCAGAGCCTTGACCCAGAACGCTGTCCCACTGACTCGAGTCGCAACCTCGCCAACATCCCCAAATGGGAGGCCCGACTGCTGCGTTCACTGTGAATCCGGAGCTGCTTCTTTCTTTTTTTTTAACCTCCCCCCTCCTCCCTCCCCCTCTTCCCGTCTCCTTTGCCGTTTAATAGAGCCATGCTTCACTCAGAAGGCCACCATATCCTTGTTAGGAGACAGACACTTATTGCACCACCTGCCATTCTTAGCTCTCCCCATCAGGAAGTGTGGGCCACCCATCACCTCGCTGCTTAACATGGTAATGGAAGTCTGAGGACTGGATGATGAAGAAGTTGTGCCCTTGGCTTTGTGACCTGGGGTTAAATTTGGAATTTGTAATATTTAAACATAGAACTACCGCACATAGAGTATAGAACCAATACCAATGCATTTTTAAAAATAACATCTCTGTATGGAAGTGATGATTGCCACAAACCCTTTGAAAAGTAATACAAAGAATGAATAAAATATAACTTCTTTATTATGTTGTTTCATAACTCTGTCGTAACTTAAAAAGAACTCAAATAAGTAAATCCAAGAATGCACAACAATGAACATGTTTGTCGATTACCCTTTCTTGCTTTGGAGCTGTCTTTGTCCAATTTAATAATAATCATAATAATAATAACAACTTTATTTGTATAGCACTTATCTCAACAAGGTTACAAAGTGCTTCCCAAAACCGAACATAAACAAATAAACAAATCCATGGCAAAAAGAAGAATGAACCAAAATATAAGGTATTCAATTCGATTCAATTTAAGGGCCAAATCATAACATAATAGATAAAGACCTTAGCGTGTTGGTTGGATGCAGTTTCCAAAGTTTGCTGCTGCAGTTTGTCATTTTTTTCCTTTTGCCTCGATAAGCTCCTCGTGCTCTTTTTCAGCCCCACTAGTACCATCCCCTTCAAACTGAAGTCTTGCATGTGTTTTGCTTGTGGGACTTTCCAGGGTGAAATATTGCCAATATATCCGACATGTCAGCTAGCTCTGGTTAATGTTACGCTTCTTTGCTGCTCTAAAAACATCACAGCCAAACCATTGTTTTGAAGTTGTGTAGAGGAAGTGATTCTTGGAAAAAGAACACTGCAGTTTTATCTGGCTGAAACTAATATACCCTATACTCATTAGAGAAGTGGCATCAGATCGGTATGTAGATCTGCATACGTGTTGATCCCCGACCAGGTATTTTTCATCGAGACATTTGCGATGCTGGAACATCTCTACTTGTTGTTATGTTCCTGTTTTCCGGCTGATTCCTGCTGCTTAGCTCGAAAAGTCATGTTTTTTTGACAGCCTGGCTTCTTTCATGTGCTGGGTCTTTCATGTAGGAGAGGTTAAGTAATTGGTCTGGGGAAGATCACATTGTGGGTCTCTTGAAAAGAAGCTCTGGACACTGGTGGAGCTGATGATGACACTGATGCCACCCAGTACAAAGAAGAACCACAGGAGGAAATAAAACACTTAGAGGCTGCTCCTGGCTGCTTGCCGGGCCGAGCATTCTTAAAAGCGCTCATCTGTGATGTCTCTCCTCAACCATTGTGAACTCTCTCCCTTGAAATGGTGCTCTCCCCTGATGTAGAGTCACCCAACCCTAATCCCACTATATCCACTGATGAATCCCAGCCACACACACGGTGGGGATGCCGTCTAATTGAGTTTCCTTGCTCACAATGAACACACACTCAGGACCTGCAAGTTCCAGTCCTTGCCTTTGATAAGCAAATGACCCCTATGGAATTGAGGTCACCGCCTGCGAAAACAAGAGCGCGGGGGAGAAAAATAAAGTCCCACACTCAGACAAGCCCAATATCGACTCGCCCAGGATTGAGTCCAATGACGTTTACCCTGTGTGTTGAGCCCCTGTTGGCTCAGGGGAAGATTCACCCCTCACACACACACACACACACACTCAATTATAGAGAGATGCTCTTGTCTCTTGACCCAGTGTGACCTCTGTCCTATTGTTAGGTGTTATTGTGCATGTCTAACAGTGGCAGCTGGTGACTCGAAAAACTGGGGAGGACAGGAGGAGAACCAACACACAACTTCATGTTGTTTTACATTAGTTCACTAACGTCTACTCAATGTTCAACAAACATTCAGTGTGACATTAGGAGCCTCTCAGTCCAACAAGGGGTGAGACATCGGCTGATAACTTTCAGTAGATTAATAAGGGAATATCACAAACAATGATAATTTGCAAATATTAAAAAAGAAATCAAAGATTAATAATTAACAGTGTGTGGCATCTTGTCCAGTTTACCAGAAGCAAGAGAGCAGAAAAGGTTTGGCCATTTCAAGAAGATCTTTTACCTTGTTTTTATGGCATCAAGTAACTAATTAAATCAAAGCCTACTGGAAAATGAGCACTTGAACAAACACCAGTGTCATAAGAACTAAGTAAAATGACAGAAACCATCTTTGAGAAAACAATCGTTCAACGTATAAACTTTGAGTTTTGGTTTTGGGCCATGTCCCATCCATTATCATGGAGGAGGCTAGTGGTGAACCGCAGCTCTCTGTCTAATCACAGACACCATTGTGTTGCTGCCGTCGACCCGAGACCAAATGTCACTGATGCGTGCTTGATTAAAAGAAAACCGATGAAATGTGAGAAGAAGAAATTTTGTATTCTGTTGAAAAGTTTTTGAAAAGTAGTTTGCAAATTGCACTTTAATCATTTTCAAATATTCTACTTCTGCCACACTCACATACAAACAGTGGTGGAGAATCGAAGATGAAGTTTGGAAATTATCATTGGACCAACATGATGTTGTTATTGTATTCTGCTTGTTGATTGGTCAGGAGGGCCCCCCCCCCCTCCTTTTCAGCACCATTATTTTTGTGCATTTTAACCAAAAACAGTTTAGCATAAAAAGTGTGTTTCCCCCTCTTGCCTCCCCTGCAAGTGTCCCTGTTGATGCTCTTCAATCAGGATTTCAATAATGGCTTTTTTTCCCAAGGAGAGAGAAAGTATTTAAATAAACTATTCAGAGATTTATGATTTATTTCAACCAATTACTCTTTTTTTATATTTTATATTTTCTTACTCATCCTGAACAAAACTAGAGAAGTAACCTCCTCGGCCTGTGTGCTGCAGCCTCCTCTGATGTGAAAATAGTCTTGCTTTGCCACAGATTAGAATAAAACACATTACAGTGAATGATTGTGTGCTCTTTGTGTGCGTGTTTGTGCCAGTGGATCTAGTAATAGCTTGTATTGTACGCCACTGCCTGGAGACTTTGCACCAAGCTCACACACACTGTAGTTAGGTCAGTTCGTTCGTGAACTCAGGCTCTCTGCATCTCTCCCGGTCTTCATTTATTCTTTATGTTTCATTTGTTAAGACTCAGGAAGTCTTGAGGCAGAAAGGGAGTCCCCAGATTGGATGCTTTTACAGATGATCCTTTTCAGATCCATGCTCAGTATGCACTGTATGACTACCAAAGACTTTTGATTAACAGAAATGTCACAGGACATCAAAATCGTCTGTTCCCTACTTTCAGTTTCAGTTTGATTTACTCACTGAAATCTCTTAGAACTTTGTCCACTTACAGGCAGCAGTGAATGATTTGTTGCTATTTTAACTTAAGGTGGAAATACTATGTTATTTATCATCAAGTATCTACTCTCTATCAAGGAAACTAAACATGAGTTCAAGATTCAAGAACTTTACTGTCATTGTGCAAGTACAACGGAAGTCATCCTCAAATCAAATAGAGTGGGAAGTGGTGCACGGAGGTTTTTGTTGTATTAGGAAGTAGGTAATAGCATTAATAATGCAGCAGGTAACACGTCATAACTTAATTTACACAAAAGCAACAATTTATTTTACCTAACTGTTTAAATTGTTTAAAGGACATGAGTGTCCATCATGCAATTGATCCCTTAACACAGCAGAAATCTGACCATAGCTTGAAATTAAGTTCAGCTTTTCGAACTTGAAAGAGTGAAAACACAGATATTGGTTGTTTCTAAGCGTAGGAGTTTTGTATTTTTACTAAATAAATATCACAGCTTTACTTTAACCTTGACACTGGCACTGGTAATAAACCATCAATAAACTTTTCAAATCTCAGAGTTGTTAACTATACCTTTCTGTGAAAAATAAGCTCTTGAAAAAAACACTTTCCTCACCCTGTCTGTCTGGTTAAATATCCACTGCCACCGCAGTGACCACTTTAAATACAAAGAAAATGTAGTGTAGAGAACGTTTTACTGAAGAACGGGAGTTTCAGGTGTTTGAAAGCATGGATTGTCTTGTCTTTCAGTCAGTCATCTTGTCTGTGCACTGTAAATATGTATTTTCCGAATACAAGAGAGGTAATTACACTTCAATAAAAATAAACTCACCAGGGTTCCAGCCGTAAGTCCATTATTCATACAGTGTCAATCGCATAATTGCCCCTTTAAATCTTCTCGGTGATTTCACTGAGGTTTGGGATATGAGCTCATTTGTAAAATGGGCTGCAGATCAAATGGGAAACTGAGGGAGTCGTGTCATGTTTTAATTATCATTAAATAGCCACGTTACGCGCACGCTCACTATCTCACACTAAAGGAGGCGTTAATTTCTTTTTTAGATTTTGACACCTCGGAGGCGACTCAACATACTAGTAGGAATCGATATTGATATAGTTGAGGTGTGTGTGTGTGTGTGTTTAGGTGTGTATGTGTGTGTGTGTCAGTGGCCTATTTTCAGAAAAAGACAGTTTTCCATGAATCAATGCTTCTCTCGTCGTATCATTCAAGAGTGATGTGCGTAAAGTTTTGTTTTACTTCTCGCCATCTCTGTGGAATAGACTTTGGAAAACAACACTAAATAGCAGCCTGTCCAATTATTATTAACAGCTATAAAATTACAGTCCCATTTTGTTCACAAAGTGATGAGATTATTTTGTCCTACTTATTAATTGGAGTGAAATTGGACAGACTGACTCACAGCAGTGTTACTGGAAGGTGTCAGACACAGAACGCAGGTAATTATGGAGACAGGAAGAGATAAGGAAACAGAATGCAATTACCCTGGCAAGCAGAGCTTCAAATTGCTCTTCTTAGGATTTCTCACCTCAGGTTGCTATTGTTCATGCTTTGCATCTCCATGCTGATCTTTATTCCCTTTACCCTCCAGCTCAAAGAAGAGGGATGGTTTGCATTAATTAAATGAATTTCTACTGTAAGTGAAGCCATGCAAAGTGCACGGGACGTGGCTCACTGCTGTATTTCAAATGTATGTGTTCAAAAATCCAAATGATTTTGCATAAATTGTTATGAGCACATAAATCAGGACCATCAGATGTTCCCATTGTTATTCACACTCCAGCCTGTGAGGATTTCTCACAATTTAGTTTAATTTAACTTTCGGGTTTGAGGGCACTCTTCAGACTGATTTCACAAGTTTTTTACAAGGCACACTGCAACTGTAATATTATTATTACAGTAATGGATTCATATGTAGAATATATTTCCTATTTTCAGGATTCCATTAATAACAAACACAAACATAAAAACCAACAAAAATGCCAATATAACAATTCCCCTCCCGGATCCCTCCCGAGTGTATAATACATAAAGTGCACGCTGCTGCTGCTGCTGCACTGTAAATACAAATGTATATTTAACCAACTCTCCTGCTGCGTTAGACGTAATTTCATTACTTTTGTTCGTTGATGCTGTGGTGGAGTTTTTGCTCTGAACACACAAAATGTTACTGCATCAACAACTGTGCTTTAGATTGTGTAGTTTGGGAATTCGAGTGTTGTTGCTGTTGTATAAGGTACAAGGTGTTTCTTACTTACGTCATTTGGGGAGAAACTAAATGCTGCCAGGCTGCTGACTTGAAGCAAGAAGACAGGGGGGAGGCAGGGGGGTTCTTCTGCTCCATTTGTTCATTCCCTGTAGTGCCCATTTTGTTACTTTAGCCATTTGTTTTAGCTTTTAGGTGCTCCTTCAGCCTATGCTGCACACTCTCTCTGCAGACACACACACACACACACACACACACACACACACACACACACACACATCCGATAGAAGAGCCAGATTTGAGAGGGAGAAACAAAGAGACTAAATGAGGGCAAGTTCCTCAAAGATCCAGCCTCGCATCTCAAAATAAATCATTTTAAATCCCAAAAAATGTGTCCGTTTTATTAAAGCCAAAATATAAACATACAGATATCACTTTTTCCTCCTTTTGAATTTGTTGCACATGTGAGTCGGACATACGTTGGTGAAATCTTGCAGCGCAGGGTGTTGTTGATGCTCAGAGTGGCGCTCCGGGGCTGGATTTGCTGCACGTGTACTCGCATTCACTGTGATCGCATAAAGCAAAACCCGCCACTAATGCATGGGAGGCTGGAAGGGGGGGTGGGGGGGGGGCGTCTGTCAGCGACCCTCAGAGCTACATATCACCGTATGGCTGCCAGCGATGGAGCCACTTGGCTTCTCTCGCTGACGGCTCCTGTCACTGCCGGGGCCGGCGCACACTCCCGCTGCCGAGTCCATACGCACGTTTGTCTCAAATTGTTCATGAAAGATGACCCTTTTTTTGTTTTGATGAATGCTCTGTATCAGCACAAGTGCTTTATGTAATTGCTGTATAGGTTTGATGGCCTGATAGGTGCCACTTAGTGGAGCTTACGTCAGGTTCCGTCTGGGGCTGGAAATGATCACTGCAGACGGATCAAGTGTGCGAAGGGAGTGCAAGGGTGTCACAAAGTGCTTTTATGTAAATCGCAGTTGAAGAGAGTCTCTCCATTGAGACTTCAATATACGGAACTGTATACGCTACTACATCCGTCTTGGGGAAGTGTCCTCTGTGACTGTGAAAATGCTCTGTGTTCATATGAAAGGTTCAACACCCCTCTCTCCCAAAAGACCCCAGAGAGAAAGGATTAGAAGGAGAGAGAGAGGGGGGGAGAGAGAGAGAGAGGGAGGGCTGGAAGGAAAACGTGGCAATCTCTTCATCATCTGTGAAAAGAAAATGGGACACATAGTTGGGATCAAGGTCGAGGCTCAATATATAAAGATACCCATGGCTAACAGGTTCCATATCAAAGGTCAAATAAAAATGAAATGAAAGATAGCTTCTTAATATATAAAAGACGAGCCCCTGACAACACCATGTTGTTGTGTAGAGGAGAGTTGTCTTTGCTTTCTTCTTGAAAAGCAATAAATCTATTTTTCGCACCGTGTTGCTGCAGCACATCAACAGTGTTGTGGAAACGCTCCAAAGATGGTGAACTCTTCCCACTTCCTGGATTTAATAATAGTGAAGCCGCTCGCACTGAGCATTTTTATTTGTCGGGGGTTTGTTAACAGCTTCCCTGTTCCTTCCCAACTGTTGCTGTTTCAACTCGCTCCAAATTACATTGAGGATAGCTGTGAGGCTCTCTTTCTCATTCTCCTCAGTTAACAAGCACTCTGTTTATATATGATTACGCGTCTCTGCTTATTTATTCTACCTGGCGTTTTTGAATTACTCTGCCACTTTGGTTCAAGGTACAAAATGCACAAAAAAGGATCCGTGTGTGTGTGTGTGTGTGTGTGTGTGTGTGTGTGTGTGTGTGTGTGTGTGTGTGTGTGTGTGTGTGTGTGTGTGTGTGTGTGTGTGTGTGTGTGTGTGTGTTCTTTCCATCGATTAATATTTACGGTCATTTCACTCCTCGCTGATGGGAATAAACCTGCTGTCGCTCGTTCACCATTTTTGACGGTTGTTCCTGTGTTTGCTTTGCAGCGCTGCCAGTCATGCAGGTGACAATTGACATCACCAGACAGCAGGTGGAGAAGATCTTCGGTCTGGACGAGTACTGGTGTCAGTGTGTCGCCTGGAGCACCACTGGGACACAGAAGAGCCAAAAAGCCTACATCAGGATCGCTTGTGAGTGCACTCTCGAAATGATCACCGCGTCATTACTAAGGCAAACACTGGCTAACCAGGCGCTTGCATAATGCACAGCAGTGTGTAATAAGAGGATGTTAGCAGGAGGACTTTTTTGGTGGTTGGAGAGGGACCAAGTTTCATTTAAGAATTAGCCCAGAGGCCATTATGATGTGATGCACCACAGTGTATTGCTACGATTACAATTTAGTTAAATCTTCTCCCTGTGATTCTCTGAGAAGAAAATATCAGAGGGAGACACGGAGAGTAATGTGTCTGCTTGAAGGCAGAGTGAACTCTAAATTTGAGTATTCATGAGTATATTTTTCATTGGATACAGTGTATCAGCAATGATCCCTATGAAAGTAACTGGAATAAAAACAGATTTGAAATTTATTGCTGTGCAGCAATCATAAATCTGTCTGGGGAACGCAGAGACATCCCTCGCTGCAGCCTCAAAAGCTTTATTAGAAGAAGCCATTTTACGTTTGAGTATTTTAAAGCATTCTGTCTATTAATTCCCACATAAATATGCAATGTTCCAGACCGAGCCGAGCGCAGCAGCGTCTCCAAACCACCAGATGTTTTGAAAACACACTTTCATTATCCAACCTCGTTTGAGACATCAACAAAGTCAGTTGGATGCAAGATAAGGACACGCGCGCATGCTTCAATAAGGATGCTGTAGCGCAGATATGCACGTGCACACGTACACACATTCGTAAAGATTTAAGCCTTCCAGGACTGTTATATCCCACGTCTCCTCCAGTCCCATTGTATCGCCTTCAATTAAATCGAATGTCATGAAACTCTCTGCTCATCTTAACGTTTCTCTCTGTATGATTGGTGAGGACAGGCTCAACATCTGTTTAAAGGAATCCACCGGCGGCTCACGGCCGCACCCCCAACCCCTCACAACACAATAACACATTGTATCGCTCTGAGTCAAAACCCGGGGTGAACACGCATCAGATTTGCACCGACCCGCCTGTTATCAGCAGCCTGTCTAGCTCATCAGATACAAATAGACCTGCATTCGTTTTTTCCCCCATAAGAAAAAAAGCGTTGCCAATTTTACCTGCGTTATACACAGCCTTCGCTCACAGACAAATATTTAGAGTTGGTGAAAGAGTAAGAGTAGTCAATGAGACGTAATGTGAAGCCCCATGCAGTCAGTCAGGCTCGCAGGAGCTCTTGTCCAGGCGCCTCAGGGCTTTTGTTTTCATGTGTCTGCTCCAAGCCCTCATACAGATGGAGGCTGGAGGCTGCATGATGCGGGAGAGAGCAGAATGGGTGGGAGCGGAGGAGTGAGGGGTAATGCAATTGCTTTTGCTTGATGCCGAGCCCCTCTGGCAGCAGACAAGCATCTCTGAACCAGCCAGGCAGCCTGTAATAAGCAACATGTTTGGTGCCACCGATCCCCCCGTGTGGCTTAGGGGCCAACTGGAGTGCGACACGCTCAGCGAGGCCATGGGTGGACATTTAAAGAGTGGGAATTTTAGAGACATTCTGGTCCAAGTTTTGCGGATAACAGTATCTCAGTCAAGCCTCACAAGCTTGAGCGCAAATATCCTAATTGGTTGTGTTTCTTCCACCAGACCTGAGAAAGAACTTTGAGGAGGAGCCGCAGGGTAAAGAGGTGGCATTGGACCAGGAGGTGTTACTGCGCTGCCATCCCCCCGAGGGAGTGCCACAAGCCGAGGTGAGACAGGGATACAGAAGATATTTATAGGCCCACATACCGCATCCATTTACCCTTTCCTCACCAGGAGGGCGAAGAGCAAAAAGTGCCTCTGGATGAGCCTCACCACGGAGCAGACAATCCTGCACGGATAAATTACGCCTCTAATTATTCCCCCTTATTGATTTATTATCTCTCACATCTCTGAGAAGCCGTATATCACATCATCTCGTCACATCACTCACTGTGGGCATGGAGGATTCACTCCTCGTTTGACATCTCTAAAGGCCTATCCATAATTAATGGCTCTATTTGTCTCAGTCTGTCCCTATCTTACTTTCTATCTCTCTGCCGTTTCTCCGTGTCCTGTATCTCTCGTGCACTCATGCACTTCCTTGTTCTGCTCGCGAATACTTCTCCACGTGTCTCTGTGGTGTGTGTCTGTGTATAGAGGACAGGGGCCGGCTGTTTCACCTCACCTGCCGCATTCCGCACGCTCCCAGATAGGAACTAACTGCTCCGATAACAACCCCGGAGGAGGTCAGGCCACAGCGGCACACTAGCCAACCACAGCCGTACAGTGCAGGGACAGTTTGTGGGGGGGGGTTGCCATCCACAGCTGAGCAGAAAAGAACATCAGAGCAGGAGTCACCATGGGGAGAAAAAAGGGGTATAGCGCGAGAGAAAGAAAGCCCAATTACATGCGGCATCGCAACTGCGAGAAGTACCGACAACAATGCCGCCGTATACTGTAGCTCCTCTCGAGACGGCACAAGGTCAAGTGAGAGCAAGAAAACAAGAAAGCCAATCTGAGAGTACACCAAAAAAAATGGAATAACATCAGTTTGGGCTTTTGCGAGGGGGCACGGAAACTACACAAAGCATGATTAGTTTCGCTCACAGACCCCCAACAGCTCCAGAGTCGGCTACAAAATAGAAGCTGCGTTTTCTCAACAAAAAAGGAAAAAAACTTGAAAATCAGTGTGCTGTATAAATCAATAAATCTCATCACCATATCAAGCTTCATTTGTTCCTCTTTTACTATGTGTGATAGCATCAGAGAAGTACTAGCTCACAGTTTTTGGGGTTTTTTTCTCCATGTAAAAACCTCTCATCCGCAGCGTGTCTGGTCCCAGAAGAGCTTCAACACGGGAGGGAGGGGGGGGGTGAAACCTTTTCTATTGAGATGCAGTGCATTTTTTTGACCGCTGAAACATATTTTCAGGTGGAGTGGCAGCGAAACGAGGATGTGATCGACCCGGCAAGCGACCCCAATTTTTTCATCGCCGCTGACCACAATCTCCTCATCAGAAAAGCCCGGCTGGCGGACACGGGCAACTACACGTGCGTGGCCAAAAACATCGTCGCTCGCCGAAAAAGCACCTCTGCCACGGTCCTAGTCTACGGTAGGTGATGACTTCTTTCAGCAGCAAGTCAGAGCTCAGTGTGGAGACTAATAAGGAGTCTGGACCCTAAGCTTCTAAATACAGAAACATAAAGTCAGCTCCAGTAAACAGTTTTGCTTGCATTTTGCCCACATTATTGTGTTTTTTTTTTTCCTGTCTTTATTCAAGAGCGTGGTGTTTCAGTTTGAAGAGTTATTGATTTCACGTTCGGATTATATAATGCTCTCACTCAAACACACCCTGCTTGAGCTTGGATTTAGTTCAGCTTCAGCTCCTCATACTGCTCCTATGTTCCCCAACCAATAGCACCAAGTTCAGTGATGACAAACGAATTTGTCCTGCCCTCGTTGTGTGTTATCTTTGAGAGTCCCGCATTGGCGGTTACTGTAACCGGGTTCATGAACTCCCGCCCTCCACAGCTTTGTTAATATTACACCTCCTTCCCGTTGGTGTGCTTGAAGAAAAAATGACAACATGGAGCAGGAGTTCTGCTGATCCCCGGTCAACATGAAGCAGCAAAATCAAGGAGATCAAGTGATTTTCATTTAGAGAATATGAGAAACAGCTCTATTTCTTTCCCCCAAAGGCAAAAGTAACCAAAACGAGGGCGGGGTCATTTCATTTGCACCAAAAATTCAAGTGCAGAATAAAAAAAACAGAGTAGAGGAGAAATGCAAAAGCAGACATTTTACAGGAGCACAGAAGCAGCGGGATCGCTGGAGCGCAAGAAATCTAAGTACGGGCAAAGTATATTTAAGTGTGAGCACAGGGTTTTGAGTGAAAGCTTTAATCTGAACGTGAAATCAATAAGTCCTGCTCTTAAACTCTCTTGAATAAAGAGAAAAATAAACATATGTTGTCCTCTGCATATTCTCTTTGTCCATTTTCTCTCACATGGACGACAGGAAGTTGGAATAATATATTCAGATTCCACAGAACAGCTGTAATATTGGTATGCAGTGATACACATATGTGACATATGGGGACAGCTTGCAGAAGTTCTCCCTCTTCTGCATCGAGCAAAGGATTACATCATCATAAATAACCACATAAAGAGAAAGTAGCGTATCTGCACGTTAATTAGCACAACTTAAATGTTACTGGCAGCCGTTCTGCCAAAGCTGGCAGACTCTGATCTTGGGGCTGCCATCTTCTTCCTCCTCTGTAGTGGATCCAATATGAGAAGAAAAATTGAATTAACAGCATACTGTAAATAATGACTTGGCTTGATAAGCAGACTGACCTTTATTAAAAATGCAGGGGAAAAGAAGCATAATTCCTATCACAGAGGGTTCCACGGCTCCTGGCACAGCACCACTAAAGTTTTTGCATACGTTGCAGCCTGGTTTAATTCTCGGCTACATGCAAACAGGAAATGGAAATCACATGAATCATGAAAGCGACTTTGTGTAAGGAAATGTATAATCTGGCACGGTGTCTGACACCTGGTCCGTCTCTCGTGGAGGCTGCCAGAAAAAAGTCGATGTTATGATGCGCTGTAAAGTCAGAACAGCAATTCTTGTTTAGTATCGTGTCGGTAGAGAAAACGCCATATGCCAAAAATATACAGCACTTTGTGAATGTCTGCGCACCTCTTCAGTTTTTAAATTTGTTCTGCTATAACAATGATTTTTAAAATTGAATTATTTAACTATCTATCATTATTTATCTATAAATATTGATAATTTTATCACACAAAATTTATTACAACATTTGTGAAGTTCATGTGGTTTTTACTGTAACTATTTTCATCCCTTGTATAATCTGTCAGTGGGAATTATTTGATCTGATTCTGTATCTTATGCTGTTCTCATTTTGAGGTTGTAGCTACTTGAATATTAATTGCTACTTAAGTTTGCAGTTACTCTAGATTTTCAGCCAACAAAACCTCTCTGTGGATTTTAGGGCATAAGATGAATTCGAATTTAAGAAACATTAGCCAGTGTGAAACGTGAGGATCATGAATACAGAGCTGTTTGATTGGTTTGGATTTATAAAAGAAGATATTATCCTCTCCCTCTTACTGTATTCAAAAATACACATGTGGGTGATTTTCTATTAGAGGGGAAGACTTAACATATCACAGTGAGAAACCAGTCTTTAGTTTTGTGTTGATTTGTATTTGTGTTTTTTATTCTATAATAATATAGGATATAATTGTTTATAATAGTCCTAACATTTTTTATAAGTAAAAGTACAAATAAACAGACAAAAATGTACTTAAGTCAAAGTAGCACATTAACTTTTCTACTTCGCCTAAAAGTAAGTAAGTGCTTTCTTTTAAATATACCTAAAGTATTGAACCTAAAGGTACTTTGAGTGTAGCCTTTTCCCGAATGTTAACTTCATCTCTCAAATCCACTGTAAACCTTTCTTCACCAGTGATGCTGCTGCAGGCGCGCTCTGAAGGAGGCGGGGTCTAATGTTACCCACTTGCTCTGATTGGATCAGTGGACCAATTTGCTTATTTATAACTTTCAAAAAGGATGCGTGAGCTTTGAAGAGCGTCTTGCTTTTCATTTAGGCGCCCATGTTATCAGGTCAGAGCAGCCTGTCGGAGCCGCGCTGCTCTTCTAGAGAGTCGGGGTCTCGCCTATTTTCTTTTATTTTTCACATGCCGCAAGGTTCACAGCAAAACAGACAGAGAAAATGATCTTTCAACACCGTTTCAATGTTTATCTGTGGAATATGTCATAAATACAAATATTACCAACACTTCCTTCTGTTTGAAAGCAACAGCTCTCTAGTGTTTTTGTTGACTGAATCCTTTCATTTGTTTTAACAAGGTTTTGATTGTTATTGCAGGACTGGAAGATGCATGACTTCACACCGTAGACTCCTGGTATTCAGTAGAGTACAAAGGCTACTTTCTAGTAGAGGACGTACTGTGGTCATATCAGGAACCCAAACAGCTCCGCAGCACACACGCTCACTGTGTGAGAAACTGCTGATCAGCGACTGTGTATCGCAATGTTTTGTAAATATGAAGTGAAGAAGAAAGTACCGGTATTCGCTGATATATGTAGAGGAGTAAATTAAAGTTAAGTACCGATGCATGGAAAATATACTTAAGTAAGAATATTATTAAGAATATTCACTTCCAGGGCGAGTGGTTTCAAATGTATTAATTTGGAGCATGCATTCAAAAACAGGCATAATGACACACACTCCTCCAAGCCTCCAGCGTCAGAATAAGAGCACAATTACATTAAATCCAGATTTGAAGTGACTGTGGAGGCAAAAGCATTCACGCTCCTATTGTTTGCCTTTTTTTTGTGTCGTCAAACAGTCAACAAACAGTTTCCATTCTGAAGACCCAAGAAATTCTGAATAAATTGCTCGGGTGCTTGCATGTGCAATTTAATTTCTTCCCATTGTGCTTTGTGCTTGACAAAATGACAATTGCAGTATTATTTGAGGTCACATGATAAAAGAAGATTTTTTTGGTTTAAAGAAAAAGATGCGTTACTGCTCTTCGCTTATGCTTCTCTATTGCAGAGGAAACAATTAATTTAGCTGAGAGCATCACAGTCCAGCGAGATAGCTGATCCAGCTAGCAGTAGCAAGTCATAATAAGTGCTACTTTTCAAAGTGGGGTTCAACAGGGGGCCAGAGATGCATTTTAACAAGGCCTGGCTGGTGTGACTGCACTCTGTGATAAGAGGTAATCAGGGGCCGAGTTGCCTGGTAATTTACCTCGCCGCGGCGGGCAATCAATCGCATAGAGAGGGCAAGGAAATGATTCAGCCACGACAAGCACAGGAGAGAGTTAGAGGGAAATTAGGAAGGGAGTATGTACAGAGAAGGAACGAGTGCTGTTCGAGTCAATAAATCAGGAATCTCGCTGTCTTGTAAACGGGAGCAAACACAGTAGATACAGGAAGGAGCTGGTTAGAATTAAATCAGCGTGATTTGATGTAATCACCTGCCATGATCGAGCGATACGCCATGAATTATGCCCCAATAAATGTTTTTTGAATTTGAGAACCCGAGCGGCTGGTACAGCAAATTATAGGAATTTAGCTTGCAGACTTAGTGAACTGCCTGAACTTTCAGTCTCAAATATAAGGGAGAAATAAATTATACAGTGTTGTTCTCTGCAATTCAGAGAATACTTGAGATTGATGAATGACGTGTAATGGTATACAATCAGTAGTGGACTGGAAAAACCTCAAAGGTTATATATTTAAGGTTGTAAAGTTTTTGAATATTATATATGCGTTTATGAGTATGAGCACTGGGATTCCAGTGGTATTTCTGAACTGGGATTATATTCTGACTTTATTTTGAGGGTTTTGTATAATTTCCTTGGTTAAATTTGTAGTGATATTTAAAAAGTCCACTTGTCTCTTTGCAGCAACTTTAGCTGTGTCTCAATTCAGGGCCACGTCCTTCTGAGGCTGCATTGGAAGGTCGATTGTGTCACAGCAGCCAACTAGACTGTCCCGTTCGGTTCGGCCTTCGCGGAATACGCGGTCTACCCTGCGCATGGAGATCGCCTCCATCGTGGGCAGGGTTGACCGCGTCCTCTGAAGGATGCAGTACCTAAATTGAGACACAGCTTGTGTCCTCGTCAGTTTTGCTGTAAATTCAACATGGACACAGGAAGCAGCCCCCCCCCCCCCCCCCCCCCCCTCTACTCTTGCTCTCCAATGTGTCCACCTTGCAGTATTGAACCAACAAGTGTAACAGCACAGTCACAATTATTGTTGCGCAACACACCTCTACTGCGTGGTGCATGTCGGGTAATCCTGGCTGCTCTGTCCCTTCATCCATCCATCCCTCCTCCCTTCCTTCACCTCTCCATCCACCCCAACCCCTCCGGCGCTGGTCTGACAGTCAACGGCGGCTGGTCCACGTGGACCACCTGGTCGTCCTGCAGTGCTGTGTGCGGGCGTGGCTGGCAGAAGAGGAGTCGGAGCTGCACCAACCCCACGCCACTGAACGGAGGCACATCCTGTGAGGGGCAGAACGTCCAGAAAAGTGCCTGCGTGGCCACCTGTCCAGGTAACTCCCAGGCAACCCTGTTTGTCCTGTGGCGCTTGGCTTCCTGTGGCTTCCATTTCGCATTTTTCTTTGCATCTAGAAGTCATCAATTCATTTTTTATGTTGGCTGCCCTTTACTAGCAGCACCTCCACGTCTTTTCTTAGATGTCAGTGCTTCTGTTTTGTTTTCCCGCAATTAGGCCACTTACACAGCGACGTCAAAGCCTATTAGTCTTCACAGCAAGGAGTCATCCTGAAAGTGATTTATTATCATCACGCTTTGTTCACATATCTCTTTATCTACACAGACCCTGCTTTTATATAGACCTGTCTGCTTTAAGAGACATGGTCCCTGCCATGGCGTTGTGTCAGACCAGCTAGTACATTTGTTATTGTTTGATGCTCAAGCTATGTAGTAAATATGGGCAATAAAAAGCTGAATTATGGCGACCTGTGTGCCATGTCTACGTGTGAGGAGTTGAGGGCGTTTCATTTGCCTGTCCGCTCTCCCTTGTGAGCGCGTCAGAGAGGCAGAGTGCCCTGCCTGATACTGAGCAACACATATCGATCCCTGCTAGCCTGAGATGGAAGTCAAGCTGCTTCATTTGCAGGCCCACATTAGCCCCCTGACAGAAGGAGAGATAGCGAGAGAGAGAGAGAGAACAAGGAGGTGTAAGGAGGAAGCAGGGATAGAGACAGATGGAATCAGATACAGTGTAAGGACGGCAGGACAAAGCCCTGAGTGAGAGAGCGAAGGGGAAAACCGAGAAAGAAGTAAAGAAAGCCTGAGTGCGTACGAGAGCTGGCTGCTGCCTGTCAGCAGATCAGTCTGTGGACATACTCTGTCGCTGGGGCACTGCAGCCATGCTGACCGCAGGAGAAATCTCCCACGCTCGGTAAATAGCAGAAAGGGAAATCGAACACCTCTGGCAGTGGCAGCTTCTCCCTGTCTAAAACAAAGGTTATCTCCCTCAGTGAATCATGGTGTTGTGTTACACATCTCCCATGTAAAGACATCACTAGATGTCAAGCATGAGTGTAAGTAACATGGCCCGCTGGAATACAGCAGCAGGAGGAGGAAGACAAAGGAAACAGAGAAATGTGTGACGCTCTGTTCGGACGCGCTCTGGACAGATTTGGAATTATTAGCGCTGGAGCAACGAGTAATGGAATTACAGGGGTGTCCAGGGATGCTTGACATTCCCCCACAGCAAAGCAGGATACTGACCTCCATGAGCTTAAAGAGATTAATGTCAGTCCGAGCTATTGTTAGACTGAACCCCACCCTCCTCTATCTTTCTCTTGCCCCGCAAGGAGAAAGTGTGTAATTTCAACCCTTAGGGTGCTGTGACAGAAATTGCATTGTGCCCTGTGAACACAGTTTGCACAGACGTTGGGAGTAAATGAAATCCTCTTTTTTTCCCTCTTGATGAGGTACGCCACACCAACGTGACCCCGCTCACACCTCTATCAGTCCTGTTGTGGGCTCCGAGGGCTCTGCCTCCTCTTCTCTCTCGCTACCTGTCTCAGACGGAGCATCAGTGGCACAGACAGCCGCAGCTGTCGGCGCCCAGCGAGGGTTCCCCTCAAGGCCAAAGTCCGCCACGCCAGAGTCAGGGGGATGATGGGCTGTTGTTTCCAATCACAAGTGGCACAGTGGCTCTGTTGTGTACTCACAGACATGCCTCGGAAAGCCCCCGAGATGAACCGACTCCTGCCGTCATTTGTCCTCCAGCACACACACACACACACACACACACACACACACACACACACACACACACACACACACACACACACACACACACGGCCTAGCAACAACAAGCCCCAAATACATCCAAATCCTCACTTTGATTCATCATATACATGATTAACACATATATGACTCATCGGCCTGAATAGCAGCTCTCATATAAGAGTCACGCATGGTCAGCGAGGGGGAACAGATGAGACCAGCCTGGCAGGAGAGCGTTCTTCAATGCTGGATAACAACTTTAATTATCCCTGTGCTTTTAGCCTCTGCAGGTCTCATCCACTACATGTACAGTAGATGGTGATTTCAACCCATTTCAGAAGAAAGGGTCTGGAGGAGAATGAATAGCACGGGGAGCTGTAATGCTGCAGATAGACACCATGTTATTTATTTAGGCACCGTTGACATTTGGATTCAGAAGCAGTGTTCTTTTATTTTTTAACTCAGCCTTGAGACGCATTTTTTCCTCTACAGTGCCTTTCTGTTTGACGAGGGTTATAAAAGTTGCATGATTTAATGCTGGTCTTGTTTCAAAAGTTCATTAATTATCTAGACGGATATTCCTTGTTCATTATTAGCTCTCTAGTGCATTTAACTTACAGCATTAGATCTTTGAAATGGGTTACAGGAAAATATTAAATATTGTTTTTGCTGCTTATTCTGTGTGATTTAAAGCCACAGTCTGCTTCTGCTTTGTCTAAACCACACACTGATGGATTTGCCGCACTCCTCCTCTGGGGGATAAAAAAGATGCTGTCGACTGAATGAAAAATCACTGGAAACTAATCAGTTTAAATTTGGAAGCAACAACATGCAGAGGCTATAATTTTTCTCTACGTTTGCCCGGCTATGTCTATATATACATTTCTTGTTGCAATGCCGATGGCCATGCGTTGTTCCAAATATGAAAAGTAGCATGATCCCTGCAGTGTAGTGCTGATCCTCAACCACAGAGGCATATTTTCATACGCGTACACGTCATGCAAGCTTCCACAGACTGACACGGTCGACACCGGCCTGTTCAGCAGCAGAACTCTCCACATGTCTGTTCATGATGACTCTTGTATCTAAATGTGAGCTCCCACCTCTCATCAGGAAATTCTGAAGCCAGAGAGGTTCATCTGTATTTTTGTCTGTCTCCAAAGTGTTTAATGAGAGTTGGCGGAGGCCTGTGTGGCAGATCAGATGGGCTCCATGCTGGGAGAGATGCAGGGAGCTGTGGAGGAGGAGGTGGAGGAGAAGGAGGAGGAGGCGGCGGCGGCTGAGGCTAAAGCCTGAGGCTCAGAGCAGAGCAGATCAACACTTGAGACCGCGAGTAGCCAAACTATGCAAGAGCTTAATCTCCATTTCTCTCTCCTCTCCTCTGCCTTCTCCTTTTTCCTTTGTCTCCATCCCGTCGCATCCCTCGCTGTAGTATCCCACATAATTCTGCAGTCCATCCCACACCTCTCCATCACCTCTGCCCCGGCACCGACTTGTGGTCAGAGCCAACAGTTGGGGCAAAATGTCAAATCATGCCAATGTTTCCAACAAAGATAACACGAGCCTGGCCAACAACAGATAGGTAGACCCCGGTTTTGGAGGCAGCACTGTGACACCTACCTCACACAAATGACTTGAACGGTTGCCTGATGTGTTAGCAAGCTGCGAAACAACCCCGAGAAATTTTCTAATTTGTGCGAATTATTTAAATATTAAACGGATCCCTCCGGCTTGCCAGGGGAGTCGTGAGAATTCTACGAGATGGAAAACAAACAGACTCGAGGCTGCTGTATTAGTGCACGCGCGCTTGTAAGTGTGTGTCTGTGCATGTGCGCGGTGTACGAATGCAAGTTCGAGCCCATATGTCTGCTGTCTGCACTGCAGGCAAGTGTCTAATTCTACATTGTAAGTAAGCATTTGTGCGTGTGCCTGGATATTATCAGAGATTGTTCTGGAGCCTACATATTTTATCCAAGGAACGGAGGCTGTGGCTAATAAATGTGACAGAAAAACACATTAGTTCAGTGTGAAAAGACGGTGGCCATCTGGTGACAGCCTTGCATCAGCGCCGTTATTAATCATTTGGTGCCATTTGTTTTGGCTCACCCTCTTCATATCTCATTCTGTCTCATTCTGGTTTGTTCTAACTGGTTCAGTTAACAGAAGGGAGTAGACTGCGCTTCATTCAATTACCAATCGCATACTATTTAATCAATATATCCGTCAAAAACAGGAAGACAAACCGGTTTCCCGAAATAAAATGTATCAGAGTTAAAGTATAAGAATTGGAAAATAATCCCTGTTGCATCACCCACTTCTGTGTCTAAGCTATCAACCCACTCAATGGGTCTTTTCTGTGGCTTTTTTCCCCCATCAGGCTTTGAACATCGGGATTAGGGTGGTTACTGTGCACACATACGTGTTGACAGGACAGTGGGAGCAGAAGGGCGGCCCGCTGGTCACAGTGGTGCTTGTCTACCTCCTCATGCTCCCCTCAAGGACACAGGAGCTGTTGGTGTCCAATGATCTCGGCCTGTGTCCGTCAGCAGCCATTGTCATTTTGAACAGCGGAGCCTCAAACAGGCCCTCCCACCGACCTGCGAAGAATGGTCGGCTTCCTTTTGCTCCCCGCCTTGACAACATGTCCAAATGGGGGCTTGCCATTTGGCTATTGTATCACTCCTCGGAGACCTGCCTGACCTAAAACCTGTGGTGCTGCAAGATTGAAAATCAGCTGCAGTGCCTTTTTCAGCAGCACTAACAATCTCTCTCTGGGGATTTGATAAGAAAAACTGCGGCTGTGGATAACACTTTTCTAATGTGGATTTCTGAGGAACAGAAAAAAGTAAAAGGACAAGGTTTGTTTTTGTATTTCAGTTTTAAGTCTGGAGAAGAGGAAATCAAATAAATAGCCAATTCTTTCGCTTCACTGCTGTTATAGTAACCACTTACTATCTGGCCAATTCTTATAATAATGTCCAAACATGTCTTTGGTCTCTGCCTCTGTGAAAAGCCTCCTCTGCCTCATCATTCCTACATATGTCTGAGTCAAACAGGCCATCAAGGACTATTTATGCATCTTCATCTTTCTTTGATTTCCTTTGGCCTGGTTGTGGCAGTGCTTGTGCCTCATCCACATTCTCATGAGCAGCGTCCCGTTTCCCCTCCAATCTCCTTGTTTGAAAATGTTATTTGCATGGACATTAGTCTTGCTTTGTGCTGGTAAAGAGAAGTAGAATTGCATCACCTCATCAGGGCAGATGTTGATCTCATCTCTTTATTTCACAGTGGTGTGGACAAACTGAGGGGTGACATAATGTATTCATTAGGATGTAATTCGCTATTCAATCATTCTCCTTCCCGGCCTGGATAATCAGCCCACTGGCCCACGGATGGGTCCACTCAATGCCAAACAAGGACAATTATCTGATTGGTTCTGCTCTCTCTGCCAAATGGATCTGACTGCAAAAAATGGCCCGAGCTGTGTCAGCATCCCACCAAACACAAACACACACACACAAACACACACACACACACACACACACACACACACACACACACACACACACACACACACACACACTCTAGCAATGATTTTAGGCCACACATGGACAAATAGGTGAGAAAAGTGTGCTAGCGGGGTCTAATTTTCACACCTGTGCCTCCAGTGCAAAGTGCTCACAGCGGTTCTTAGCCGTTTTTTCCAATTTGGGACTGAAATCATGACTTTTTACAGTTATGCAATTATACAGTAGGTATCCTACCACCAGTAACATCCCGCCATCGCACTTATGTTTTATTAACCAAAGCCTCAGACCAGCAGCCGGTCAGACCATCTCTGGGGGTCATGACCCCTGCACTCTTTATTGCTAGGATTAATGAGCACTAAGGTTTTCCTTGCCCTTAGGTCGGTCAGGAGGAGGGTTGCTGCTGTCATAGAGAGAGGTGTGTGTGTGTGTGTGTGTGTGTGTGTGTGTGTGTGTGTGTGTGAGTGATAGAGAGAGAAAGTAGCTCTGTAAATCTAGTCTGGTCCCATTCACCTTTTACATTTGGGAGAAAAAAAAACGCCATTGTCTCAGGGTTTCTTTCTCCCATGAGAGCTCATTACTGCCCTTTTTCCCCTTAGCCCAATGGCAACCCTTCCCCAGGCTTGGCACTGCCTCACTCTCAATATAAGCCCCCCTCCACCACCACTCCCACCCACCCTTGAACACTGGCAAATTACCCCCACCTTTGCAAAATGGCCTCCCGCTCTGTGTGTGGTAAAGCTGCAGATATTTCTCGCAGCGGTGCACGCTCAGAACTATTACAGGCCAATTTCCATTCGTTTCATATTTTGCTGCCCGTGCTGATGGTGGTGGTGTGTTTAAAGTTATATGGCCTGGCTGCAGGTGCAATGTACAATGTACAATCCATCTCTGGTAATACCCGTATTGTCTCTTGCATTCAGCTGCACCGCAGGTAATGCTCATGTTGCTACAGTAACAGCTTGTTTGAGAAAGAATTCAAAACGGAGGCAGATTTGCTCTCTCTCACAAATGATTTAAGAATAATTTTTTAAATAGCATGTGTGCTTGCATGTTTAACAGTAGACTAGTGGACTGATTTCCCAGGGGTCAAATTCTACCAGGCCACAGCACCCTTATCCACAACGTACCAATGGGGTTTAGCTTAGTTGCATCTGATTTCCATGTTGAAAATAAAGTAGAATAGCGACAATATGGCTCCCCTCAGCAGTTTTACATGTTTTGGTTTCTCTGTGCATCTGCTGGATTTGAGTACGAGCAAGTGGATTTGCATGTCTTTTATAATGCTTTCCCTACCGGTTTCCATTTTAGAGCGAGTGAATTTGCACAGGATGGCAAGAGAGGATTCCACCAGTTGTTCCCATCTCACACGCAAATACACCACTGCTTTTACACCAGTGTTCTGAACTCCTCAGCCTGCGCTGTTTGTAAAAAAGAAGCTATAGCTTGTTTTATAGAAACTGTTCAGCATGACTTCCGATCAATAGTTTATCCCTTGAACTAAAACATGTTTGAAGGGAATCAGTTTGAGTTTTTTTAGCTGCTGCGTGTGTGTATTTGTGTGTGCATGTTAATGTGTGCTCGACTCATGTTTTTACATTATGTGTCCTTGCAGTGGACGGCGGCTGGAGCGAGTGGAGCAAGTGGTCAGCGTGCGGCGCCGACTGCTCGATGTGGAGGAGCAGGGAGTGCACCCAGCCCTCACCTGGCACCGGGGGCAAAGAGTGCCAGGGGCTCGACCTCCAGTCTCTCAACTGCACGAGCGAGCAGTGCCCACAGAGTGAGTGCACCGCCACCCACATGCTGCAAACCACACTCTCTCTTCTCAACTCAGCGGAACAATAGGAAAGATGCAGGATCACGACACACTTTTCTGGAACAGGATCAGCAGAATGCACTAAAGTTCTGTATTTGCCTAGTATAGCTCCGCTGATGGGCTGCAAAGGAACATTATAAAATCAATACATGTGCGTCTGAGAGCTGCAGCCAGAAAAAACAGAATTTTTTCTAATAATTAAGTGTGAGGCCAAAATGGAAAATGTATTCAGGAATAACAGGCATAACTGTATAGTCTTGCAAAGATCATCAGTCAGCCCCGGGAAAAGAAAAGGCTTTGCCCCTCGTCCTTCATTCATACTTCTTCGATTTCATTTTCCGCGAGAGTGTCCTCCTCTTTTTATCAGATCAAATAAACATTTAATGTCTCCTTATAGTGTCAGCTTCCTGTGATAGATGTAAAGAACGGTTCATAAAGGAAACGCGTCCATCTCATACGACCCTTGTACTGACAGAAGAGTCGTCAGCGGACCCCTTGCTGGCTCGTTCCCACTTGTTTGACCTTTTCAGACAATCCGCTCTAAATAACACCGGTATGGCACTTGCTGCAAAGATAATATGCAATCTTCTCTCCTGTGCCTGCACCGCGATGCTCTCTGACCTATTAATAGAGCTGAGAATTAAAGCATCTCTCTTGTGATTTAAACACAACCTGCCAGATAAAGTGCTGCCGGCAAATCTGCCGTGAAAACACAGACATGGCTGGTATGCATGTGTGCTGTGATTGTTCTCAACGTGCATATATTTGGTGCGCATATACATATGTAGCTGCATAGCCAGTATGTATTCATTTTTGTTGTAAGTGAATCAGCCACTGCTGCCGCCCCACATGCGTCATTAATAGGGCATGTGCATACTGTCAGGATGAGAACACGCAAACCTCGTACAGCCCGAGCTGGCAGACTGAGTGGAGAGCGCCACCACAGGGTCCTCCGCTGACCAGATGGACATGAAGGCAATGCTCTGTCGCTCCCCACAGATATCAAAGACTCAGAGAAATTGCAGCTTCCCATCCAGAGATGATGAGTCGCGGGGTGGCATCTCATAAAGAAAATGTTATTAATAGTGCGGCTGTTTGGCTGACCTGCATGGAAAACACTGCGTTCTAATGGGATGCAGTTGACACGGGCCAGTGAATTAATAAACTGAATTATGTATTTTGCACTGATTGACGTGATCAGATCGACCGTTGCATGGAGAGCGAGTGTCTGAGTGCTACTGTATGCGAATGATGCCCTGTGTATTCATATATACATATGTAAGCTGTGTGTGCGTGTGCGTGTGTGTGTGTGTGTGTGTGTGTGTGTGTGTGTGTGTGTGCATGCATGCGAGTGTTGCCACCAATAGCTGAGTATGGCTGGTGCAGTGAACCAGGGAGCTCAGTCGGCCCATCATCAAAGGTCAGCAGCTCCTCCCCAGAGAGGCAAGATATGTACACAAAGATGCCAGTCATTGTTCCTCTCGTGTACACACACACACACACGCACACACACAGAGAGAGAGAGACCCTCAGTATTTACACTGACAGCGCAGAGCGAACCGTGGGCCTCTGAAGAATGCCTGTCCCAATCTGTTCCCAGCAGATGTGTTTCCATAGACAATTGCTGTGTGAAGTATTATAATAAGCAAAATAGCAAGATGGTTTTGGCTTGTCAGCAACTCTCATACTTCAACCATGTCTGCAGGCTATTAGCTGAGATGGAAAACTTCCCCCCTGAAACAAAAGGCACCCCATTCCCTCCCTGTGTAATCGAGCAATGCAACTGCAGAGTAAGCTGTAGTTACTCTGCAACACAACACCCTCCGTCTGAAGAGCTCTCAAACATCTGTAATCTCCCTCATTAGGGCAGAAATGGCATAACGTTAGATGAGGTTATTGTTTTGGGTATCGTATGAATGAGAATCGACGTGCGGCAGCGTGCTTTGTTTTACAGCTCAAAAATAAACAGATCTGACCCAGGCAGGCTCATTTTCATAAGGCAAACAAGTGGAGCCCAATATGAAGCAACTGTGTGTCCATAATCTGTGCGGGGAAATGATAAATACGCTGGCAGCCCGCCAGAGCAGACAGGTGTTAGAGGGCACAAAAAAATTAAATAAAAAATGAAAAATAAAAGTGCTGCTATTCTCAGGTACGGGAAATTAGGGCAACATAACAACAATTATTTGGCTTAATGTGTGTAATGAAGTTAATTAGCTTAATTTGCAGCAGCATCCTGTTTCGGGGGGATGTCACAAATGATTGTGCAAAGCCCATAAAACTATTAATCCATTTTAAGTGTGTTTTTGAATTTGGAGGCTAATCTGCCGGCGAAAGCGGTTGATGTTTTCGTCACGGGTTTGTTTGTCGGAAGAGCGGGGTCACGGGCTGCATGAAAAATGGCCCAACGCTTATTTTGGGCCATATTTCATCGGGACTCGCTGAGGGATGGGACAACTGTATTGTGGAGATAGTAATGGTCACGTTCACTTTGAGAGTTTTAGTAGCCATATTTCCCTGACCTTAAGAACTTCACTGTTATTCATCTTCGGGCGAGTGACTAGAGGATTGGCCATGGGATGAAATATATTCTCAGGCCTCTTGATAAATGCCTGGGGAAGAGGCGCGGGAGGCTGCCAAGCTTTTATTTATCAATGCAGGGGAGAGAACGGAGCAGGTAGAGTGAGTTGAGGACTATCAGGTGCAGACATTGTGCTGACTGCCAATGCAGCAAGTGCCCAAACTTGAACATGGAGCAAGGTACATCGCCTCCGAGGAGATGAATTATAAGTCCGCTCCGGCCCATCACAAGTCAGAAACTGATCCCGAAACTGCCAGCCCCGGAGCGAGTGTGTGAGGAGCATGTACTGAAAGCTCGGGCGGAGGGGAACAAACAGAGACTGGCCTGGGGGTCAACTCTGACATTCACAGATTATCCGCAGGCAGGTGTCAATCATACAGAGAGGTCACACTCAAAGAGAATCAAAAGTTCTCCGCCAGCAATTACGTCAAGTGGAAATGAGCGATGGAGCGATGGGCTGACAGAGAGTAAATTGGTTGTGTGTGTGGAAGAAGAAGGAGAGAGGGAGCGAGAGGGGCCACTAAAGTAAAGCTCATCCAATTATAAAACCCGATTAGCTATGTCAATTAAAGTGTGATGGATGTCCTTTCAATTATTGGCTGGCATCATGAAAATCAATGGGCGCGGGCCAGGAGGAGCCGAGACCAGTGGCTGGTCAGGGTCGCAGGGCACATCAGGATTGTTTCACTGTGACACCTGGTGGGTCAGATAAAACTTCACTCACTGATCGTCTGATAAACCACCAGAGATTAAAGACAGGATGGAGGGAGAGAGAGGAAGAAAGCGAGTGAAAGAGAGAGAGAAACAGAGTTGTCTGATTGACTGACTTCATTGTCTGGCTGCAAGAATGGTGCAGAGGAAAACGAAGAGTCAAGATACCGGATCTTTGCATCCGAGGTGAGCCAGGTGACTTTGCTTCGCCCTCGGAAAGTAAACAGCAACCGGCCCTTCTGAGGCTGTGTTTATCCAATCAGCAGAAGACGGTTGTCCTCCATCTCCTTGCTGACGGCTGTTGTTTTGTCTCCAGTCGGACCGGACATCTCCCAGTCGACTGCGGCGCTACAAGTCCAAATATCACAGCCTCGTCTGGCCTTTGACTCAACAAGACAATTGGATTCAGGAACTTTAATAAGAGATTCAGTCAAAGACTCTCTCTCCCCCCACCCCCGTTTCTTTGGAGCTCATAGTGAAAACGTGTAAGGCTTAGCCAGGCAGCTTCCTTTTACTCACGCCTCCCTGAGGATTGACAGAGGCAGAGGGGGGGGGGGGGGGGGGGGGGTCAGAGGAGAGAGGGACAGGCAGCGTAAGTGATGAGTTGAGAGGTGGAGGACGGGTGTTTGGATCTCATGAGACTCTTCACGTATGTACATTGCAGATATGCTTCATAATGTCAGGAACAAAACAGGCGAACTTGTGTTTATCTTCAGTCAGTCATTCACAATTGATTACATGTCAAGAGATTCCTGGCTTTGCTGAGGGCCGCCATAGAGCCCGGCTGCATATAATCCTGCTACTTAAGGTATCAGATTGTACTGAGATAATCACCCATGAAATAGATTCTGGCATTTCTCTTAAAGACGTGGGCTATGTCAGGCGGCTTTGTCCAGAGAAATTGATTTTTCAAAGCAAAAGAATAGTGCAAGGACAAATGGATGAAAATACTTTTTGGGACTATTTTCTTTTTTTTTAATCGTGTTTCTTTTCAAATCTGACTGATAGGATCCTGCTAATTTAATTGTGCCATCCCCATGTCACAGATTTACAACACCAATTAAAACTTGTCAAATCTCTGTTTCCAGGGCTGAGCATGGTTCCTGTCAGGTGGTAGGATTACGCAGTGGTGGAGAAACACAATGACACTCTGGAGATATTCATCCAAAATGTGTCGCGTCTAATGATAATCGGGTTGATTTGGATACAAACATTTCGGACGTGTTATTGCTGTTCGTTGCTGAAATGCAAATCGTGTTTGCTGTCAGTAAGAGACACATGCTGCCTCCCCATTGGTCTTTTAAATTCTTGTTTTTAATCTTGTACGTTCTCTCTTCTTCTTCCTGTTCCTGTCCTCCTGCATTTTGTTGTCGACTCGCCACATGGCAGCCTGCAGCACTCTAACCTTTGCTGTTGTTCTCCGTCCCTCAAAGCCGAGCCGCTCAGCGCGTCCCCTCCTCGACTGTGTTCAGTTGACAGCACTATACGCCCCCGTGGCTCCCCGGCAAAATGGTCCTCCACAAAGGCCTCAGGAGGATCCTCCACCTCCGCCACCAAATTCCCCCAGCCCAGGGAGACAGCCGTAGCAAATCCCATTCTCCTGCAAAACAGACACACACATACAACACATACACACTGATGCAAGGACACATCGGTGCTGGTCTGGGCTTAGCTGTCATCTTTATACTGTACTTTTGGGAGAAAGATGCTCCCGGGCTTTTGAAAGAGACAGACATTAAATAAGAGGTGCTAGAATTTCATAAGCAAATCCTGCATTTTTCCACTGTCTCTCTTGGGGTGTCAAGTGCTTACAGAAAAAGACAGAGCGGTGAGGAACATGCTGGAATAATATAATAAGATAATATCCAGTGCAGAAATGAAGTGAGGTAATGCTACAAACCCTGCTGCACAAACTGGTTCTTTCTCCTTTTCGATTATCCACATGTTGACATTGAAGTTTTGTGACAGTTTTCTTAAATTTGCTAATGTTGAACCACATGTTGATATTAGCATAGAACACATGAGGAAATTCTTCACCTGGGATTAAAAATGTCCCCTCTGTCGTTCTGTGTCATCCTCTTCTAGCTGTGAGTGGTGCCGAGGACGTGGCGCTCTACGTCGGCATGGTGGCGGTGGCCCTGTGTCTCACGCTGCTGCTCATCGTGGTCGTCCTGGTGTACCGCCGCAAGAAGGAGGGCCTGGATGCCGATGTGGCGGACTCCTCGATCCTCACCACTGGCTTCCAGCCCATGGGCATCAAGCCCAGCAAGCCAGGTGTGTGGGCACCGCGGCCACGCAGGCCCCCTCCCCACAGCAGTAGGACACTATTCTTTGTTCTACCCTCCTCTGTGCGTCTGTCCGTCCGCCCACCGTGACCGTGCAGCACTCATCTACATGTACCACGGAGCCTGTTGTTTGTGGCCATAGAGTTGGCGTGAATGTGTTTACAGTGGTTTGTAGTCTAAGCAAGACGTATTATGTTTCGTGTGTGCGTGTGTGTGTGTGTGTGTGTGAGCGTGGCGCATGTGCTGTTTATTTTCCTGCCTGATACATTATGTTTCGCCACCACCTCATTGTCAGGAAATGTACCCACTCTGTTTACTGCCTGTGTGGAGCCTCTGAGGTTTACCAGAGAGTAATAGAAATACAACTGTCTGAGTTGGATGGAGATGGGGAACTGGGCTGCAGTGCCTGTGATGCACCGTGAAAAGAAAAAAAGCCTTTATACATTCCGGGTGCTAAGCTGTATCTGAGTTCTGTTTGGAATTGATTGTGTGGTTGCTAAAGAGACAGGCAGAGATAGAGCGAGAGCGAGGGGAGGGGAATTGACTGGCTTTGGGTGGAATTTGTGTTTGTGTATTGTCAAGAGTGTGTGTGAGTGTTCTCTGCACCATGTGTCTTTTTCTGTGTTTGCTTCGGTTTTCTGTTTGTGTTGCGACAGCTTTAGAGAGTGTGAGGTCTGTCTCTCCGATGTATAAACCCCCCCTTGCCTTGATTGCCGCTCATGGAGATTCACACATTTGCTTTTGTCTGTTTTCTCCTTCATTTTTTTTTCTTTCTAAACAGAGAATTCCCACTTGCTCACCATCCATCCCGATCTAACCACCTCCACCACCAGTTACCAAGGCACCCTGCGCTCTCGCCACGACACCACCGGGAAGTTCTCCATGACCAACGGGCCTCTGCTGGACCCACTCCCCAACGGCTCACACACACTGCACAATGGCAAGCTTAACTCGGACCCTGCGGAGTATGTGAGCCGGCTGTCCACTCAGAGCTACTTCAAAACGCTGCCCCGCGACGTGGCCAACACCTCCTACGGGACCTTCAACTTCCTGGGAGGGAGGCTGACGATCCCCAACACAGGTGGGTTCTTCATTTTGGGTCGTTTTACACCCGGAGTTCAGTTCAATTTGTTTGGACAAAGAACAGAGAGATAGCATGCTGCTTCTTACTTGCAATCCAGTTTGTATTCTCATAAACAGTTTCATTAAGGATAAATTGAGTCCACCTTAATGTCTGTTAAAGATATTGAATTTCATGTTGTCCCATCAACCCTCCAGCTCTTAAACGTTGTGTATCACGAATGTCAAATATCATACTTCTCATTGTTGTCTGTATCAAACTGTCGGCTGGACCCTCCTACAGTTGAAATAGCCATCTGGTGAAGCTCAGTGGTCCAATCTTTCAAACTACCTCCTAACCTTCTCCAAAAATCGAATTCAAAGTAATTTTACACGACATTCAATTTGTTCGTCCGCTCTGCTCCTCTGTGGTGCCTCCTCCGCTGCTTCACTTGGGTGGAAAGCTAACAGGTTATCCCACAGATTTATTGTTGAAGAGTAGGGCAGTGGCAGTTGCGTGGTACAAAGACGACAAACCGCCTCACCTTTGTTTGTGACTTTACCGTCTGCGGGGTAGAACACAACACACTCCCACACGCCGCCGGAGCTCTGATAGTGAGCGCCACCTGCTGGATCATGTAATTTTAATTAATAATATAGGTTATTACAGTTCCAATATGAATCCCCCCACCCCAACCCCCACGTCCGAGCACTAATGTACAAGTACACAAACCAGTAACTACTCAAACCTAGATACCCGTCATACACACACTAACATTGGCTGAGCTATGCACAATATAAATGGAATGAACTGCCCTCAAACTGCATTGAGTTATATTTCCCCCTGAGATTTTGAAGCTTCACTATCTGATGTTTCTTGTGACTGTTGTTTTTAATTCTTCTTACTGCTCATTCCCTTATAGTTATTGTATATTGTTGCTTTGTTTTGTTGATTGTGTTTGTTGTGATTGTTTCTGGCTCTCAGGTCTCTCTCAGAGAATTAAATAGCCTGATTAAACAAAGATTAAATCAATGAAAGATAAAAACTCTGTAGAATTACCTGCTTTTCAGGATTAATTGGTCATAAAATCTGATCTTCATCTAAGTCACAAGCATAAACAATATGCTTACACTGATAACACACAATTATAATCATTTGTGTCTTTATTGAACACAGAGGAGTGAAGTCTTGGATTTAATAACTGCTTTGGCAGCAATAACCAGAAAAACACTCTTTCAGTAGCTGTGAATCAGACCTGCAGGATGTTTGGGAGGAATTTTGAACTTTTCTTCCTACAGAGCTGCTTCAGATCAGATGTATTCTTAGGACGTCCAGTTTTAACAACTTTATAAATGAATTCCATGACATCTGGATTGTTGTCTGGGCTCTGACTCTGACATTTACTTCAATTTATACAGTCATTGTCCTGCTTCATCATCCTGCTTCCTCTGAGCTTCTTCTGGTGGACAGCCACCCTGACAATACCCTGTAAAATGCCTTGATAAACTTGAGGAATAAATTTTCACCTGGATGATGGAAAGCTGTCCAGACTCTAGACTGTATATAAAGATGAAAGGCGAGTCTTCACCTCATCCAGAAATGAAGCCAAAACATCCTGCTATCTTGCCATTTAGAAGAAGAGCCATGGTAGTGAGGTCACGCCCATACACGCATTTGACCAATCCTGAGTCAGCTGTCAATTATGATGTTTTCACCCGAATAACTGAGAGCCAAACTTACCAAAAAAAGTAACACTTGAACAAACATCAGTGTGATAATAACTACCTAAGATGATAAAAATATTTTACGTGCATTTTTTAGTTTGGCACATGTCCCATAGACTTACATGGAGGAGGTGTGGTTTATGACCTATACTGTAGCCAGCCACACGGTGGCATACGAGATTGGCTTCACTGTGGGTGAGCTGTCATGTCTTTCATCTTTATTTACAGTCTATGGTCCAGATCTAGAGACAGCAAAGCTTCAAACCCTGAGGCTGCTTCATGCTGCTCGCTCCACCCCACTTCACCACTCGGATGATGTTTTCATCTTGGCATGCAGTCTCCTGTTTTACACCATATGTACTCTATCGCTCTTTCTTCCTCCAAAACAATTCAACCTTGGTTTTTTATAGGCCTAAGAAAAAACATTCTCCAGCAGTGTCTCAGTCTCAGTGCGTCTTTGTCAAACTATGTACATCTCCATGACAGGACGCCATACAACATGCCACCACGATTTGATGATTTGTGTAAAGGTCGAAATGTTAACCAGCTCCGGTGATTCTTTTAAACCTTTAGCTGTTACTCCAGGGTTCCGTTTCCACACATTGCATTCTGCAGAGTGCCTTTGGATTCACCTTAGCAGGACGCCCACTGCTTAGGAAGGTGGGCACAGAACTAAATCATCTCACTTATAGAGAGTTTGTCCAACTGTGAACTGATGAATATTTAAACGTCTTTTAAATCACTTTGTCACCCTTTTTAGCTTTATGCAAATCAACAATTCCAGATTGTAGGTTTTTTGTGAGACACATTTCACATTAGCAGATGCTGCTTGCCTCAAACAATTTTTTTAAGTCAAAGTATGGCTGCAACCTACGCCTCCAATCTGCTTTCATTGATTGGACTTCAGGTCTGCTAACTCCTGACTGTAGATAGGTTTTTTGTCTGAATGATGTGTTCAATGTGGACAAGAACAATACCGCAGTGAAATAGATTGTGTTTGTTCATAATTGTAACTTCGCTGAAGATCTGACCATATCTTAAGACAATTTTACACAAAATAAGGATAATTCCAAAGGGTTCACATGTTTTTTCTTGCTACTTATGATATAAATAACATGCCAAACTGGAAAAAAGGATTTGGAAGTTTGAAACTGGATGAAAGCTTAAAATCTAAGAGTTCTACAAACTGTACCAAATAACTTTGTATTTAATTTTCCTTTTTGTTTTTGAAGTGTTTCTCCAACACTTCTACAGGAGCATTTAACATCATTTCACAATACCGTAGCTTGTGGTGAGTCTACCTTGGATGGTTAAAATATCATGGCTAATAATCAAACCCTCTCTTCAGAAAATACATTAATTTCCAAACCTTTTTTTCAGTTTTGAAAAATGGCATGATATTTATCCCAGAGTTACTCTGCACTCAGAAAATCCTTGGGCCATTTGGCTTTGCTTTCACTACTTGCATTACTTGAAGCTTACAGCTCCTAGTTCATTTGTAAACAGGCAGCACGTCCCTGAACTAGATCAGAGCTAAAAGACAACAATGGACCTTGTTCTCTTGGTCTGAACATTAATCTGCTGATTGTCAGAATTGGCAGAGAAGCAGTCCATGTAAGAAACATGCAGAATGTATTTATGCAAGATCATCTGGTAACCATGGTTACATATATGCTAATCGGCATATTAGAGGGGTCACACCGCAACCCCCACAACATTATACAGTCTAATATTACAGAACAAGACTCTTCTGTCCAATATTTTGTGACACATGAGCTCTACATGCAAATTCAAATAATGAGACTAATGAAAATAATGAAAGGGAAACATAAGGAGCGGTAAAGGGCAACTTGAAGTGATGTCAGTCCATGTAGTGCTAATGATGCTGGTGGATGATGGCCAGAACTGTCCAATCGATGACTCAGCTGCAGGTTCGTGATGGTTTCTCTGTCTGGCTATTAGTTAATCTGTAACAAGGAAACAGGAACCAGACCAGAACTAAAATGCAACAATATAGTGGACTGATTCCAACAGTAGTTTCTAAATGTGATTTATAAAAATGCTTATGATGAGAAGACGGTGACTAAAAAGTCTTATGATATCAAAGTTGGACAGTTAAAAGCTTTATTCAGTAGACACAGAATTAGTCAGCATAAGTCTGTGTTGTGTAAGGAGAGGGAGGTTGCACTAATCCTCTGCGTCTCCCTGCTATACTTCAAACACAAGAAAAGTTCCGTCGAAACTATTTAACATCTGCTGCTAAATTGAGAAATACTGCGGGAACAAGTCGGGTTTATTTGTGGAGCACATTTCATACACTGTCATCGCTCCGACATAAAAAAGAACATATACAGAAACTTTTATTACACCTGCTTTAATGCCCCTGACTGGACATTAACAAGGAGAATTTATCAGTAACAGCTGAGTCCCATAAACGTCTCACTGTCTTGTTGAAACCGACCCAGAGCATTCAGCCCTTAAATCTGGTGCATGTTGGGTTCTTAATGGGTTTGCACCAGGATAACACACATAAAAGTGTTTCGGCGCCTCATACAAAACAGCTCAGTGCACAGGCTGTATTTTCTCTCCGTGATACAAATGAGCTTACAACCATTATAGGGAACAAGACGAGACACCAGGAACGCACATAGGGCTCATGATTAAGAAGGATCGTGAGTGAAAGGGTCACTTGTTTATCTCAAAAAGTACTAATCCAAAAATGAAATTATGCAAAAAGCAAAAGCATGCTGCACAGCCGGAAGAGTAAAAATAAACACTACCAACTATAAAACGAAGAGTATGTGCCAAATACGTTCTACTCTGAAAGATTCCCTTATGATGCAGCTGGTTGAACTTGTAGCTCACGTCCAAAAGTGTCAGTGATGTGCAAAGAGCACAGACAGAGGTATAAAAATACTCAATCAAAGATTAGTCTGTAAAAAACAAACCGGTGGCAAGTGTTGAGAGAATCAAGGTGGAGAACAAAGTGTCCTCTGGGTCTGGTACTTTTTCATTGACGCACTTCATCTGAACCTTTACTTTTACCCCCAGATCCCCTGATGTCTCTTGAATTTCTTGTCTAACCCATGATAAATATTTTGTGCAAAAGGCAAACTGAGTTAGTTTGGAAGGGATGTGGCAAAAGGTGCATGGGACTTGTGTGTAAAAGCACACACAACTGCTGAATAGCATTGCTTTATATTTAATGATATTTCTTTCTCCCAGTTGTTGACAGTTATGCCATAAAGTATTATCATATTTACAGTATTTTCTGTTATTACTTGGGTTGGGTATTGTTTGGTTTTTTTCTGATACTGGTGCTAAATCGATACTTTTAAAATGGTGCCGGTGCCTTAATGGTGCCAAAACCAAAAACATTATTTTTTATCGGTTAGGCAAGTTGTGAATTGAAATTTAAGCTGTTGCTCTACGCCCTCCGCTATTGCTCATCCCGGTGTCGGAATCCTTATACGTGAAATACAGTCACATGTTCTACTGCTTAGCTTTAGGTATTTTGTTGTGGTGTTGACTTGAGTGCGAGGTAGCTACGAGCTAACAAGCTTATGTTAGAGCCATGCAGAGAGTGTTTCCTCCATAGTTAAGTGTAATGCTAACGACGCAACTAGCTCAGGAACCGAAATCTGCCAATCTGGCTTGAAGCATCTGGCTGTGTAGGATTTCGATTCCCATCCCTTGTTATTATCTCCTCATTTCTCCTTGACTTAAGAATTATCACCTGACTTCTCTGGAGATTCGTTACCACCTATAAATCTCTTGCGTTTGCCGTCCTCACATCTCGTTGACTGTGCTGTTGCATCTCTTTTCAGGTATAATATTAAGTGTTTATTCGTATAAAAACCGTAGCAGAGTAGACCTCCACTAAAACACCTCCGATTCACAAATTTATACTGAGCCCAGACGCCTCGTCGAAGTATTCCAGAACTGGGGGAACAAGAGAACTGGGCAAACTTTGTGTCATTTGAGATCCCTAATTTAGAAATAAGTTCCTTTAAAAAAATATATATTCTGCTTCCTAGACAGAGCAATTACAGGGACAGACACCTGCACAAACTACTCTCCAATTATAGAGGTAGAATAAGAAGCCTGCCATCATTAGTCCCCCATTTTGCTTCCCCTCTCCACATTAGCTGAGTACAGAGTTTAAAGGGGTGGACAGTCTTTTCACTTGGCTAACTGTAGACTGTCCAGATTAACCAGTACACCAGGCTCTGGTGGGAGAAAAGTTTTTCTCTATTACCTGTATTCTTCTCCATTCCTCTCTCTTTTCTTTGTTTCTCCTCTGCTCCCTTACAGATATTTTGTGCACGGATTAACTCAAAGCTGTGAAGCCTTTCCCACACTTTGCCATCAATTTTTTTTCACTGGGACACAGAAGAGAAATCAGCAAAGGGATGCATTTAGTGAAACGAGATATATATGCTACTGTCACTTAGTGCAGTTTCGTCTGAGACACATAGATTCAGACGAGTGTGAGCATTCAGGCACCTTTGCCTTATTCAAACAGATGTTTTTATGGTTAACAGATCCCCTTTACAATACGCACACTGTACGGATTGTGTCACGTAGTCACTGTTTGTGCTACATTTTAAACAGGATTCTAAGTGGCCTATTTGGCATGAGAATCACAACATAAATGCCACAACACTCAAACTACCTCAATAGCTTTCTCTTCTCTCCAAGGTACATTCCTGCACTCTCTTGGGGGAGCACAATTTTCCTGGAGTAGTGTGTTCCTTGGTCTCAATTATCTACTTGGTGGCAGACGGAGGACATTTAAACTGCGATGCAGCGTGCGCTTTTGTCTCAGCTAATTGTCGACCGCGGGGACGTGTGCAGCCTCGGCTGCCGGTGCAGAGATTTGCATCCGCTGCACCTGCCGGAGGATGCCTCTGACCTTCAGAAGGGATTTGTTTTTTGTTTTTGCAGCCTTACAGTTTTGTCGAGTGGGCCAGCTTCCTTTTGTGAGATGACAAAAGTGTTGTTCAGTCAGAACAAATGAGCCTGCCCCCCTCCTCTTCCTCCTCCTCCTCCTCCTCCCTAACCCCCTCTCTCTCCCTTTGTTGTTATTTGCATTAGGAATCAGTCTGCTCATTCCTCCCGAGGCCATCCCCAGAGGGAAGATCTATGAGATTTATCTCACTGTTCAGAGGAAAGAAGATTTAAGGTGGGTCTCTTTAACACAGCCTAACTGGCAGTCTTCCCTGGATGCCACTAGGCTGTTTGTTTTGATGCTCTTCTGTTCCATTAGGAAAGGCTTAAGTCTGGGCTGAGGAGGAGGGATGTAAATAAATAACGTAGCCTTTACCAGGATGTGTACTATTTAAGTTGAATGAATTGTTTGGAGAACACTGTTTATCTGGCTTGCTGCATCCGCTCTCTGAAGGCACAGTCATTGTAGCATGTTGTGATGTTCTGTTATTACTCACTCACTCACAACTTGGTCCAGCTAGTCCACGGGTCCAGCAGCCTTTCATTATTCTCTGTTACAGCTGAGAGATAATTTGCAGAGGTGGCGGTATCATATCCCGCTTACAAGAGAGTAGTAAATTCTCTCTAATAACTCGGATGAGTAAAAGCTCTTCATCTCGATCTTTTCCCCCTGCCTCCCGCTTCTCTCCCTGGTGTAGGTTACCCCTGGCAGGCTGCCAGACCCTGCTTAGCCCCGTTGTGAGTTGTGGCCCTCCGGGGGTGGTCCTGAGCCGGCCGGTTATCCTCAGCATGGACCACTGCTCTGACGCATGCCTCGATAACTGGGCCGTCCGCCTCAAGAAGCAGAACTACGAGGGCGCTTGGGAGGTGAGACAGCACTAACACTCGAGCACACAAATTCTCCGCAGAAAGAAAAAGTTGCCACCCAGTGAATTTGTAAAGTCTTACTGGACTCATTCAGAGCTTTTACTTCAAAGAGTACAAAGTTGCCCAGCAGTGGCTTGAAACATGCAGTGGAGAGCACTCGATGCTGTATGGCAGAGGGAGCTCTGGCTGAGCACTCATCCACTCCATAGGATTTAAATTGTATTGACCATCAGGTGTTTTCTCATTGGGCTGGAACAAAAGCCTGGAAGCACCGGCTCCCATCAGCTTCTGTTGCTAGGCAACATGTTTCTCAAAACATAAATCCTCTAAGCAAATGACTGATCCTCAAAGTACTCTTCAGAGTGCTCCTTGACCACTTTTGACCACTGCTTCCAATTATTTAGTTCCCTCCCTATTTCTTTTCTGTACGCGAAATTTTAAAGTAACCAGAACTGCCAGACTCCAACAGGATGGAGTCTGTAAAAAAAAAAAACTTGGTGTCTGTAAACTCACACCCACTCATCAAATGGTTTGAGGCGGTATACCCATCTCAACAATCCAGAGAGATAGGGTGCTGATGGGCTTCTGAGTGTTAGTAGGTCTTTTTTCATGTTCGATATTGTGCATAAATTATTCAGCCTTCCCGCGTGTGGCAGCGGTGGGGTGTCTGTGGGATGGATTGGCCTGTCTGAGGCAGAGGTTAGACCAGCACTTTTAATCATCGGCTGGACCAAATTTAGCCCAGCGGCCTCACTGCGTGGCCACTGAAGGGGAAAGAAAGGGCCCAGTTCATGAAAGAGGGGAAGACAAAGTCGACAAGCAGGTACAGTGTGGATGTGGAGGAATGACGGGGAAGAGGGGGGGGATTGGAATCATGGCTTAGAAAAGAAGAAAAAAGACCTGGATATGCAGAAGCAGTGAAAGAAAGAAATTGCTCTTGCATTGAGCGCTCGGTGTTGTAATTGAGCCACCTCACTGTCTCGGCTCGACTTTGAAGAAATATTCAGATGATGAAAGAGTGAGACTCCATTGTGGTCGCATAGCAAATGAATTGTGTCAATACCAATTGTATTGATGTAGTTGGTGTCTGGTTGAATCGATCCTACAGGGGGCTCGCTGGGCATTTGGCAGGCGGAATGCTCTCTTCAGCTTCCTTGGCTAATGGGACGAGTCAGTCAACTGGCATGATGGGATTTCAGAGAAAATGTTGTCACCTTGGGTCCAATTTGTCGCCATCAAATTAGCCCGCAGAGCGGTGGAATGATCTCATAAAGTCATCTCGCACTGTGATGGGATGGGATGTTTTCACAAGTCTGTCATTTAGACTACGGATGCGATTGCGATACAGCAAGAAAAGATCGCGACATCGCTTCTCTAATGTGTTTAAATCCCTGTTATGTCCTTTTTTTCCATTCTTTGCAAATTACAGCAGCAATTAATTGGTACTGCCTGTTATCACTCACATTCACGGCCACGCAACAATGTTGTTCCCTATTGGCAAGTTGTTTTCACCTTCTTTAACAAATCTCAAAGGCTGTAGGAAATTCTGGAAATCCCAATAATCCGATATTTACTGCACCTCCAGTCTTTTCTTTCTGCAGAACCATCTATTCTTGCCAGGAATCTATTCGAGTCTCCTTTCATGTCAATTGAGTACCTCGTTCATGCATTATTAAGTAAATTGATGGCGTTCTATAGGACGTGTGTCTTTGTATGTGGAGATGTGTGCCCTTCTGTCAGTGTGGAGTAAGAGCACTGTGGGGAAAAGGGAATTTGAAGCAAGAACAGAGCATTCCCCTTTTTAAACTGTTACCCAGACACTAAAGACCTTTTGCTCAGCTGTGACTTGTCACTCACGGGGTAGAGTAGAGTCTGGGGCTGTGCTGCTACACCGAAGTACTTCCCTAACAACCTTTTTATGAACACACACACACACACACACACACACATATCAGGTACACAGGCAAACCCTTCCTTCCTAAAGTGGGTGCTCAACCTTCCATCTTCATCCTGTTTTTTTCCCCCCTCTCTCTCCCTCTGCCTCGTCTCCAGGATGTCTTGCTCATGGGGGAGGAGCTGGTGACGGAGCCCTATTACTGCCAGCTTGAAGCCGAGACGTGCCGGCTGTTCTCCGAGCAGCTGGGCACCTTCGCCTTGGTTGGAGAGTCCCTGCACATGGGTGCTGCCAAGCGCCTGAGGCTGGTGCTCTTCTCCGACGCGTACTGCTCAACGCTGGAGTACAACATCAGGGTGTACTGCATGGACGACACGCAGGACGTCTTCAAGGTAAAGTGTGGCGAATGCAAAGCCACCTGTTGTTCTGCTCGGCCGGCGGTTTCTCAGACCTGAGGTTGCACAGATCGGGTGATTTAGCATCAGCTGAGTGATGGGTAGACCACAGTGGCCGAGACGTCTCACACAACCACTTCAGGGGAGAGCGACAAGGAATGTTGACAATAAACGAGCAGAGTTACTTCCTGGGGTCAATTGAGCCGCCATTTGTGAAATCCCGGACAAATCAGCCACCGCTTAAAATTTGACACCCGTCTATTTGAGGTGTTACGGTGCAGCCGCTTGGAGCACCGCAAAGGAAAAAATGCACCTGTACCGTAACACCTTGAATAGACGAGCATCAAATAGCTTGCTTAATCGCAGCAATAAACTCTGCTTGTTTCATTGTCAACATCCGACGTCGCTCACTTCTGTTGTGATTGCATTTCCATTGTGTGGTTTTGTAGTCGTGTTGTGTCTCTTGCATTTGTGTTTTCCGTTAAAGCACTTGTGAGAGACGTCTCTGCCACCGTAGTACACACGGTCGCACGTGATTGCATTGTCTTCCACGTGTGAGGGTTAGTAGGAAGCAGTGCAGAGATGTAGGAGTTAGGCATAGCCATGGTAAATTGAACAAAACTGCAGGCTGGGTTACACATGTGTGGATGTGTATTGAAACAAAGCATATGTCCAGGTTAAACATAGTGTTCTGCACAGTCCGTGTTTGTGTGTGCGTGCCTACAAAGATGTTACATTCCTTTCACGCTGTTAGGGGTTCTGCTCGGCTGCAGTGGGCCGAGAAGTTCCCCATCACTTTGTTCAACAGCATATTTCGCTTCTCTTTTTCTGCTCTCCACACGGACAGAGTATAATCAAGCACTAATGCCTGCCTCGCTCCCCCGAGGACGGCCTCTGAGTAGCCTGTTAAGATTTCATTTGCATGGTTAATTAGTAAATTAAAAGGAGAGAGCCCGTCCCAATCTTTTCCCAGCAACCCCCCCCCCCTCCGTGCTCTCTCTCTCTCTCTCTCTCTCTCTCTCTCTCTCTCTCTCCCCGCACCTCCCTTTCTCTCACTCCAAGCTGTTCCTCTTCATCTGACACCACCTACAGCCACAAGTGCCACTTCCAACTCGAGTCCACTTTTGCCGGCTGTAATGGCCGACCTCCTTGTGCAGAGGTTCGCCACCGGCACAATCTATGGATAGCTATGGGCCATAAACAATGGGCCGGAATTAGCACTCTCCCATTCAGGGAGTTGAGGATGAGATGAGAACGGTGCACGGTGCTGTAGCTGTGGGGTGGGAATTACCTCAACCTCCTGGCTTACATCTGTCTTTTTTGTGGCTCAATTACGCCTCAGCTGCCATCTCTCTCTCTGTTTCTGACAGCTATTGCATGATTGCAAGAGTGTTCGGGAAAATTGCCCGCTGACATTCGGCTGTGTTCTGACGTAGGGATTAATGTAAAAATGCAGCATACATAAGGTAAAGGCTGTACTGCGGGTTTTTTGTTGTTGTTTACTTGCTACCGAAGCAGTTCTAATGATAGGGCTGTCTTTTTATATTCAGATCATCGGGTGACCCTGTGATGTTTTGCTACACTGTGACTGTCAATGACCTTGTGTGTCCTGGGTTGGTTGCAGGAAGGCTGCTTGTGCACGAAACCTCTATCTGTCTCTCTTCCTCCGCCTCTGGCTAGCTCTTGTTCTGCTATTCTCCCGCTCTCTTAGTCAGGAAAAGGACATCTGAGCTTGTTGACTCCGGCACTTGTGCTGCCATACTCTGCGGCTCCCTCGACGCCCTTGAGTGCATTAACTCCCCGTCTCCCACACAACCTGGTCCTGTGGTAAGCCGCGGCGTCTCCGGGGCTCTGTAGTTTTTAGTGAGTGATTTAGAACTTGGCCCAAGCTGTTTAGTAATCTTGATTTCACACTGCTCTTGGTGCTATAATGGAGGGAGCAGTTCATTTAGCAAGTACATTAACCACTTTGAGTGGAGATTAAACTTCCCTGGAGAGGTTCAGTCTAATCACTAATCACTATCTTTAAAATGCACCATTTATGATTAGACTTTCTCTATGGCGACCATTAGAGTTAATTGTTGTGTAGAACAGTGGTGGAGGACCAGTAGGGGGCACTGTGCAGTAGTGCAGCAGCATGTTTAATGTTGGCGTAGATGCAGAGTACACCTTCAGCACATGTGAATTTTATGACAGTACTCGGAGCCCTCTGAGGCAACTGCGCCTCTTTCTCAGACATGAAGTCATCTTCCCATGCATTAAACAGGCTGTACTTTTGATGGGAGATGAAAAAAGGAACAGAAAAGGGCATTTTTCTGTCTTCTCTGTTGACTACTCAGTGGCAGGAAGAACTGGAGGTTTTCTCTCCAGTCACATCGCTGACTGTCAGTCGGCTCTGACAAGCCTCCATCAGCGAGACTGACAGATCGACACACCCGCAAACACGGGAGCACACGCATGCACAGACTGTACCATGCAATCTCTTATCTCCCAATTACAGCAGATTAGAACCAATGTTATTGTCTTTGATCCAAAGTGTGGGGGGGGGGGCTCTGGGGAAACGGTGACATTTCCGTCTGATGCGAGCCGTATGTTAGCAGGACTCTGCTGGGACCAATTAAGTTAATATTTAATGTGTGTCCCACTCTTGATGGGCCCAGCCAAGGCTGGCACAGCAGCAGAGGAGACATGATCAGCGTTTGGTTGCACCCTCGCTGTGCACTCGCTTGTTCCCAGCTAGACCTGTGGGATAGCATCACTGATGTTCTGCCATCCCACAACTGATTGAAACACCTGCAGTGAACCGAGCCTGCGACTCAGTACAGAGACGGACCGACATCTAATTAAACTGGAAGGGTGCCGACAAAGGTGTGTTTAAGGACAGGAATACGCTTTAGCTACTTTTGTAATATTTAGCTGTGATATTCAGAATCAGTCAGCTTTTCATATAAAGGACAAAAGACTGCTGCGAGAGCTTAATCTACTTTTACGGGAACATTAATAACATAACTACTGCTGTTTATTGGAAGTCTAACAAAATGTTCTGCATATACACCCACATGTCTGTGTTTTGAAAGTGTGCTGTTAAAAGAAACCTGTAGAATGATTTATAAACCACCCACTTTCTGTCAGATTTATTGTTTTCAGAGGTCGAAGCACGAGTCGTTTTTCCCATATTAAGCTGTAGCCTTTCTGAGGCACCATATTATTGATGGTATCTGGTGTCTCAGATTCAAATATGATGATATTTTTTTATAGATCTCTGTGGGTGGGGCAGCCCAATAGTTAAGGCACATACGCCTTGAGTTGTGACTGCCGGTTTGACTCCTGACCGCCTCGACCATTTACTGCATGTCATTACCCTACCCGTTCACCATGTTTCCTATCTCTCCTTCACTGTGTCGGGAAAAAAATATATTATAAAGGTATGCTCAAAGACAAAATCTGTGTTCCAACACAGGGAGCCAGGACAGCAAACAGTCGTGATTTTGTTGAGTGGCTAGGTGTCGACCAGCGGATGCTGGCAGCCACTGGTAACCAGTGAAGGGAGCGGAGGAGCGGTGTAGTGTGAGAGAACTTAGATTGGTTGAAGACCAGTCGAGCTGCTGCATTCTCAATGAGCTGCAGAAGTCTGATGGCACTAGCAGGCAGACCAGCCAGGAGGGAGTTGCAGTAGTCTTGCATGATGTGTCTGGTAGTCTTGCTTTATGTGTTTAATACTTCAAAATACACTCGATGTTACAGTCTCTGCCTTTGCCATCTAGAATAACTGCTAATGCCTCCCAGCATCTTCAATTGATGCAAACACCAACCTCGTGCAGGTTTTGCTGTCCACCACCTTGGTGCAGACTGAATTGTGTCCTCAAACTTTTGGATGGGTTTTTGTTATAGCTATATGTTATAGCTATAAAGCACAGTGTCACAGTTTCGCTGGCATGGCTGCTGCAGACTCCTATTTTGTTAGAGGATCTTTCCGTTGAGTTTAGGTGACATTTAATGGCCATGAGATTTTTTCAAATGGCCAAACAAAAGCCTATAAACCCTGAACGTTGTATTTCAGATGTCAGAATTTACACTTTTATCAATGTTCATGTAATGAGGCCACTACATTCAGCTCTTTGTCTCGTAAATGTAAAAATGTATGTTCATTGTTAAATTGCTGTTTAATTGATGTGTCACTGGTTATTAAATAGTGGCTCCTCGTTTCTTTTGCACACCCTGTGACCTCAAGCTATTATTCTTATTTGCCTTTAAAAGGACTCATAAACTGTTTATGTGCTATGACATTTGCTCGCTAGCTCCTGAGCAGCGAGCTATATTTAAGCAGAACCCTTTTTGCTTTTAATGTATCAGAGGAGACCAGCACACGTAGCGTAATATGAACAGCTTCGGTGATTCCTCCATCAGAATAGTTACTGGCAAGGAATTCCAGGAAGAAAAGCAGAAGAGCACAGCCCAGTAATTGCTGGCATTAAGTTAAACAAGACACTGAGCTTTATCACCGTGCCCAGCTGAGAAATTGTTTCTATATTATATTCCTGTGTTCCCGTGTGCTGTTTTCTCCAGTGCCGCTCTGTGATTTATCAGGGGGAATGTGCATCTTTTTCCTCGCAAACACGGTCCCCATTTATAACTGAGCAGACAAGTCCCTTCTATTTGTAGTTATTAATCAGAGTTGACTGTAGCGGGCACGGCCACTGGAGCTCAGACTGATAGACTCTCAGTCAGAGAGGAAAAGCCTGTCACATCCTGCTGACAAATACACAGATTTATGGAGCCCACATAGCCGGACTACTCTCTATAAACAAATGCATTTGCCTGAAAAGAGCAGCTCTGCAAATGGATCATCGCCACGAATGCACATTTTTAAGCACATGCGAGGACGCTGCGTCGCTGAGAGCGGAGGGGTGAGGACGAGTTTATGCGAATATTAAAGCGCGTGCGTCGCTTCCCGTGTTGCGGTTGACACGTAGCTTGACTAATTAACTGATCAAACTCTATATTATAATCCCTGTCAGAGTCCGTTAACTTAATCAGTTTATTACGCAGCATGACAGAACAAAAGACGACCACATGTAAGAGCGTGACCTTGCTGTGAGGAAAGTAGAATATTTTAATATGCAGCTTTGATCCAGTCAAGTTTACACACACACACACACACACACACACACACACACACACACACACACACACATATATATATATAGTACATATATATAGCTGCCCCTCAGTTTGATTTGTTTGCGTCCAATGTCTGGCCTGGCTGTTCTTGTTGCGAGAGAGTTTGGTGCAGCCGCTAACCTCTTTCTGTCAGCACCAGCCTGAAGAGATTAGCTGTGTGAGTGTCTCTTGTTCCCCTGGTGGAGCCCGTCCCCAGTCCATCACAGTCCCAGCTGTGGTCCGAGCCGAGAGGATGAGAGGATGGGCTGAGGAAGAAGGGGCTGGGGGGCGGGGCAGGGGAGGTGGGTTGATTCTGGATGAGGAGGGAGGGGACGAGGGGGGGGGGCTGAAGTCATAGAAAACTGTGGCCGTGATTGCAGTAATCCTGTTATCTCTCCTGCTAAAGCCGGCCACTCTAGTGACCCGGAGACACAAATGTTAAGCTCCCTCTGTCTCTCTCCTCTCTCTCCCGCCCCTGCTCTTTTTCACTCCACCCCTGCTCTATCTCACTCTCTTTAGCCGGCCTCATTGAATGCCAGGGGGTGGTCTTGGCTCTGTCTGACTCTAAATTCACAGTCTTTACACACACCACAGGCTATCACGAATTCCGTCAGAACAAAAGGGGTTTTTCTCCTGCGGTACTTGAACTTCTTGCCCGTCTCATGCATCTTAATGTTTTCCGCAGATGTACGGGGGTCACGGTGTCTTAGGAGAAACCGCTCCTCCTCTTATCTCCGCCAAATGGAAACACAAATGTTGGCTCCCAGTCGATGATTAATATGTGATTTGATAAACCAATTCAAAACCGTTGCATTGTTTTCCCCCCAGAAAGAGTAAATAATACGGTCAAATTTAGCTTCTCATCAATTAGCTCCCTCACGCTGTCATTTGTTAACGGGATAATGGGGCGTAAAGAGGGCCATTATTCTCCCGGTCCAGAACATATGCTGAAATCCTGCACAAAAACACACACTCGGAGCCACTCAGGGACACACACAAACAATATACAAGCAAAAATATGGTGTCATTTGAGAGCGAGGACAGGAGCGGGTGCATCATCCCTCTTTGTGCACCCCCCCCTTCGGTGAGCCTGGTGTCCCTGTCAAATAACAGGAGTGCCATGTCCTAGACCCTGTTTGATTGTAATCCTGCCGTGTCAGCTTTGAACCTGACAAACTGCGAGCCAGGCGAGTTAGTATTCATTCTAGTCACTCCCTGTTGATAATAAGATAATTGGCATTCTGCGCTCTTTCACAGGCCTATAGATCCGCTGGTATAGGTCAAAGCCCTGATCAAAGTCCACCAGCCTCGATTTGCAATGCTAATCAACCCCAACAAATAATTGCACTTAACAACTGCTTTAAATGAACCTCTCTGGAAGCCCTCATAATGTGGCTTTTGTCTGCATTAGAGACATAATAGCAGAGGGCTTTTGATTCTGCGGAGAATGCGCTGCCCCCTGTTATTAAGTCGGGAGACCTCAATGCTGTGATTTAGAGCCATTGTCTGACCTTCTCTCGCTGAGTAAGAGGGCCAGTAACATCACAAGGCTCCGGCGTGGCAGTACAGTAGGGAGATTATTCCAGACAGGCACCTACAATCAGGGCATTGTGCTCCACCCATTGTTTGGCGGAGTTCGGGGGAAAAGAATAAAAACCAGTGTAGATGCAGGAATAATCATGTGGGGAGGGGGGGGGCATAATAGCAAACATGAAAATTAGCTCCGCGCCAAACAAACAAGAAAAATCAATTCTCGAGCCGAGCCGGAAAAGTGCTCACTGGATGAAGAAGAGAAGCACATCAACTAACAACAGCAGGTAGAGATTCCAAACGGATAATTAACAGCTTCCGTTCCTTTATAATTGGAATCAGTCGAGCCCGTTCCTGGGAAAGAGGGCAGAAAATTGAATCAGCGTTGTGCAGTTAGAAATTACTGCCATTCTCTTCCTTAATTAGACGTCTTTGCTGAAATCATACCATAGGCTGGCATGCGGCACTCAACATATGGCTGCTATCTATACACACATCTCCCTCCAGGAGCCAGCGTCTTCGAGATGTGTCTCCCGGACTCAGAGGCATGTTCCGGTTGCCTGTTTTCTCCGTGCTGCCATCTTGTTTTCCCTCCTCAGACAGATTAAAGGAGCATATCTTATTTCCGAGGTCTTTTCACACTGCTAATTTCAGAGGTCTGTTTTTCTCTGTTGTAATATGCTCCCCTGAATAGAGCGCGAGGTTGCACGTGTGAACGCCATCCAAAGGGCTGGATTAAGGACTCGTTCGGCACAAAAAGCATACAGCTCAAAAACCGAAGTGATAGATCAGAGGAAAATGCGGAGGACATTATCATTCCATTCCAGATGGTCATTTGGACAGCAACAAATGGTCCAGTGAGCAAGTCCCACAGAGATTAAAATATTAAGCATGCACTTACAAATCTCTCCTGGCACAAAAACAAAAATGAAATTAAGGAGATTCGCCATGCGAGAACAATGAGCAGTTGACTAATGGCTCGTTGGCTGACTTCATCACTGCCCAGGTAGCTAGTAGGCCAGAGTGACTGGAGTGTTTGCATGCTAATGCAGCTGCTAGAATCTGGGCCTACGCACACACACACACACACACACACACACCGAGGCAAGGGATCAACCTTGTGGTGACATTAAAGTCAGCTCGCTGCAGCCGCATGCAGAGATGATATCATCCTGTCCTAAGATGTACTGTACCCCTGCCTCGTGCTCATGCTGTGTGTCTGTCGCTTTATGCGTTTGTGTCTGTGTCTGTGTCTGTGTACACTTATTTTGTTAGCTCTTTTCTAATACTATAATACTGTAATTTAAGATTAGGGGCTAAGATGTGAATTAGGTTAGGTCAGTTAGTTCATTAAACCACACCAAATTGCGCACAATATCAGTCCCCTAAACATGAATGATTTTTTTATTAAGATCCATGAATTATTCCCTGAGAAATCAGGGAAAATGTTGAAAAGGCCCTATCTCACAATGTTGAAGAAAAGCGAGGAGAAACAAATCCTGGTCTGGATCTGAAACAAAATTAAATGGTTCTTTGCTTAATCCTGCTGACTACAAACAAACAAAAATGCAAATGAAAACAAAACCTCCTTTGCGGACATAATAAGGATAGCTGCCCAAACGTGTGTGTGTGTGTGTGTGTGTGTGTGTGTGTGTGTGTGTGTGTGTGTGTGTGTGTGTGTGTGTGTGTGTGTGTGTGTGTGTGTGTGTGTGTGTGTGTGTGTGTGTGTGTGTGTGTGTGTGTGTGTGTGTTCATTGTGACAAATTTCTTGTTTCAACCCGTGCAGTTGTTTGTGTGAATTATGAGGTAGATACACAGTTATGGATTGTTCTTGCACATTTTCACTTACCTCTGTGACTGTGATGGTAAATGTGTTTCCTCTGACACCTCTCCTCTCCTCTCCCGCTCTCTCTCTCTTTCATCAGGAGGTGATGCAGATGGAACGGCAGCTCGGGGGTCGGCTGATTGACGAGCCTCACGTCCTCCTCTTCAAAGACAGCTACCACAACCTGCGCTTGTCCATCCACGACATGCCCCAGGCGCACTGGAGGAGCAAGCTGCTAGCCGGCTACCAGGTGTGCTGGGTGGCCGTGGGGGGCCGTGGGGGGGCCGCAGGGGCAGGGAGTCACTGCAGATCAGAGCGGGAGCATGGAGATGTGATACAAAGTGCTTGGCTGTATCTGTCAAATTTGAGCATCAGCTGTTACATGGGCTTTTTTTTAAGTGTTTCTTTGTATACTCAATTTAAAACCCATGCTGTCTCTTGTTATTCTAAATTGGCCATTGAGAGAAATTAAAGAAGAATAAAGAGAACGTGTTGGCAAGAGTGATACAACTGAGTAATCAATAGTTTTTCAGTAGCTTGTTTTTATTATCGTGCTGTGTGTCACATCAGATACTTTATTCAGTGTACGTAGTAGACTCGCTAGAATAGTACGTGAATTACCACCATGATTGTCCCCCTCCAAAATATCTGCTTTGCTCACTTGACTTGAACATTTTACTTTCTTGGATGTGCCCCTTGTGTCACGTGACGCGGAAGTTACACTGCCATTGGCTCAGTGTCCTCCTTCCTCGGCCCCCGTTGAAAGTCACAAATTTGAAAGTAAAGGTCTGTGCACAACAAGTCCGTTTTTTTCGTCCGAAATTCTCACACGATTTTAAATAAATACAACCTCACATTGTGTCAATGACGTTTACACACTGACGCCGAAACTTTTGCCCGGGATTTAACATCCAATTTGCTGCGTTTTGCGCATCTGTCAAAGGCGTTTCCAGAGGGTTGTTTTAGCTGTTTGGGTTCAATTGGATCAGAGAAATTTCTTTTCTTCCTTTCAATGTGCGGTCTCAGTGCTGGTAGCATATCAAACTCAAATAGACTTGAGAGCAATCGGGATAATTTCGCAGCTCCTTGATCAGAAGATGAAATTCTCCTTGTTCCTGACAGCTTGTCAGGACCCAATGGACCCAATGTTTTCTTTTAGTTTTTTCAAGAAATGAGAGAACCACAAAATCATCCTCAATTTTATCTCCTTCTGCAAACTTTCGGAACAAATCGATGTATAAATACAATAATATAAAATGCATCGGACTCAGTGTACAAAGTTTCTGTGCCTGACGATTTTCATTGGATGACAGATCTAAAAAATGTATATAAAAATATGAACTTGGTGTGCAAAGAAGTTAAGTTGGGATTGCAGATGAGAAGTGAGAAGAAGTTTCTTATTTTGCACTAAACTTTCTGACCATCTTGAGTGCACCAGCTGGGTACTATAGTACAGTATGCTTATAGTCAGCTGCATGTTACCACACTCGTGCAACCGTCCTGTTGTCTCTCTGGAAAGTTGTTTCCATTTTAGTTGGTCCAGAGTTTTAATTAGGTTTGTTTTGGTTTGGTCTCAGCTGATCACACAAAGGAGTCTTTTTCAGTCTGTTACTGCAATACTCCTCCGTCCAATAACCTTTCTCTGTTTGGCACTGTGTGCAACTTGAAGTCATTTGTTAGCGTCTGGGAACCTTTTGTGTGTGTGTGTGTGCACCCCTGTGGGTAGAGTGTGCATGTTTTTGCCCACTCGTGCCTGCACACGAGGTGTATACATGTGCATATATCGGGTAGCTGGGGTGTGTGTGCACTAACCCAGAGCCGCGAGCTGATTGATTATCCAAGCTGCCTGCTCTCTCAAAGGGAGCGCAGATGAAATATAGAGCAGTATGTAAATATCTGGAACTCCACAACCTGAATCCTGGAACCTGTCCTGCACCCCCCACACCTGCGAGGTCCACCGCACTGCAGCCAGGCGATGGAGACACAAGAGCTGTTCAAAGAGGACTAGAAAACATTCTGGCTGTAACTATGTAAGCACTGAGCACCGGGTCCCCGAAGAGCACGCGCAGGCTGTGCCAAGCAAGCAGTGGCAGCAACAATGCACCCAGAACAGAGGCTTATTACTCTGGACTGTGCCTGTTCATTTGGAAGTGTTATTCCCCCCTCAGCAGTGCGGTCAAAAAAGCCCTTTAGTCTCCCTGGGGTCCCATGAAGACGTTTGCACCCAGCTCCCTCTGCTGCAAGTCAGCCTGGGTAACAGTGCCCCCGTTTGGTCGGCAGGGTGAACTGCAGCCCCTCACTCCAGTCTCAAACTGAGTTCTTGTCAGCTGTTTAACCAAAGGTGAAGCGAGGAGTTAGGGTGCTTGTTTGTTTGTTTTCTACCTGTCGGCTTCTCTTGAGATATGCAAACAAGACATGAATATAGAGCAGCAGAGAGAAAGCTGCAGAGAGGCATTTGCCACAGAGTCTGGTCCTGTACAGCGGTGGTGCTCAAACCCATAATGCATGCATGTAAAGTAGGGGTGTGATGATTCAGCTTGTAAAATATCTGCATGATTTGTAGCTGTGCACAAACTGAACGTTCCTGCAGAGAGAGGAAGAGAGAGAGGCTGAATCCACTGAAACACATTGAGTAGAAAATAACTCCCATGTCAGACATGGTGTGCAGCTGTTGACTCCCTTCACAGTAACTCTGACAATAACAATCATTTCCCTTGAACTTACCTAAGTGATGTCAGTCTGCTGCCTCGGATATATTTAGCTGGTCTCACCTAACAATGACAGCTTATGTCAGTGTAATTAATGAGCTCGGTGTGTTCTAGGCGGGCGGTGCTGTTGAAGCCGCGTTTCAGACACGCGGTTCTGACTGTGCCGCTGAGATGCCATGTGTGTGTGTGTGTGTGTGACGCCCTGTCTCTTCTGCAGGAGATCCCGTTCTACCACATCTGGAACGGTTCCCAGCGGTACCTGCACTGCACGTTCACTCTGGAGCGGCTCAGCCTCGGCACCTGCGAGCTCACCTGCCAGCTGTGTGTGTGGCAGGTGGAGGGGGAGGGACAGAGCTTTAGCCTCGACTTCAACATCGCCAAGGTAATTCTCAGCATAAGTACCCGAGCTGCAATTGATTACACAGCCGCCATGACTCAGCATTTTCATATCTCCATAAATGAACTGTAATTATGTTGTGTGGAGAGAAAGAGAGAGAAAAAAGTTGGATGTTTGCTTTCCCCTAACAGGACAACCGAGCTTTGGACTCTGAGTTTCTGTTGATGGACAGTAGCGCCACGGCTCTGGCAGGGCCCAGCGCCTTTCAGATCCCGTACCTCATCAGGCAGAAGATCTGCAGCAGCCTGGATGCCCCCTGTCCCAACGGAGCTGACTGGAGAATGCTAGCACAAAGACTTAAACTTGAGAGGTAATTAGCAACTGTACAGTACCACGCTGCCTTATCTGATCACTGATTGGAGCGCGCAGGAATTGCACCAGAGCCCCGAACTCCATCGGGAATAGAAGTTGCATAGCAGTATTTGCACTAATTAGTTCAGTGCCCTGTTCTAAACATTTGTCTGGCCTGTGGTGATGCTGGTTGCAGCTTCTCTTTCTGAAACTGTAAGAGTGACCTGCAGCAATTGAGCCGCAGCGAGTTAAGACCTGCTGCAGGAGTCGGTCCACAGAACCCTGAAGCTGCACAACCGCTGCTGCACAAAGAGCCGTTCACCCGTTTATTCAAAGCTCATTTAAGCTTGATTCAGTACACAGAACCCTGAACTGGAGAATCAGTAATGGTAAATGGTTTGTATTTATAATACACTATATACGCTTTTCTAGTCTCGATGACCACTCAAAGCACTTTACTAGTACAGCTTTTTTTAACATTCACCCATTAACACGCACACATTTATACAGTGCATCTATGTGCAGCACTTTCTCTATGACAAGGGGAAACTTTGGGGTTCAGTATCTTGGACACTTCAGCATGCAGAATGGGGAAGATCAACAACGTCACTTAAGTCGCTGCTGCTACAGAGCGCTGGTCACCGGTTTATACAGTTTATTAATAGTTAAAGTATCGCACCAAATGAAACACTGCCCTTCCTTGGGCCCTTAACAACACAAATGCCAAGTGGGAAGCTGATGAGATGAACAGAGATAAATTCCACATTCAGACAGACAGAGATGTCTGGAATTAGTCGATAAATGAAGCATACGATCACCTGGTTGTGAAGGGTCAAACTAACTGAGGTTGACATTTAACTGTGAAACTCCAGCCACTTTAAGAAATCAGGATGAAGTGCGACACCACCACAGTGGAGTGTTTTTCCTGAAGTTCAGGTAAACAAGGTTCTGCCTTGACAAACTAATCCTCCGACACAGCTAACGTTACAGGATTAATGTGGACTAGATGGATACAGCCATCATTTCCATAGGAAAACATGACCCCCCCCTCTCTTCAGGTAAGCAGCTTAGACTCTGCTGCTAAACTTGTACCTGCAGCATTCTGCTTAACAGCTGTAATTGGAAAGGGAGTGAGCGAGCTGCCCGTCAGCGGCAACAAAAGATGAAGTAGTGTTGGATCTGTGCCGACCTCAGTAACTGTACTTTATCACCGCAGTACCTGTAACAGACTGCAGCCCCGCATTGATCCCCTATCCTCCAATTTAATTTCTACATTGTAATGGAATCAAATAGCTGCACTTAATTTGTCCAATCAACTTTATTTACCCAAATTAATCACAAATTGAATTGATGCACTGTGGGTTTAATTAGCAATTGTTTTGCTGAACATAATCAATTCTCATTCAGGCCTCAGGAAGGAACAACTGCTTTGTTGTTTGATCCGTCCTTAACAACATGTTGTTGTTTTTTTCTGTGAAGGCAGCGGCTGCCTGAATGTATTTCTCAGTTTGTTTCTGTGTGGGTAAAGTGTCCAGACCGAGCGGAACGGGACCAATCAATAAAACTTAAAAATGCCAAGAACCTTTTATTTGATCTTTTTCCCCCAAGACGGGGCGCCGAACAAGATAAGCTCGTGTTTCACACAGCGAGGTGAATAAGCAGGGCTGACACGTCGGGACACTAAGCTCTGTCTTTTTTTATCTGAATAATGACAAAGAGCTTCATTCCCTGACAATTTTTTCGACCAACACTTCCCTTTGTTGTGCTCTCCCGACGCAGAGCGAGGGCTGTGTGCGTGTGCGTGTGCGTGTGTGTGTGTGCGTGTGCGTGTGTGTGCTCTATGAAATCCAATTGACACAAAAATAGCCGCTGTGCACTGTGTTCCCTGCTTGTGCACTGGCAAAGCAGCCGCATGTTTAGAGCCATCAGAGAACGCTCCACTAGGCAAACAGAAGATGCGAGGAAGTAATGGACTCTCTCTGACCTTTGTCAAGGTGAAAGGAACTTGTTGGGGTTTTTTGGGTTTCCTGCCTCACCCCCCCCCCCCCCGGCAAAAACACTCACACAGCACCACACCAATCTCTGTTGTTTTTTTTTTCCTGTGTCATGTGTGCTCTACATAACAGTTAAGGCCCCAGACATTTGAAGAACAGGAAAAGGCCATTAAATCAAACAAGCATCTTCGGGTGCCGCGGAGATTAGGTCCCACTCAACATCAAATATACAGCCGGCTGGGGCCACTGCTTTGTTGTCATTGATTGGGTTTGATCGTAAAGGTTCCAGCTCCTAAAATGGAAAAGGTCACTTCCGACTTAGCTGTGAAAGTCCGTATAGGATTCACTATATGGGATTTAGGGGCAATTTCGACATCAAATGACGAGGAATGAGGCTTATGGTGTTAAAGCTTCAAATGAAAATTGCCAGAGATTCGGTATTTGATGGGTGTTTGAAGAGCCAGGCCATGCGCTTATACCTTTCATCATTTTTTTTTTTTCTTAGTGCTCCAACCCGGCATATCAGGAACGTAGCAGTACAACACAATAAAACTTGACATTGACAGAGTTACAAGAAGCGGTGGCAAAATAGACTAGCAACTGAAGAGGTTTTCCTAAGACTCCGTCAATGGAGAGAAAGTGTGAGGCTGTCCATTAGATTTAATAAAATGTTCCCTCACTGTTATTTTTGTGCTTTCCTCCTCCTCCTCCTCCTTCTCCTCCTCTCTGCAGACACATGAGTTTCTTTGCATCCAAAGCGAGCCCAACCTCTATGATCCTGGACCTGTGGGAGGCGCAACATTTCCACAGCGGCAACATCAACCAGCTGGCCGCGGTCATGGCTGACATTGGCAAACAGGAGGCCATGATATTCCTGGTCTCTGATGGCGAGTGCTAACCCAGAAAACGGAGAGAGAGACTGGTGCAGAGAGGAAAAAAAAGTACACTACACGACAACAACGACACACAACCCCACCCCTCCCCAACTATTACCGCAGCAGGAATGGAAGAACAGAGCTGTCCCAGTGTCCCTCGTCTTCACTTTAGAAGATAGTGAATGGTTTGTGACAGATCGAGTCCCCATTTCCCTTCGAACGGAGTAGAAGTCCTTAACTGACGGGTGAGGGGAAAGGTAGAGCGGAAGTGCTTTGGGAAATGTATTCATGAGCTCAGAAAAGAAATACTCTTTATTTTTTCCATCAAAGTTCCAAGTGAAATTAGTCCCAACCCTGCTTCTACTTTAAAGATCACTTTAAATTAACTTCATGCCTTTTTACACAAACGAGCCGTTTAAGGCTAACGAGGAGCAATATGCAAACATAATGCTAATGTCCAACACTGCAAATTCAGCCAATCATTTCTGAAGTTAGGTTAATACAAAGGGATGTGACAAAAAAGGTGCCGGTCATTTCAGGTTCAAGAGGCGAACATATGCAATTAGCAGGTTCGTCACATGACATCATCGCACGCTGAACGCATTCGCAACGAGGTCATCAGGGTCTGTGAACGTCTCCTCCTGTCCACTCACACACACACTGACACTGTACAGAAGGACATCTCCTATGTGTTTTGTTTTTTTAACACACACACACACACACACACACACACACAGGCGGCTTGTAGCACATCCTGGACTTGCAGGTTTAAAACAGATTGTACGTCAAAGCCCCAAAACCTGTCTCATCTTGTTTGTGTGTGTTCTTGTTGTTTTTTTTCTTTTCTTAGTCCAGCCGGTATCAGTACTGTGAATATAACATCTTGACATCTTGATTTAGCGAGACGCTTCGCAGCCTTCCTGCTTCTAAATCGATATATGTGGGGTTCGGGTTCGTTTGAACTTTTTTTTTTCGAGGGAAGAGTGAGAAATATCTTCACTAAAGTCATATTTCAGAAGCCATGTCTATTTAAAGCCTGGGATTCTGGATCCGTCCATTCTCGTCTCAAGTCTTTCCCAAGCCTTTTGTTTTCTCTCAAATTCCACAGCTAATGAAGGAGCCATAGGGCCAAAAGGTGTTCCAGCTGCATGTACATACACATATATGTATATTTGGACACTGATTGTCCTGAAAACTCATTAACAAAATGACATTTCCCCCTTGATCACATTCATTCTGAGATGTTAAAGATAAAAACTTGGCCACAAGGGTTATTATCCCACATGAACAATGCAGAGCACTTTCCCCCCAGAAAATCTGCCAGTGAATTCTTCAAAAATCGTCACCAGATTACTCGTGTGGAAAGGCTGATTGTGCAGCTTTGTTTTGATAAGTCATAAAGCAAGTCTCTATTTGCTGTGTGGCAAATGGTATCAGAGAAACGCCTGTCTCTCGGAGAAAGTTAAGAGTGGCTTATTCGCACTGTCACGCCTCTGCTCACAAAAGATTTGCTTTGAACGTGAGTTTCTTTTTATTGTCATTTATAGCCAGTGTGGCAAAAAAAAAAAAAGATTCAGTTTAGTCTCACATCAAACCATAAACTGCAACGACACATTAGATTATTTTTCTACATTTTGCTTCTTTGCGTCGATGTACAGTGTTTGGTTAATGGATCTGTCAAGCCAGGCAACTTGCATACAGTATATCTTTGAGCTCCGCTGGTTCAGTAATTACACTTTGAAAAAAAAAAAAAAAGGCATCAGCAATCCCAAACTAGCCATAGTTTCTCCGTCTGCCTCAGGGTTGCATGTGAAGTTGTGTGTTCAAAGTTGTAGAGGGAGCCCCCCCCCCCCACCCCACCCCGTCATTAAATCCCCTCTTATCGCTCCACAGCTAGCACCGCCCATCTCACCAGCTCCTGCGGCTTCAATCTTTAACACTGACCTGGAGCCTCTTTTATGATTGTCAGATATTTGGAATGTACATTTCTGTTTCCCTTTGGCGGAGCACGTCTGTTTTCCACTTTTAGAAGTTCCCTGTTTTGTTTTTATACGACATCTCGGCACCTGCTCAGTCCTTAACCTTCTCTTTTTAAATCACATCAAACACGCCTCTTTTCTCGACCTACGACACTTTTTACAAATCGCTGCATTGTTTTGATGTAGAGATACCATACTCCTTTTTTTTTTTTAATTTCTATTACAAAACCTTTGAATCAAGCCCCTTTCAGATAGAATTGTGATACCACCTTAATAAATGAATCTTTTCATGTTGAAACGGATCATCGTCGCGTGTGATATGTAAATACTTTTTCTATACCAGCCATGTGCTGTCACTTTGCATACTGTATATCAGCAGAATTGGTAACCAAAGTTTTCTGAGTATCGTTTGAGGCCACTACATCCTCACATTGTATCCATTCAGACATTGTTACAGCGTCGTTTTACCTGCAGCTAGTATAGAATAAGTCAGAGTTGCTGTCTCTTCTAAAACTAGTCACTATGGAGTCATTGCTTTTATCTACTTTCCTCGCTTTTGTCTTGAGGCAAAATTAATGCTGTCTGTTCAAGCGGTGATATGTGTCCGTTTATTTTACCACTTTGTAAAGAAATGTAAATTATATTTTAATATAAAGCCAAAAAAAGACACTTAACTGGCGCAGCATTTGTCAAGTCTAAACCGTGACGTGTTTGCCTATATACTGTTCTTTGGCGATCTAGCAGTGAAGAATTTTTGCAGTGTTAAGGGTTTTAGAGACTGTTTTACAGGAGTTTCTATACACGTTTTGTTCGTCCTTACATTGCATTCGTCTACTTTTATGGTTTCTCTAAGTGTGAGCATTTACAGATGAGGTGGAAACGGCACTTAACGCCCGTGTGGTGGCTGTGTGGAGGGAGAGAGAATCAGTTTCTCGGACACCGACAGGCCAGTGTCGACGCAGCATGTTTAGATGAGCCATGGCAGTTGTACAGTCTGACTGTGTGTGAAATTGTATCACCCCTGTACTCGGCTTGGATGTGTTGTCTCAGCACATTTCCAGTAATGTAATTCACCAGCCACCGGGACGTTCTGCATCTATCTCCACATCTGAGTTGTCCGACAAATCTGCAATTACTGTGCGTTGTGTTTGTTCCCTTCATGATGAAACCTGGGTCTGGTAGTTCAGTGTCAGTAAAACGCAAGGTTTGTTTCAAGGCTTTATCATTTCACCTGTGTAACAGTAGGAAACATCTCTCAACTGTACTTTTTGCTTCAGTGTCAAGAACGCGTGTGATTATGTATGAGTGTGTGTGTGTGTGATTGTGTGTGTGCATTCCTCCCTGTCCCTCTGACTGAACTGTTTTCTTTTTTGAACTAAAACATTAGACGTCCGTACTTGTGAATGGTTTTTCTATTAAGTTCCTTGATTCAATGTTTCCTTGCCTTTTCTGCAAGTCAAAAATGCTGTATTTATTACATGCCACAGCGCTTATGCAATTGTATAATCCTTTTATGGTTTTTATTATTTGTTGGTTTTTTTTAACCTTTTGTGTTCCTTATCGTCAGTGTAAATTGTTGTCAAAACTTTTGTGCTAATGGAAAAACTTCTGCTAAGGGAGATTTTCTGTACTTTTTTGGACAATGATATGGATTTGTGGGTAGAATTTTGGAAATTCGTTTCTAAGTGCTTTCAAGTATTTACTTGGCCTTATGTATATATATATCTATCTATGACATTTCAGAAAGGTATGTATAGTAATTCAACCTGAAATTGTTGTAAATAAATTATATATTGTTAAATGAAGGACTGGATCTTTTGCTTGAAAAATGAAATTCACACTTAATTTGTAAAGAGTCTTACTTAGGACCAAAAGTCAACATCAACAGGAAAAAAAATTTTTAAGGGAATAGTTTAACATTATGGGGGGAAACACTTGTTTAGATGAAATGTTTGATGCCACTAATTTCTTCATTTAGTGTAGAGCCACAACATTTTCTGCTCGAGATTCCTTTTCACATGTTACATAATTATGTTAAGATGTGACATTGAGCTGTGACACACAAAAAAAATCTACACGTAGCTTTTTCCAGGGCTTAACCATAGACTGTGTATAAAGATGGACGACTACTTCCTGCCACTATCCAAAAATGAAGCCAAAATATCCTGGATAGAAACGCTGCCATGTTGTACCAACGCGATCAAGGGATGGAGCCACGGTATCAGGGTCCCGCCTACACACATGCCTGACCAATTGTAAATCAGTCTCAGCTGTCAATCTGTTAAACCTATTTTTTTTAAATAATCAAAAAGCGAACTAATACCAAACTTACTGCATGAATTAACAGTTGTGATAAGTACTACTTAAGATGATAAAATGTACTTGAGTATTTTTACCCTTCCATCTCATGTTCCATCTACTAACATGGAGAAATTTGGGGTTTACAGCTTTAACTAGTCAGCTACTAAGGGGCGATCAAGACTTCACTTTTGGGGAGTCATCATGTCGTCCATCTTTACTTACAGTATGTGGACTTTTCACTCCATCCAACAGTTTCATCCTTGTTTGCCTTAACATGGACGTGTGTTGACTCCGTGTAAGTGGTTACAGGAGAAAGATGTAAGTGTGGAAAAAATCCAGCAGGTGAACTAGAGTTTAAGATATTTCATCTTAAGTGTCAGGTCAGATAAAGAAAGAATTTCAATGATCAAACAATTTCTGTTTCCATCTCATTTTAATGCGATGAGGTAAAACTATGTAGTATTTCACAATCTACTGCCATATATTAGATTATTTGTTAATGTTAACCCTTTTTTCCCCCCCAATCCTCACATTAGGAACCACTGAGCTGGAGCCAGGAAGCTGTTTGCATAGCGTCCCATAAAGATGAGAAACAAGGGGATCATTCAATCTCATTTGTAGTATTAGAACAGACATTTCAAAAGAAAACGTGTGATTTGAAAGGCCGTTGGTTTCAAATTGTAACTAATTCTTGTCAAACATCAATTTGTTGACCTGGCCAGTGCTTCAGTGCAGCGTTTACACTGGTTAAATGGACAAGATTCTCAATAATTAGAGTCAGCAGCTCCCATTAATCCACGATTTCACATCCATCCATCCATCTTCCATCTATAGAGTCAGACATGTCCCCTTGTTTCCAGTCTTTAGTCACCTCGCTAACTCTTGGTAAGAAAACAAATACGTAAAATGACTTATATAAGACTTATTGACTGATTAAATGGCTCCTGTCATCATGAACATACGCATGTCTATGTTAAACTCATTTCCTTTCTACATCTAGAGATGGTGTATACTAAAGAAATTCACCAGGGTCTTTGTTACAGCAAAAAATAAATCTGTTTCTGTCTGTTTTTTTTTTTAAAAAGGCACTTCTTGTACTCACAACACAAAAGACATGAAAAGTCAATTATCCTGTTGTTAGGGAGCAGGTGTTAGTAACAGCAAAACATTGGTCGATTAAAAAAAAAATAAGAAAAAGATGAACTCTAAAACACACTTCCACCCAGTGTTCTGCCCCAGCACATGGGAATACTAAACAATTTTATTTGAAACTACAAAACAAACAACACTTACAGGGCACTTTCTGAAGCAATATAAATACATATTCAACAACGGCTTGAAAGTACTTGAAGGAAGAATCACAATAGAACACATAGAAACATGATGGACAAAGACCATAAGATCTTTTTTTCTCCTTATATTAAAATGTCTTATAAAAGATTTCAAAGCTTTGACGCGTCTCTTTGCCTTAACAGAGTGAAAAGTAACAATACCAGCCCCCCACCCCCACCCATCGCCCACACAGATCAATTAAGGATTATTATACGACTCAAATTAAATCTATAACCTGCAGTATTTCGCTGATTAGCCAGAGCCAGAGTGATAAGTTCAGCAGTTAGTGCTTTTGTGAAGAGGTCCAGTCAAGCAGAAATGGGACACCTCCTCTGTTCTGCTCCACTGGGCCCCCATTATGTTAATAGGCACAGTGGTGAGAGTCAGTGAGTGGGCCAGGGTCCTGAACGGGGGCCACTACTTCTCCACGCTTAGCGCTGATGGGTCATTACTGCAATATGTGAAATCATTAGACACCAAATGACTCCTCCAACTCGGGAGACATCGACGTGATCTTACAAGGACAAGATTAGACGCGTTGAGAGACTCTCCATGAACTGCAGCTGCACTTTTCCAATGTTCCACTTTATACACTGACTTTAACGTCAACAGGTTAGTGACATGATATGAACTAATCCCTTGCCTACTTCCAGTTGCACTACTCAGCATTTGGCATTGCAGGCAGGCACATTTGAAGTGTCTCGCTAATGTAACAGTATGTGGCGCTGGCGTTAAGCCTCAAATGTGGAAACAAAGTCTGCAGGATAGAGAAATAGACTCGACTTTAACAAGGTGTGGTGCTGGCGAAGAGGAGATGTAGAGTGAGAGCGAGCGAGCCAGAGGCTGGGGAGGGGTAGAGAGGCGAGAGGAGAGAGAGAGAAGTGTTCCTTCCTCTGAAGATGAAGCTTGATCTCTCACACTGGAGCGAAAGCATGGCCTTTGCACAGGGGCTTATCCTTCTTCGAGTAGAACGTCTTCCCCTCCAGGTTGATTTGGCAGAGCTTTAAAAAGATGAAAGAAGACAGACACACGGACAGACAGATTTGAAAACCAGTGCAGAGCAGATATCAGACCTCAACATTGTCGATGTGAATTTACTGAGTTTGCTACTCGGCCAAAGCAGCCACAAATTATTTACCTGACAACATTTGCTTTCACAAAGAATGAGAGAGACGGAGAAGGTGATAGAGTGCAGGTGACAGGTTAAAAGAGAAAGACAGAGGGGGGGGGGGGGAGCTCGGGGTCCAGAGATGGAGGCCGATTTTCAGGTGGTACTGTGTTGGGAGACATGGGGGGGGGGGGAGCAAAAAGAGAGGCCCACGGGGAGCCGTATCAATCAAAATGACTTACAGCACAGACAAAGCACGTATCGTGCCAGCTGTAGCCCAAGGCCTCCAGAAAGCGATCCCCGGCATCAATCTTAAAGTCACAGCCGTGGCATTTGGTGCCAAACATCTTCTCGTAGTCTGGAGAAAGAGAGAGGGTAGTGATGGGAGAGGAGAGGTTTGTGAGCGGTGAGGGATCAGAATAAATCCCATCAGAGTGAAATAAATTCTAAACGAGCTTTTATCTTCCTCGAAACGCCGGTCAAGCATCCTCCTTGACCTCTCAGCGTAGGTAAACATCACTTAACACTTCTCACATGTTCTGAAGCACCGAGTGCCAAACAGGTTTCCTCCTCTTTCATCTTTTAAAAGAACTTCAGGCTTTTCCTCTTGAGGTTGAGCGATACCCCACCGCGATTACACACACACACACACACACACACACACACACACACACACACACACACACACACACACACACACACACACACACACACACACACACACACACACACACACACACACACACACACACACACACACACACACACACACACACACACACACACACAATTTAAATGACGGCTCTAACGATGGATGAAGCAGTTTTTGAAGCCAAATGTTGGTCCTCCTCTCTCCTCATTGGCCATTTGATGTTTACCTTTTTTTTTGCCCACCTACTGTACACGAGTGCCTTTCCAGAGTGGAGGGCTGGGATTAGGACGAGGGGGAAATTGCTCCAGATACTTAACTGGATTTGCCAGTCTCTTTCATTACAGGGTCTCTGGGGGAATGTGTCAGGTTATAATGCAGCTTCTCAAGAGCGAGTGGGTGAGAGCCACACAATCCCCTGAAAGATGCTGAGGCAGCAGAATGTTTATCAGAGCTACAGGCATTAGTCAGAGTGCGAGTGCTCCGATTCTGGCGTCGCCTCTGATAAAGCGGCGAACGGCGCCAGGGCCTCAGAAGTGAGTGAGAAGCGCGGCGCCTCGCTAAATCATTTACAGCATAATAGAAGAGCGCACGCCATTCATAAAATCCAATAGAGAGATGTATGAAGTAAAGTGGAGCTAAATAGATTACAGCAGATGAAAACATCACACTTTATGATTGACTGCGGTGCGCGCCGAGAGATTCACGATGTCGGCCGGTGACAAAACCCAGGAATAATACAGATGTGCTGTTTGTTTTACAAATAGTTTGATGGAAGAAAATGACAATGTCTCCGACACAACTAGAGATGGGATATCCCCCGGTGAGGTTGTTGCTTTTTGTTTTCTTTGCAAGAAACAACTAGATCACAAAATGCAGAGCCAAGTCATAGAGTTTCTGCAGTGTGCATCCATTTAATGTAAAAAAAATCTTTCATCAAAGTTCAATCACAAACTGAATGCTGTGTGGTGGGATGTCAGTTCCTTAAGTGTTATCTTTAAGCACTGTTTTCTGAATTGATTTTTCTATTAAACCTGCCACTTCCATGAGCGTCACTGTCTGTTCTATTGTTGCTAACCGCAGAGTGTCTCCTCCGTTCTTGTTCCTGAAACAACGTGAATAATCATGTTCCCTTTTTATTTGAAGCAGAGGAGTTTCACCATGACGACTCCTTCATCTCTTTGATGAAGCCTCAAGAATGTGCGACGGAAAAACCATTGTATTATTTGATTATATGAGCGAGAGACCTTGAGCGAAAACACGTTCTTACTAAACATTCAGAGACGACTCAGGCAAGATTATTGTTTTCAATAAATACTGATTGTTATTACTCTATATCTACATTATTGCTATCACTGACGTTTATTGTTAGATTTGACAGTTTGCAGGCAATTAGTTTGCTTGGGAAGAGCAGACTGAAAACATATTTATCAAGCTGAACTTACTTTGGAAGCTCACACCACAAAAACATGAAACAATTCATGTTTTTTGTGTCCTTAAAATACGACAAAGTCAAACTACTCCACACACAATACACACCGATCTGCTGCTGTTTTTTTTTGTCAGCCTTGTTTTCCATCATTTTTTGGTACTTACTCCAGGTGTTAAGACAAGACAATTTGTCATTTGTATTCAGGCTGCTCAACTGCAACAGCTCAGTCTCTCACCTCTCTCACAGTAGGGTTCACCCTCCTCCATGTAAAAAGCTTGGTTCCTGATGGCAGTCTTGCAGGCTGCACACTTGAAACACTCAACATGGTAGGTCATCTTCAGGGCATGCATGATTTCCTGAGAAGGAGAGAAATATATTTTACCGGAAAGTGGAGATACAGCCAGAAAAATCCCAGAGTCTCAGCTCTGAAACTGAACATATTCAAGTGTAAAAACGACTTGAGTTTGTATGATTTGATGCGATAAAGCAGCTCTTACCCCCGTGATCTTCTTTTTGCACTTGGCACAGTTGGGAGCATATCGATTATCATGGCACTTGGTGCAGTAGACGGACCCTCTCTCCTCAAAGAAGCCCCCCTCATCCAGGACCGCCTTACACTGTGAACAAGTGAATTCCTCCGGGTGCCAAGAACGTCCCAGTGCCACCAGGTACCGACCCCTGAAAAAAACACACACACACACACACACACACACACATCAATGTCATTTTTTTAATCTGCTAAATAGCTTTAAGATTCACTACTGGTAATAACAACAATACTCATCATTGCGAGTTATATGTCAAGGTTGGATGCACCTGCAACATGGAATAACATACAGAGAAATCTAAAGCTCAACTCTTTTTTATCCAAAGCGCAATTTACCTTCTATACCATGTTTTACCTTCAACTGTTCTTCTTTTAATCGATTCATTTGTTTTAAATGAAAGTTCATGTATTTACTAATACGTATTTATGTCTTTGTGTTTTCTTGGTGCCTTGGAATGTTTTCTGCACTCAGCTGTATGGTAAATGTATTTCCGAGTAAAAAATAAAGGTTGAATGAACTCAACACAGCTACAATGGAAACATCAGCTCCACTCAAGGCTAACAACGCACACCGAGGTACAACCCTCCCTTTGTGACCCAAAGCTGAGATACCTTTTTAAAATTCTACTGACTTTGTGCCTTCCTTTGTTGGAAAATAAATCGTCTCTCTTCTGTAACAGTGACCAGAATAAGAACCAAGATTTCGGTGTTATCTGAGAAATGTGTGAAATGAGATTTAAATGATTTAAAAGCCAGCGTAATGCTCGTCTCCAGTGATAACAAGACGTGTCCTAACCGTTAATTACACTGACTGACTTCATTTTCTGGAGACACACAGTCTGTCACTGTTTATATTAACTGTCTTCACTGATGTGTCATTTCTTTAACAGAACTTTGAAAGGAGCAAACACTGATTAGACTTTATTCCAAAAAAATGCATCAATCAAACTGTCAGCGTAGATATGTTTGTGTCATCCTATACCTGATGATTTTGTTGCAGGCCCCACACAACGGGGTCCTCCCGCTGTCCTCAGGTCCCTGCTGCGCCGCCTGCAGGATGGAGCTGCGGCTCTGCATTGGTGTCGGCTGGGCCGGCTGCTGGTGCTGGGTTACGACAGTGCTGGTTTTGTCTGGGCGAAAGCGGTCTGCGAAATTACTGTCGGTGACCCAGGGTGGTCGACAGGAGGGACCTGAACTGCCCGCCACTGCAGCTGTGGTCTTTGAGCCTGAGCCAGAGAAAGCAGAGTGATTTGTTTTGGAATTAGGACACGGAGGAAAAACTTGGCTGCGACTTGGAATAATTTCACAAAAGGAAGGGGGCTCTTTATGTAATATGCATGATGGCTGCTGTGACAGTTTTGCCTGTCATGTTGTTGCTGCCGATGCTCATGTATTGACACTTAATAAGAATCTATTAACAGAACCTGTGCTGGGCTTCTTTTTATGCATCAGCAGGAGCAGAAACTCACCATCTGGTTTATCTGCTGCCTGGGCCTTGGCAGGTGAAGGAGTTGGCTCAAGGCTGTGGGGAGAAAATGACTAATTAGAAAAAGGTACACATCTCTCTCTCTCTCTCACACACTCTCACACACACACACACACACACACACACACACACACACACATCTCAGTAACCATGGTTACTACTCAATGCATGAGCATCATGTTGGATATCAGCGGCCATGACTGCCTCCATTATGTTGTGCCACAGATAATGTTTTGTATGAACAATTAAAGGCAACATCATCATTAATATTAATCAGTATCCACTAGGGCCAGAACAATATGAATTTGCGTGAGTCAATGCTGATACCAATATTATGGAGTAAAACATCTCAGATACAGATGTATCAGCTGATATAAATGGGTTTTTTTATTTGGCAAATAGATTATAAATAGAATAGTACTATAGAGCACATACCTCCGCCAGGACCAATAGTCCACTCAAATTTGATAAAACTGCACCAAATTTCACACATTCATATCAATAAATGTGCCTGATTTTTTTCAGTGAGATCCATTAATTTTCACCTGAGAAAACGTTTTTTTTTTTTTTTAAACTCTCACAATGTGTAAGAAATTTAAAAAAATTATCCTGGATCCAGTTCCACACCAAAATGTAATGGCTGCTTTCCTGATCCAAGTCAAATCCAGTTATTTTACTGCAATCTCGCTTACAAATAAACCAACAAAGGGACGGGGGTAAAAAACAAATCCACTTTGGTGGAGGTAAATATTCCTTAAATGTTGTGATCAAACCCTTATGACAAAGAAATGTAATTGAGGCTAGAAGTTTTACAGTTTAACCATAAACTTTATCATTAATAATTATATATAAAAAAGAAAACAAATACAACCAACTATGTCGTGCTTGAATTAGGAGGGTGAACATAATTTCTACCTTCAAATGTAAACATGAATGCAAATTTTCTCTGCATTGTTCATTCTGTCAAGTAAAACTTTTCATATCAGTAAACATGTGAAAGTAATACCTGCATGTATTTCTTTCAAACGTCTTACCTCAGTTGGCCTGCATGCTGGTATTACTTTCACATGTTTACTGATATGAAAACTAATGCGGGCCAACTGATGTAATGGTTGGGCTCTAGAATCAACAGGATAACATCATCTCACCTGCTGTGCCAAGATACGCTGCTTTCATGACATAATTTCAGCGGAATTTTTCTAAAGAGATACTGGACTGTTTGTCTCTGAAGTCCATTTTATATGATAATACAAATCTTTGGAGAAAACAAATCTGATACGGAACAGAAGATACGAAGGTGTGCATCTGATAAACACGTCTTGCTCTTATTATGTGAGCAGAAAGAAACCTGCACATCGTCTCGGATTGATTGACGTCATCACAGGCAAAGTTGGGAAAGAAAAAACTCATCAGAGTTGAATGCAAAAGAGTTTCACTTCAAGCCTGCGTGTGTGCGATAAAGAGCTGCTCCTACATTTGAAAGTTATGTTACCCGCAGCAAGCGTCACCATATTCGGAAAGTCTTCAAAACCCTGACTGAGATTGAAAAACAACTTCTGAACCAAGTCAGCGAGCTCTGGAGGCGTCTCATCTTGGGAAAAAAAATATAACAGCGCCTTAGGCATCTATCATGTTTACATCATCAACTGTGCCATCTACAATACACTAATGAAACATGATGAAATCACTCCTCATTTGCAAAGGAAGAAGAGGAAGGAGTGAAGTGAATTACGCCGCAGCAGCCTTGTTCTATAGCGCCGCCTGTGTCGGGTTAAATCCGCCTATCAATTAAAACACAAAGAGTAAACACAAAAATGTTACAGAGGGAGGAGAAGTTACAGAAACACAACTGGGAGGAATCTAACCAAACGATCTCTGCTGCTTTCCAAACAGCATATTCTGAATAATAAAAAGGACAATAAATCCCCCCTGCAATAGCAGGAAGATGGCTTGCAGGGCTGGTGACGGAGAGAGGAAGTTCAATCTTAGGCAGGTAAGACCCCCATTAAAGATGGATTTTAGGATTGAAACTACAGCAGGACAGAGAAAGGAACAAAAGGAGCCTGGATGAGAGGGATCTCAGGGCAAACAAAGGACAGAACAAACCCGTTATAGCCTGTTTGACTCACAGACCCAAGGTCAGCTGCCCTCCACCCATTCCTGCCTCCTGGAGCGCCACCTAACAACTCACAACACAACATCCTGGTCAACACTGCGTCTGCTGCCCCCCCTGGCTACGCTCCCCTGCCATGCTGCCCTACATCACAACACGGCCGGTGGCTCTGACTTCTCACGCACCTCTGAGACGTTTGTTTGGCTGCGCCTCACTGCTGAAGGTTGCAGGTGCAAATTGGAGAACATCCTCTACAGCTGCTTATTCCCACCCGGAGCAGCCGGATCATGTCTTCTTGACATTTTCACTGCTTTCAACCTCCTCCTCCCCCTCTGTACGCTCAGCGAGAGGCTCAGTGTTGCAGGTGCACAAAATTCCTGCATCACAGACGTTCCAGACAGCACCCCATGGAACATTTCCTTGACATTTGCTGTTCACTCTTTACACCTCTGATTTTAGATTCCCCCATGTTTTGGATTTTCTTTTCGGGGCTTCATCCCCTGTGGGATGCATCAAACTGAGCAGTGAAGATAGCAGAGAGTTTGTTGGCAGCTCAGCAGCCGGCAGAAAGAGGGGAGCAGGTTTTGATTTCAGGCGGAGCAGGAAGCCTCTGACATGTGTCACCCTCCACAGTGAGACGGTAACGATGATGCAAACAGGAGCCCCGACGGTGACAACTGGAGGAAAATGTCAGAGAATGGTGGCACGCGTCCTGGAGAGCAGAGGGAGCCTGTACGCTACAGACTGCTCGGGTTTTAATTAACAAGCTCTTTCTGTCATTCATCGTTCCTTATTGTTTACAAGGCACATTATGTGAAGAAAACATGTGCAGAGGCGGCAGGCTCTTATTACATGCACCGTGTTGAAAGGGATATTTCTCCCTTTTTTTTTATGTACTATTACATTTTCTTTGTTTCCCATCATCATATTATTGTTACTGCTGAAATTCCTACACATGGTTGTCATGGTTGATTTGTGCTAATTTTCCAAATCTGACATTAAGCGTGTGCTGACGCCGTCCTGCATTTACACCTTTTGGATTGACTGATTGCTACAAAATAGATTTCGCCTATTTAGGTATTTATGTGATAATATCACTAATTAGCAGTTAGTTACCAATAACATTCTACGCTGCTCCTAGTTTGCATTTTCAACACATGCTTCCCCTTTTTACAACAGAGTAATATTAAAAGAACATAGTAATAATTTTATGAGGAAAACATTTCGTAATATTATGAAAATAAAGTCCTAATTTAATGAGTAAAAAGCCTTAATATTATGAAAATACACATAACAATTTTTGGGGGGGGAATAAATAGCAAGGACAACTCGTGATCACCAGAGTTTAACCAATCTCATTGGACTTTGAGCAACATCAAATCCCTGAATATCACAGATATCACCGACGACAGCCTCGACCACTATCAAACATTTTGTCTCGCACAATAGAGAAAATTTCTTTCTTCACAATAGACAGTTTCCTGCCCAATCTGCTGAAAGTCCTGATACTTATTTGGTGGAAATGAGCCAAAAGATATAACTTAAGAAGATGCTCCACATTTCTCTTTTTAACACAGGCAACAGGCTGATGCTCAGATATTCTCTCTGTAAAATGACATTATTCTCATAAAATTTCAACTTTATTCCTATACAATTATTATAACCCTTTAAGTGGCTAACATTTTCTGTAATACTTTTTAAATGTAATTTACCAATTGGAATTTAATTTAAATTCAAACAACAATTTTAGTCTAGTGTTGCTGCTGTACTGATCATTACTTCTTCACACGATGTGACAGAATATTTCTCGTTCACTCCCCTCAGCTCACGTTTTTGTTGGTTCCAAGTTTCATCTGCCAAGTTCCTGATCCCATGTTTCCATCACAAACCATTAAGTTCAATCACCTTGTAACTAGAAACCAGCCGTTGTTTTTCTCCTGGACACCAAAGAGCCACGGCACATTTTGTACCGTGTCCACAGGGAAGGTTTCTGAATAGTTCACAGCAGTCTTTTTATACAGTTTTATATCCGTGTAAAAATCTGACCATCAAAATGTTTTATGACATCTTATCTATCAGATTTGGTGATTTTCAATGTTTTGTATGGAGCTATCTGACCAGTTTACTGCTGTCACTGCTCAGCTGAACTCTAAATATAAAATGTTGGTATTTTCATTAGGTTTTAAATACTCTTTAGATATTTTATTTCAGGCAATTGCAACAGAATAAAGGCTTTATTTTCCCGATGTGCACATTGTGCACTTCGGGAATGTGTATTACTTCATGCGTGCGTGTGCTCATTTGTGTTTTTTATGCCCGACTACACAACAATTTTCTCTCTGAGGCAATAAAAATAAACCTTGAACCGTGATCTTTGAGAGGACACCCCATTAATTCAGAACTCCATGAATAGCAGGGAAAAGCCCGTTTCTACATAATCATTTTTGGTCTGTACAACAGGTGAATAAGGAAAGTGTTGCGACTCAGCAGAAGAAAGAGGGAAAATAAGAATAAACAAGAAGAACGGAAACACAGGAGAAAAGGACAAAGAAGCAAGAGTTTCTGTTTTCAGGTGTTTTTTATATATATTTTTGATGACAGCAGGAAAGAAAAGGTACAGATTTATCTTCCTTTTCTTTTTAAATGGTTGGAGAAGTCTACAAGATGAGGGGATCAGAAATGAAAACTCTAAAAGATGAAGAACTCAGTAAATGGAAGCAGGCAGAGAGAGAGAGAGAGAGAGAGAGAGAGAAAGAGAGAGAGAGACAAAAGGATCAAAGGAGGGTGTGAACCACAAAATCAAAAGAAGAATTAACAAACAGAAATGTGCTTCCCACCGCTGAGACCCCCTTCCCACCTCCCCACTCGTTTACTCCGAGTAACGCAGTGTGAAATGGAAAATAGGTCTACAGACACAGTGGTCCACAGTGTTGTCAACAATCATCAAGTCAGACATTCAGAGGGAGATCTTCCACTTAGGCTCAGTATGCAAGGTTCCACTTTGGGCTTTGTGATCTAGGCTACGTTTCTTGTATTTTTGCTTTGCTTAATCTTTATTTCCCCAAACTTCTTTTTTTTCACCCCCATCTGTTATCCGAGAGGCGAATTTGTCAACTGCCATTGGACGGTCAGCTATCTCCGTCGTCTTTGCGGTGTGGCTATCGCTAGCAGGCTCTGGCCAGGCTCGGCATCCCATGGCGTCTGGGGTGTCGCTCAGGATTTGATATTGAGGGCACGGGCAGACCTGTCGTGGTGCCAATCTCTCAGACGGGCATAGCGGGGACTCTGAATCTCGGTGAGGAACTTTTCCCTGCCCCAAGCAACAGAGATATGAAACAGAGATAGACAGGAAGGAAATAGATTGTAGGGGAGAGGAGGAATTAGAAGAAAAAAAGAAGAGCAGGAGAGAGCAGAAAGTGGAGTAAAGTGCACAAAAAAGGTGAAATAGTATCAGAGGGATGAAGCAGGTGAAACAACACAGAAACAGAAAAGCTAAATTATAAATTATAAAGTGAATTCAAGGGATAGTTTTTTTTTGCTTTCTTGGCGAGAGATACATGAGAAGAAAGACAATGGATGAGGCAGGCTAGCTATAGAACTCTGTTCCAAGTCTTTATGCTATGCTAACTGGATGCTAATATCTATAGTCGATATCTATAATTATCAACATAAATGTCACTTCATTATTTCTTTTAAGTTTAAAGATTTTTGCTCCTGAGTGAAGGTTTTGGTTTTAAACTCTTCTTTATGAGCATAGAATCACAAACAAAACATGTAAAAACATTTTACAAATCTATTGATTAAATTATATTTTTAACAATATTGATATTTTGCCCAGTGTTTATATGTCTTCTCATCCAACTTTCAGCATGAAAGCAAATAAGCTGGAATATCTATTCAAATTTTCTGTTAAAAGAAATTATTTAATTTAGTCACAGAGCAGATTCTTGTACTTATGATGCAAAGTAGGTTCAAATCACACCACAAACGCCAGTGTTTAAAGCAGCAATATTTCAACAGCAAAACACAACTATCTCAAATGTAGAAGTTGAGATATAATTCAAAATAAGACTTAAACTCAAGCTTCCACACAAACACACAACGGATCAAACCAATGCCACTCCAGTTTTTACCTGGACCTCTTCATGTTTTCATCATCTGGGTCCTGCACTGAGAGATCCAGGAGAGACACACACATCAGCATCATGTCTTGCTGATAAAAGTTGACACACACCTACTTCTGCCTTTCTAACAGACAAACAGCCAGTTGAGCCTATACGGACTCACACAGCATTAGAAATAATGTACATTACATGAACAGGTGGCTCCTACACACATGATCAACATGTAGAAGTGTAGTTGATTTTTCAGACTGATTACAGTCATGGAAAAATAAGAGCCACCTGACAGTGGAGACCCCGCTCCACAGCTGAAAAATAGACCCCCTGTGTAATCCACCGTTGCTGTGTCGCTCACTCTGACAGTGACTATGATCAAATCAACAGCTCACTCATAGGCCTCCCTCTCTGCAATGTCACTTTGCAGGACTCAGTCCTGACTTACTGAAGTCGGTGCCTGTTAGCTGGGCCAGGATGCGGAAGGAGCGGGACTGGGTGGTGCCGGTGCGGGGCTGCCAGTCCTCAGTGTCCTGAATCAGCCTCTTCTTGCTGCGGTCGTTTGGGATAAAACAGGCCATGTTGTCCACCCTGAGGCCGTGCCTGCACACACACACCCAGCAGCAGCACACGGCAGGCCAGTTAACACAACCCCATCAAGGGACCACCCACTCACATCAACCCAACTAATCAAGTGACCTTGAAAATAGAGGACACCCCAAGCACATCATGCAATATTTAAGAGCAATGCTCAGTATCACAGTCACGCAATAAGTGAGCTAATGGATGGCCATTACTTAGATTTCTCATGGGCACACTGTAGACTCATAAATGGACATTAACGCATTAGAAACTGTATTTATAACTGTCATTAAAATCAATGGGCAAAAAGCTGTCAGAATTACAGCATCTAGCCTTGATTGTGGACGACTTTTACTACATAATAAAGCTTTTATTCTGCTAAACAACTCAAGAAGCAGCACAGCTTTTCACTTCAAGCTTTTTTTCCCCCCCCAACACATTTGTAGGTGAACTGCAGCATGCATTCGTCAGAAAGCAAGTAGAGGATGAAAGATGGATCTCATTTTAATGACCTGGCATCTTTGTTCTGTAAATCCAATCATTGAATATACACGAGAGCATCAGCGCTTTTCTCTCGTCATTATGAGCCTGGCCATAATAAACTACTGAGCTGACAAACGAGCCTGCATGCAGCTGCCCCTTACTTGGAGTCTAGGTACACATCGTCATAGTAAGTAGCTTCACCCCTGTAGAATAGACCACAGATCAAACAGAGAATGTATGGAGTTAGCAGAGGAAAGACAAAGAACAGATGGCAAGTAAATATTAGAGATGGAGTTTATCTTATTAGATCTAATATATATGTGTAATTCAGGCCTGTGCATCATTTAAACCTGTCCAGACTTGTGAGATGGCAACTGCAAATGGTGAAATGGATTCTAAGGCTACATCCATACTACCATGTTTTTGTATGAAAAACGCAACAACAACGCAGAGCTACGGTTACGCGTGGCGTCCACACTACTCCGGAGTTTTAGACCTGCTAAAACAGAGAAGTTTGGAAATGCTGCTGGCTCCTTTTTTAGATCGCAAGCTCTGGGCTACGTTTCAGTCTGGAATGACAGAAACGGAGATGTTTCGAAAAATTGTCCAAGTCACTCACTTGCTGATTGGTTGATACATTTTCGGCCACTGCGTAGCTTTCGCTGATTCATCAGGTTGCTATCACACAAACCCTTTCCAGGAGAAAAACAACCGGCATAAGCCTCGGCTACCAGTGTGGAACGCAACATGGTTAATTAATTAAAAGAAGAAGAATTCCTATTTACACCAGGACACACACATGCCCAGTGTAAGTGAGCGGTCATGTGATATATTATTATAGGCAAGTTAGTATGGAAAGGAATTGACACTGATATGGAGCAAAACTTGTGTTGAGAAAGAGGGTTTTAGTTTGAAAACACAGGTTTTCAAAAGAAATCATAGTAGTATGGATGTAGCCAACAGAGCAGTCGTGCCAAACCCGAGGGTCGGCCCACAATAGGCTTTACACTGCATTGTTTCAACAGGTCACAAGACAAAAAGGTTGGGAAACACTACGCTAAAGGATGGAAATCATACACAAGTTTGAAAAACAATTTAAAAAGGCAAAGAAATATACTAACTTGTCAAGAGTTTCCATCTGCAGAGTTAAAAGACAGGAGTAAAAAAAGACAGGAGGAGGAAGGAGAAGGAGGTCAGAGTTCAGTTTGGGGTTAAATGAGAAACAGAACACGTCAATATATGACAGAGGTTTTACACAGCAGAAGATTAAAAAATACTGCAGGATGCAAAAAAAAAACAAGCAGGAGGTGACACGAGACATGCTGTCATTGTCAAACAGCTCAGTGAAACAGTGAGAGAGGGGGTTGTCTGCCTGTCAAACCTTCTATTGTCACCCTGACCCAAAATGACTCCCGACATTTGGCACAAAACCTTCGCCGTTCTGCTCCTCTCGCCCATGTGCACAAATTCTTGTCAGTGTTATGTAAATCCCTGTGCAGTTGACAAAAAAGCCCCTTGCCTGATTTGTGTGTCTCTGCAGTTTGTCTAATTTTCCTCCCACAAATGCCACGGCAGCGACCTCTTATGATGTCGGAAATAAGCTCTGTACAAACAACATCACACAAAACCTGTTTCAATGCAACACGTCTGGACACATTAGTCATACGCCGTTTGCATCAAACTGTTTATGGTCTGAGGAAATCCAACAATGTCTTCATCAAACCCCGGCTGACACTTTTAATTAGGCTGCATTCTTTTCAAAGAAGGCCTGGGGAACGCGTTCGGGCCATCTGCAGAGAAACTTCACGAGCATGTGACGCCTCTCCAGGGGTAAGCGAGTGAGGCTGCTTAAATAATCCAGCGACGGGGCCGTAAAGGCCGTGTGGGAACTCGGCAGAATTTATGAGCCGGGCTAAAAACGGCAACAGACCACGTCTCACCAATGGCTGCAGTCCGACGACCACCATGACCCAAATTACAGGAGCCCGACAGGCCTACTCCTGAAGACCGTGTCATGACATATAGAGCCAGTTTCAGGATCCTTTAAAATATATCCTGCAATCCCTGTAAAATCTGAAAAACTGAGTGGTAAAATAAAACTGGAGGATACTGCCGTTTATCTCTTTCATAATTATAGCTGCAAGAGTTCGCTCCATTTTTTAATGCACAGCAGAAATTATTGCATCTTTAAAATCATCTTTCGAGCCAAGTTACTGTTTTACAGTTACAAGCAGAGGTCAGAAGCCAAACTGATCAAGAAAGTTTTCAAAGAGAAACTTTTGCACCCGCATTAGAGATTCGATTTTTTTTTTTTATTTCAACACAACAGATCAGACGTTTGCTTGAGGGACTCAACATCAAAGCTGGTGAGAAATAATTTTAACTTCTGGCACAACAAATATTTTACAGATCTGAGGTAGATCAGTTACGTGTTATACCTCCTCTATGTGCATGATGCACAAGCATTTTATTTATATATATTTGACTTTTGTTATATTGCTATTATTGAAAACTATATAGTAGTAATTACAGATATTGTTTTATTTCCCTGCCAGTTTAGTGCCGATCAAGTTCTAAATCATTTTTCATGGATTTGAAAGTAATCAATTCTGCCATTTGTATAAGATAGAGGTAAGAATCACAGCCAGTAAATAACAAATCTGTTGAAATAGGAACTCTAGGTAGATTGTTTTGCGAGAGATGATTAATTTCTCTAAGACCGTAAAGTCTTACATTTTGGTTTGTGACACACACACACACACACACACACACACACACACACACACACACACACACACACACACACACACACACACACACACACACACACACACACACACACACACACACACACACACACACACACACACACACACACACACACACACACACACGATGATGGGGATGAGAGGGGGAGGTTTGATGGAAAATAAATCTATATTTACAAAAATAAATGACAACTTCTGCAGCGTCAAAAGAAATTCACCCGCAGAGTGTGAGAACAAAACTCATTTTACGAGACCACAAATGTGTGAGTTGTCATCAACACGTCTAATCTCTGTAAAAACAGTTTGGGTCTTCTGATAAAATCCAGTGTTGAGGAAGACAGTATAATATCTGTCTGAACCAAACTATGATAAACAAGAAAGTGTGGCTCTGTTTTGACAAAAGGTCAACAACCTCGTCCTTATTGCATTAGTTGTTCTGTGGTCGGCATCTGTCATGACACAATATGACGGCAGGTTACTGTTACTGCTGGTGAGACCAACAGCACAAGGTTATAAAACAGCAGACATATGCTTTTCGTCTTACTAATATTAATAGAGCGGGTCGATTAACTTGATCTCAGCATTTGTTATGTTTAATTTGTATTTGTTCTTGTCTGTAATGCTTCTTAAAATCAGTGACAGCATTTTGGCAACACGCTGTAGCCGTGATTGAAGTCAGTTCTTGACGTAATGCAGTTTGGGAATCCCAACGGGGTTATTTTCCCCTTTAGTGTAAAACCAGAATAATGAGACGTCAAAAATACCATTAAAACCACATCAGTCACATTGTGGTTCAGAAGGTAATAGTGTTTATTCATCCACCTACCCATTCTGTGGCTGCTGCATACTGGCACGGCCCTGCGAGCAAGGCGTGTTAAGTTTGGGCGAGTAGGCAACAGGTTTAATAGAAGGTCCTGAGTTGGCACTAACACCACCTGCTGTAAATGGCCTCGCCATCTTGTTAATGGCTGTGCTGGGGGCAAAGGAGTACTTTGGCTGAACAGAAGCCGGAGCAAGCGAGTCCTATGAGGGTGAGGGAGAGGGAGACAATGCAGCACAGTGCACAACATGCAGTTAGACATTTCTGACACACAGTAAAAGTTCCTTCTGCTGTTGCACAATCCCAAGCGGTACGTTAAGAAAGCCTCCCGTGCAGCCCAATATTTTCTCATAGCAAATGATTACTCTGTGCTGCAGGAGTGGCTCTGTCAAAGCCTGCAGGCTTTTCTCTGCACAAGTGCGTAAGAAGTGTGAACACAGCCATTTTATTTGTGTTGGCCGTCAGCCAGGGACTGGCCAAAGTAATCTGCTGCTGCTGGTAAAAACCCCAAAAAACTAAATGTTCAAGGTGAGAAATTGTCATATTTGACTGACATGACTCACTAATGAGATTCCACACTGAGCATTATGCCCAGCCTGCAGGAACACCTACTAAAATGGAACATTGACTTTGTGAGAGCATTATATTCCAGCTGTTTCACTAAAACAGCGTGCAGCACAAAGCAGTTCACGACACCACTGTGCCATTCAGACTGTAATCAGCTGGGCAGGGGACTCTCCAGAGGGTTTGGCAGTGGAGCTGAAAGCATCAGTATTCGTCTGCTATCAGGGATTGTGCAAGGCATTACAAAAACACACTGCAGGGAATTTCAAAAGAAGATTCACAACACACTCCATCCAGCAAACATCTCATTTAGCAACTCACTGGTGCTTAGCTAATGCACAGCGCACGGACTCTGTGAGAGCTTGACAGGTGAATCAGATGGATTTAAACACAGGGTGACACAACACACTGGTGAGGCCAGTGGTGGACAATGATTAAAAGGAAGTTTCAGATTTAATTACATTTCCCTGTAGTTCAGTAGCAGACCATGCAAAAAGCATCCAAGTGGCAATTATAGTCTTACCTTCTGCTCTCCACCTGCTTTGTAAAGTCTGTGGAGAGAAAAGAACCGTAATTAAAACATGGTTTCATTAAAATCATCTGAAAAACGTTTATGTCACAGTCTGAATATACAGTCTGCGATTTATACATCCCCAAAGTTTGCAGGATTTCAGTCAAAGGAAAAGTTATTTTTCACACAGCCTCCTTCTAAAAGGACTGATTTTAATTAATTGAAACTTCAAGACCAACAATGAGAAAATACATCAAATAAATAAAATGGAGACCAATAGCTGGAGAGAGCTACTTCAGCTATAACTTGGTCAGTGGAGTGAATATAGTCCTCTTATCAAACCACATTTAAGTTCACTCGATCCAGATTTGTATCCTGCAATCCTACAAAAAGTGGGAAAAAAAATCCTCAGAATCTGCACCAAAACTATATGGATTCTGTCTTGGGTCAAACCCCCCCCCCCCCTTCACAAAGTTTCACGGAAATCAGATGAGTAGTTTTTGTGTAATCCTGCTCCTTCAAACAGAGACGAAAACATTACCTCCTTGGCGGAGGTGATATGGGATCCAAAAGAGGGAAAGTTGTGACAGAACTTTGGACCCCACTATATTTTACAGGCTGTGTCTTTTTGTTGTAGTTCCCTTTGGAGAAAACATGCATGCTTTGACTGCAAAAACAGGGAGTTTCAGTCTCTTTGCTAAATGCTTGAGACAGTTTTATTAGGGGTTTTGCAAACAAGTGATCACACCGGCTTTAAACAAGTCCAGTTAAACCCACTTATCTGAACTGCTCAGAGACGCCAGAAAGGAAGAAAACACTCAAAATATCCCCTGCACTCGTCTAAGAAGTAAAAAGCAGTCCTGCACAGAAAACAAATCAAGTTTGGGTTATAACTGCACCTTTGGTTTTATATCTGAACTTGTGGTTTAGATAATTGGGTTCAAACTGGACATGTTTGCTGTTATCACTTGTGTTTTAATGCCCCGTGGACTCCACAGTCTTCAGCCAGTTCCCTGTCTGCTCATATATCAGTGGTTATGCTAATCAGCAGACGAAACAAAGACAGAAATAATGTGAGAAAAGAATCAGGTCATAGAATCACTGAAGTTAGCTCTCCTCTCATTATGCACCCTCTAAAACGCACTACTTTTCTTATCTGCATATTAACCACTACCCAGCTAATATGATACCGCAGGTGGCCCAGTGATGTACACTGCTCTAATCCCACGACTGACATTATCGCTGTGCCCTTGCTGGCTGGAGCAGCACGGCCGATAGTTCATTAAAAAATAAAATATACTTACAGGTTTACAGTGCTGGTGGCTCCTAATGCAGCCAAACATAAAGCACTACCGTCCCCTGACCACAGTTTGTACATTCTACACAAAGCTCGTCGCCCTCATTGTTTCAGAGCGCGGTCACACACACAAAACAGTGCCCACTGCATCCATTACAGACCGGATGACGACAGGGCCGCGCAGATCCAGAGAAGAGGAGCAGAGGCGCACTGACATGTCTGTGCACGTCACATTTCTGGGAAGACAAATAAATATGACACTCGCAGCGCTACCCCACAATTTGATGAGTCACCGCTGAAATCGGGAGATATGAGGAATGTGTATGACAGCTGTTCCATCTCTGTATTTATTCTGGCAAATCGAGCTTAAATGAGCAAACACGGAACTGATTAAGTCACCGCAGCATGGGATAAGTTTGACCTGCGCTGAAACGGAATACGAGCGCCGTATGAGATCATTTCCTGCCTCATTTCACGGGTCACTTAGTTTAGATGATGCATGTTGGGCTTTGAGCTGATTTCAGATAAAACGTGAAGTTGCTCTACAGGAATGAAAACTCCCACGACACCATTAACACCATCGCACACATCGGGAATATAATCAAACCTCCAACCACAACTATCCAGACCACGATCATTGGATTTGAACAAAATGAGGCACTAAAGCAAACAATGGGACCTCGGCTCATCACCGTGCAGCTGTCCTCCTCTCTTGACATAAAGGAAGCTGTGGATGGCAGCCAAGATACAAGTGAATAAAACTGACAATAGCTCCTCTCTGATAAGTGTAACGGGGACACAATGTTTGCTTGTCTTACAATACAGCAACAATGGGAGAGGGAGGGAGTGGAAGAATGTGAAATGTTTACCATCCCTGGACTCCACAAGGAGATGAGAAATAGAGGAGGCAAACCACAGAGAGCTGGAGCAGTATGGCCGCAGTTAAGTAAACACGCCGGGTTTATTGCAGGACTATCAAAATATTACACCACTCACTGCGTATTAGAGGTGAAAGAAGAATAAAAAACATTCTTGCATTAAATAGATGTAGGACTTGTGTTTTTAAATGCGCAGTAACAACAATTTCAGCCATAAATCTTCAGTTTTTTTTTTTTGGGGGGTGGGGGGTTAAACAGACCCTGGGGCACATCTGGCTCATATACTCAAGCTCATCAAATCCCTCAGCATGACGTCACTTTGCTCAGTTCTTATCCACCGTTTGCCACAAACCTGACAAATTTCTCACCGTCGCTTTTTTCTAACTCTTCTCCTTTCACTTTTCCTCCTTTCACTTTTCCTCCTCTCTCCCTCTCTCTCTCTCTCTCTCTCTCTCAAACTCCAACCCGGGAGTTTGCGGCTCCCTCGCTCTCCCTCACACTCCTTTTAAGGCATTTAGTAGGTCGGAGAATAGCGTGTGACCTCTATCTGCAGGGGAAAACGTGCAACATCAGCAATGTGTTTTGGCTTTTTGGAGATATAACGGGGGAACTGCAGCTCTTTGCTCGGAAAGAGACGGATGTTTTTAAAATGTTACCTAAAATGACCTGCTGCAATAATTAGTGACGTTAAACTACATGTTACACACAAGATTATAGTGGGCGTAAGACAGTGATTCTGCTAAGTTTAACATTCTCTGTACTTTCCTCCCCCTCCACCTACTTCTCTCTCTCTCTCTCTCCTTTTCCTCCATTATTCGCTCGCTTTTCCATCTGAACAAAACTGATAAAATAGCTTAATCTTTGCTCCTTTAGCAGAACACATTATGTCTCAAGTATTGATTTCAATACCAACACTCATCTGTTCTCTTTGACATTGATTTTATGCTGGGGCTGCAAGTAAGGACTACTTTTCATTATAGATTTATCTGCCGATTATTTTCACCTCCCTCTCGTGTATGACAAAGAAAATCCTCACTTCTGAGGAGCCGGCCAATGTCTGGCATTTTTGATTAAAAGAAGACCAGAAAGATTATTCGTCTGGAACTTAATCGACTTCCTGTCTCCCAGGTCTCTAGTTGTGAAAAGCTTAATAAAAATATTTTGAAAAAAACGAAACATGAAGTGGTGGATCGGCTGGATTTAGTGACGCGAGCAGAGAAATCCACGCTGCGTGAATGAGGGAGGAGGAGGCCGCTGCTGACGTTCACCGGGATCTCTCTCTAAATCGGAGACCATTTCATTTTTCGTTCTGGCTCCGTTCTCATCTGGAAAGTAATAGAAAAGACATGTGGCTCTTCTGACTCGACAAACCAAGTGAACAAAGAACATTTGTCAGGAACTTAACAGCTGAGTCTCTTGGCGGGCGACGACAAAATGAACTGGAAGTGAGAATAGCTCAGTTACAGCTGTGATCACAACCTCTACACTTATGAGTATCACAGAATCAAAATGAGTCCCATGACAGCAGCGAGGCACATCTTTATTACTTAGCGAGTCAATAGCTTCTCGTTTTCCAAAGGCTTTGGGCTCTTGGATGGTTATGTTCTGCGTTTCCCTGGGAGGGGGAATCTTTTTCTTATAATTAAGCCTGTGATGAAACATTTGGCTTGTAGTCTACGGATATACTTTATCAGTCAGGAATTTCTGGCAGCTGTTATGTGAGCAGGTATGAAGGTTATCCAGGGAGAATTAAATTAAAATTTGAAAATAGATTTTGCTGGCACACACTGAACAACAGAATGTTTTAATCTGAAGAAACTGTTTCTCTAATATCATTATAAAGCCAAAGTACAGGTTCCCATGGGTTCCTGTGTAAACGGTGTCACACCTGATCACAAGCTAGTGGTTCCACATGACAGCAGTCGTTTTGCAGACTATTTCACTATCTAACGGCTGTTTTTGCTTCTTAAAGGCTGAAAAGGACAAAATATTAGTGTAATACTGAGCTAGAAAGAAATTAAGATCTCACAGCTTCACACAATCCTCTTATTACTTTAATAAATAATAATGTCTAGAGGTTTTAAACCTGATCTTGGTTTGAACTGCTGTCAAGAAGCATACAGTGATGAATCCTAGGACTCCTTGACTGCCAAATTATCGCTGTTTAACTTGTTAAAAATTGCCCCTACAAGCACAACTCCGTCATATATTGGGTTAATATGTGCACTTGTCTCATGAGTGTGGTTCCAATTGCAAAATACACTGCAATTTGTTTAAACCCGGCACCGCCCAGCAAGACTTTGGCAAGCGTTTGTACAAAAAGAGCATATTATAAACAGAAAACCCAGCAACAGACCTTAATATGCTTTGCACTCTTACAGTTCAGTGGATCAAATTTGTACACGGAGCACAAAAAAAAAAATCACTGTGTGGAATTGTGAATGAACTTTATGAAAAGATAAAGGTCAGATTCCACTCAAATTTGTTCAGTGGTTTTTGAAACAACCCGTTTACTTCTGTATAAGACAAAGAGACAAAAAGGATTCAAAAACAAAAAACCTACCCTTCAGAAATATTTACTTTTCGAAAGCAATTTTTCTGGCACCGTTTTGACTCGCGATCAGAAATTTGAGCCAGAGCCAGATCTAAAACTAATGCAGGCATCAGGACAGTAAATATAATAGAAAGTGCAAGATGGTAACTCATAAGTATTTTGCAACTATCTGTCATACTGGGCCGAACCTCAAGGACGTTATGCCATCTCATTTTTCTCAAAGTAAGAAAAAAGGAGGACGTGTGCTTTGTGGTGATTTATGCTGCTGACCAAGATAAAAATGGAGGCTTGTTGAATCCTTCAGGTGCCACCAGGTGACTTACTTGCTGAGAGTTAGGGTGAGGGAGTCTGTTGCTGCTCTAATCTGGTTCTGCGCCTCCACGTGGGTCATGTCCTCCGCGTTGGTGTCGCCAATGGACACCACCCAGTCTCCGACACCGACACCAGCCTGAGCGGCCTTCCCGCCCGGGGTCAGCTGGAGGGAAAGAAAACAGAAACCAGATGTTAGGGAGATGTGTTTGGGGAGTGGTAAAAGCTCCAAGGGCAAAAGTATAACTTTGCTGTTTATAAAAATACACAGATAATGCTGGATGAATTGGTCAAACACACAACTAGACTAGACTTAAACTTTAACTGTTTCTTTCTTTGTCATGTTGAGTGCCTCCACAAAATGTCATGGAAACCGGTTGAGTCGTTTTTGTGTAACCATGCCTCAATGTTAGAAATAAAAAAATAATTACTTCAAAACACAAAATATAACTTTTGATGCTTTTCCTCCATTTCACTATTGTTTTGTTATCCTAGTCAGTATATATAATGCTATATTAAATATATATATTTATATACACATTAAAGAGATATTACAGATATATAATTGTTTTCAAAACAAGACTTAAAAAAAAACTGCATTACCAACCTTTACATCATACAGATAAGAGAAGCTCAAAACAAAGATATAGAATATCTAAAAATGCACAGAAACGTCTGTTATCCACAGTTAATAATCAGCTCAGGGAGTCTGTGTGTCTGGGTGTGACGGCCCCGTCCAGATATTTCACTCAACACTACCAGGAACAGGGATTACATGTCATCATGATGTCATCAGTCATCAGCATATAATTTACTGCAGATGGAACTCGTGAAAGCCGCAGACACAAACCATATGTTACACAGAGTCACATCGTTTACTGGAACAAAACATCCCCCCCCCCACCCCCAATCGAGACAGGTAGGTCATTGACGACTGACATCATCCTCTCACACTGACACAGAATGCAGACGTACTGAGTCAGAGCGAAGCAGGGTGAGGTCTTGTGACACACAGGAAGAACTTAGTCTGTACAGGTAGTAATGGTTTTTAGCATGTGTGACACCGTCTGCCATGAGCTCTAAAAACACCAATATACACAGAGGCAATGCCACATCGTGTTTAGTAAGGGCTTAGTCAGCTTGCCCGTGCGGCTTAATAAAACTCGAGACTTGTGTCAAACTCTCAGATAACTGGAGTACAAAGTGTTGGGCATCAGATAAGGGAGCGAGTGCTGGGATTTCGGGCCAAAACCCCATTAGGATTAGTCTCTGATGTCACGGATCCCTGCAAATGTTAGCTCATCAAAAGCTCAGAGGACTCAGCGGTTCAATCAATAGTTTTCTGCCATGTTCAGCTAAGCTATCACACTTGCCACTTTGATTTCCGTACATTAAACATAAACACTCGTGCGAGCGAGGAGGAAATGTGCCCTGTGAAAAACGATGACAGCTCAGGTTGAGAGAAGCGACTCTGCGCCTCTGAAAGACGACTAAGTTGGAGGCTGCCTTGAATCAAAACACGGCAGAGATAAAAATAGGAGGCAATGCATTCCTCGGAGGCGATGCAGGCTACCCTTATTTTACAGCCGAGTTCAAACACCACTTTAATTGCCTTTGATTTGCACACACTGGAAGCAATTAGAAGGGTTAAAAAAGAAATAATTCCTCCACTTTAGAAAAGGAACTTCAGAGAGTTTTAACAGCTTCCACTGGAGGAAAACAACCATGATACGGACACATGTGACATATTCTTAAAGGGGGGGGGGGGGCACGGCCTGGCACAGTGCCAGCGAGGTTCACTGCAGAAGAGCTGCCCCCTTTTTTTACTAGCATACAGGCTAGTAAAACTTGAGCACCTTGTCCATTTACAAAAAACAGGACAATTATTTTGTTAGCTTTAAACAACAGAATATCCCATTAATTGGAGCTAGAGAAGAGCCATTGCAAACCTCGAGGGAGCTGTACTTAAATGGTAACTCAACAAACAGTCTTTAATCTGCGTAAAAATTGAAGCGCTTAAAATATTACAAGACAGTGCGGTAATAGATACCCATGCTGGAATGTGGACAGAAAAGAGCAGCATTTAAAGAATGATCAAAGAAGTGTTTAATGAGAATTACACTTTGCAAAAACAGCTGGTCCAGGCTTATCTTGAAGTGGGGACTTTGATAAAACAGACAAGAACTAAAGTGAAAATCGGAATAAATTAATGGAGGAAAAGTCTTTTAAATGTTGTTGTACCGAGTATAAAAGGATCACTGATCTAATCCCACTGAACATAGATTTTAAAGCAACTGCTTTCATCAAAACAATAGATGAATGAATATTTTTTATTGAAGAATGGTGTCATCTCTCCACTAGAGCTTCACTGACTTGCAGAATAACTGAAGCAGCTCTGGAGGCTCATGGCCTAACACCTCACCCAGACGTTTACCTGCTTGTTGACCGCTAATGCAAAAGGTGAGGAAAGGAAAAGTATAAGAAGCCAGAGAGACTGCAGATTGTATATGTGCGTGTGCGTGTCTGTGTGAGTTGAGTTACTGATGGACACAAACACCTGTGCTCCTGGCTCAGGTTCAGAGCGCAGCTGCTCCCTCACTTGAGAAGGCAGCAGTTAAAGTTGCTGCGCTCAGTCCTTTGGTTGGTAGGGGGCCGACAGAAACCTTACACCTCCCCCAGCAGTTTGTCAATACAGCGAAGGACAGTGGAAAACATGTTCTTGAATGCAACGTGCTGTGCTAGTCCTCACAACAACCACACATAGAACATGAAGGGGCAGCCGTGATGTATGATAACATCTCGTAGCCGAGTCGGTTCCTCTGGTGCACGTAAAGAGCCGAGACACAGCCTCATCCTGTCTTAATATATTTTGTGCAAATGTGATTTGGACCTCACTTCAAACCGATGCCGTTATGTCTGAACAACCGAATACAGAATTACTGGGTTACCATCTTCGCCTGTTTCAAGGCTTTTTGGCAGAGCGCAGCAGCAGGGCTGCTCTGGTGAGCTCATATTTCAAAGAATTAGCCAACCTTTCAAAACACAACATCTTGAATTCACTTCTGAAGTGATTCCGTGACTGTCCCTACAGGTGAGCCAGGGCCTCATACCCACTCTCAGCTGGATTCTCTTCCCTTTGGAGAAACCAATAACGCACTAGAGTTTATCTACAGCTGTGGATATACTGAACATGTAACTCTGCACCAGCTCACTTTTATTCTTTCCATGGCTATTTGGGGGCCGAGAGACAGTCTGTCCTTACATCACTCACACAGCACAGCTGATGCAAAGCCATAAATATCCCTCTGAGAAATGGAAAACCAAACCTGCAAGCATGTGGTTGCCCCGTAACGACTGCAGTGGAACACCTAGCACTAACTCACCTTAAAACAGTGCTGCACTGATCACAACATGAGGCATTCATGCCTAAAGAGCCACAGAAGAAATGCCCCCCGCAGGCAATCCATCAGCAGAGGACTGAATTATTAATTCACCCCTCTAACAACAAGGCCTCTTTTCCCTGAGTTTGTAAGTGAGTGAGGCCATGCTTAAGAGCGCACCACTGATGAAGCAACAGATGGCTTACAAGTCAAGACAAAGACACCGACAAACATAGACAAGACTCATTGACACATCCAGCTGTGGTGACGGTGAGAGGTTCACAAATCTCCCCGCTCGCTTATTGACATGACATCATCTGCAATTTCCTCCAAACATTTGATTTCAGTGGCGTAGCTCATGTTTGTCGACAGAAACCAGATGGTGCTCAGGAGGCTCTGTTATAGTATCATATTGTTTATGGAATCACAGTGGCACAAGATCTGGGGCAGATATATGGAGGAGGTCCTCAGAGGGGCTTTTAAGGCTGGCTGCCCCCCACCCCCCCAGACTGTGGCCCATTCAACTGAAACAGAGTTACGAAGAAATCTTGCTTCCTAAATGTTATGCCTTTCCTGTTGAAACAGGATGTTGGCACATGTGGAGAGACATGCAGTTTTACCTAGGAGGGCCACCGTGCTTTCAAAAGAGAAAACAATACCAAAAACAAGAAGGTCGGTTGAAAAAGGGTAAAAGGCAGCGCGATCAGGCTGCCTCAAGATATTCAGAGGTCAGCTTTCATAAGAAAAGAGGCTTGTGTGACAGAGGCCTATTGGACGCATGTTCAACCCTTGTTTGACCCATTAATGTGAGACGGCTCTCAGAGGATAATCTGTTCACAGGCACTCTAGACAGCAATTATACTTCTATAAACTATTACCGTCGGTACAACTGTCCAACAGTTGGTTGGGATTTTACTCGTCATGATTAGCAATACTCAAGGGCGTAACTGTGGGTTGAACATTGGGGGGTTAAGGTCAAATGACATGATCAAATACTGCTCAATCATTATTTCTAACTAAGGAATGATCGCTTGTTCTACTTTAGCAATAAATACCATTCATAGGTCATACTTGTCAGATTATACCAACTAGCTAGTGGCCAAAGTTGTAACCTTGTTCATGCAGCAAATCAAATTGAGTCAAGAAAACCAACCACTGTACAATGTTCTATAACAGTCAACACTTTTCATTCAGTGCGACTACTGGGGGGGGGGTTGTGCAGGCTGGATTGATTATGGGGGAGTGGGGGAGGGGTTACAACAATCCCCTGTAAATTATGCCCTAGGTCCTAATCTTTCTTGGAAAACATCTGTATAATGTCGACTGTCCCTTGGGGGGGGTAATTCATTATGTCTCAGAAAATAATATTGTTAATATCATCAGGGTTATTGAAGCTTACATTTGCACACAAACAACACATTTATAAGCTTTTATTGAAAACTGGAAGTGAGGAATTCCAAAGATGTGGTTCTTTAAAAGGATGGCAGGGTGGGGCAGCGTTGAGGGATATGTCCAGTGTTTCAGAGAAGAGGTTCCTAAACCTTTCAGCCCATGACCTCCCAAAAAGCCATTCCAGACTAGTGACCCACGTTATCCCACAGAATAAAGAAATCCAAAGACATCCTGTTGTGCTGTAAACTGAACTGCTGTAGCCGATGCTGTCGCTAATCGCCTCATGACTCACAAGGAGAAAAATTAAGTATTTTTTCAGAGTTCAGGACAAATATGGTTAAATATGCCATTTCAAATTGTATTCGATTTCTAGAGATCACTTTGCAACCCCCCTTCTGTGTCTCACAGCCACACGGGAGAATTGCTAGTTTGGGAACCACTGTTATAGAAAGTGACTCCTACTAGTAAGAAAAGATGTGATCATATCGTAGTCTGTGCTGTTTCTGTCTGACCGCTTTTTATTCTAATTTTAAATACAATTCCAATGCCGGTAACAATATACTCCCAAGCCATATAGACATGTATGTTCACCAAAGCACAATAGCATCCAACCCATGTTCAAACATGATATAGAGATGGAGCTCACAAAAGTGAAGAATATTGACATGTAGGGTTGTGACCACTATCACCGTGTCAGTATGAAAAAGAATGACATTTGAGTTAAACAGAGAAATGTGCCTTTTCTTGATTAATCTATTGTAGTTTCCTTTTTCCTTCATGGGATGAGGAAAGGCCGTTTTCAGGATAGAAGTTCTAAAACAACCACTAAACTAAAATGACAATAGGAAATCTCCAAGGTAGAGCGATACTCAAAACTGTCAAATAAATGTTATCAACCTATTTTTTCAGTTAATAAATGGGTCTATTCATGTTACGTCAAACATTTATTTTTCCTTTAACAATGACTTAATGGTTTCTCTTGGCCTGATCTACGTTCTACCTCTGAAATCACTGGAAAGTATCACAGAGGGACTTGGGGGAGTCGATCATATGGACGAGAAAAGTGAGTGTGGAAGAGTAGACACAGACAGGAGACAGGGGATTGTTTGCTGGCAGCGACGGGGTGGACACAAGAAAAATCTCAGGAATGCTGAGAAAGCATAGCTTTCCAGGCTCGCAGACAGAGTAGGAAGGAAACATGAGCATTCATAGCCCATGGAAACCATTTACTAAAGCACACACACACACACACACACACACACACACACACACACACACACACACACACACACACACACACACACACACACACACACACACACACACACACACACACACACACACACACACACACACACACACACACACACACACACACACACACACACACAATATCAATACAAGATGATCACAATCCCCAGTTAGTAGTACTTCAAATACAAGGCAAATAATTGAAAATGACATTATTGATTGTGTCACAATGAAACCAAACCCAGATTCTTTAAATAATAATGATCACTAAATAAATCCACACTAATTATCATGTAATCTTTACAAAAACACTTAAATCACTGATCTTTGCTCAGTTATCACTAACAATCTCTTTGCCTCACAGCATTTTACTGAGGCTTTTGTCCTGTCACTCCACATGTTCGTCATTCCGTAATCGCTTTTAGCGGACTGTCTGGGGCTGAGATACTTATCTCATCGGCTACAAGCCAGTAAAGAAAAAAGACCACCCACTAAATTCATCCAATCTAAGCCCAGCGAGTGCACGCCTGACTTTTCTTCCTGTTACTAAGGGATACTGTATATCTTGGAGGTTTACATCCCCTCGTTGGGCTGTTTTCATCCTCTGCGACTGTGTGATTCACTGTCGAGGGCTTTTATGACGACCTAGAGGAGGGCCAGCAGCCTCTGAAAGGTAAAGAGAGAAACCCTGTCACGTCTTTATAACTCCTGGACCCCGAGGCCTGCACGGACTGCTGGAACAAGCCACAGAGATATTAGCCACTGACCAGTTGTTAAGGCTCCTGCCATAGAAATATGTTTTAGTTTTTTTTTACAGATTGTGAGAGAATCAATCTTGCACCATTTGCTTTAACTAACCTGGTCGGAGGTAGTGCACAACATGAAAACTATATTACCTCCATCAAGGAGATTATGTCGTCATCTGCCTTTGTTTGATTGTTACCAGGATTACACAAAAACTACCACGAAACTTGGTGGAAGGGATGCAGTGTGGGTCAGGGAAGAAGCCGGGGGGGGATTCAAGATTTGTTTTCCCCATTTCCTCATCATTAGGAGATTTTTGCATTTTGAGACATTTTCATGGATGTCTCAGTGAATAATTCATGGATCTTGATGTATTGGTTTGTGCAATTTGGAGCAGATCCCAAATAAATCTGGATCTAGTGAATTTAAATGAGTTTTGGAACTGGACTGTTGGGCCGCGGTGGAGGTCTACGCCCCAAGTGCCCTTCTAGTTTCTCTCAGAGAGTAAACTAATCAGCACAGACTGGTGTACCTGGATTGCAGAAAAACTGGACCCTAGCACAGGCTGATTAATCAAGATAATTCAACTACGAGTAATGACTCACCCACTGACGGTTCACCTACAGTACACCTTGCCCGCGTCTGGATGGAAATTCCTGTAAGTCAGCCACTATGTCCTACCGAAAAATCCCCGTTTTGTTTTGGGGCCCATTTGTCGAATGAAGTTTGTTATTTTATGGGAAGAAGAAAATGTTTCTTGTCATGAATCCAAGGAAAATATTGTGTTTCTGACTGCTGTGCCTGCCAGAGAGCAGAACAGATACAGGACGTGTACTGACAAGGCAGGTGATAACTGCTGCCCTCACCACAGGATTACACTCACAGTGTGCTCAGTGTGATGCTACTTACAAAACCCTTGTATACTCTGAGCACCAAACCAACCCGAGCAACACACAATAGTTCATGATTTTACTGCTGCTTTTCGTCTTTTATAACCAGGGCTGGGCAATAAAACAACATCAATCATTATCACAACACAAGTGTCATCAATAGCAACACAACAAAGGCTCATTGCATGTTGATAAATTGCTTAGGCATTGTTCAATCACAATAAGGAGATATGACGTAATTGATCAACCTCAGATTTTTTAAATGTTTTGCTGTTTATTAAGTGTTTGTCATTCTCTGCTCATAGAGAAGAGTCGAAAAACCACAACCTTCTCTCAGGAGCAAAAATTTAAAGAAAGAAATAATAATTTGACATCAATTGTGATAACTACTGATATCAACTGGAATGACATTTTTCATCTTGATATGATTTGTGGCCATATCGCCCAGCCCTAATTATAACTGTGTGACAGTAACAACTAAGAAACAAAAGGATAGAGAGCCCAGCTACAGTGTTTGAATGACTGTGGGGTAACCTTGTCTGGCTAAGACCAAGACCGACCCATATTTAGTTTCCAATTAACACCCAATTATCTCTGAAATAGGTCAGAGCAAATATTTAACTGAATTAATAAATGCAAATCAGTTTAACATGAATAGATCACACCAGCCTCTAAGGTAGCAATATAACAATGCCAATGGAGAATGAGTGAATGATAAAATGCCAGATCTGTGTGCGCAATAGCTGGCAGCAATGTTGGAATTATTTGTCTGTGTGCGCATGCGTGTGCGTGTGCGACTGTGAGTGTGAGGCAGTGTGTTTGTCAGGCAAAGCAGCACTGCACTTATAAGGCCTGGAAAGTGGGTTGCTGCTCTCTTCAATAGCAACGTTAGTTTATAGAGTTATTTGAAAATGCATTCAGTGAAGAGGCAGTGACCGAACATGGAGAGTAGGACAGCACTTGAAAAAACTAATGACAGCCAGTCGCTGTGGCCGGAGAATGATGTCAATGCAAAGGTGCTGCATGTTAACACTGACTGGATGGATAAGGGTTGGTATACACAGCATAAAATGTGAGTGATAGGAAAATGAAAAACCCTTTTACTATGCAAACCCGAACAAATGAGAGATGACCGCACTCAGACGGGGTTTATTATGTGGTGACCGAGCTTGTATTGAACACTCTCGTTCAAAGACTTGCGAATCTGCTAAGGCTTTCGCACAGAAGCTTGTACGGACATAAACGACTCTGCAGGATGATCCTCAACGCTAATCTTCTCTAAGGTGTGAAGGCCGCGGTGACGGCAGCGGGCAGAGTAGTAGGAGTTGAAGTGGACGCCCAAAACAAAACAAGTTTCTTACCCTGGACACGGTGAGGGGCATGCTGAAGTCCTTGCCACCCTGCAGCCTGAAGCCCCAAGGCGCTGGGCCGCTGAGGGTTACCGAGTATACATTCATAGCCTTGAGGGAGAGAGAGAAAGAAACTGTGTGTTAATTAGGCCAAAAGCCAAACATCCTTATTACATGAAATCGGCCTACTGCTGGTTGTCTCCAACACAAACGCGTGTCCAGTTTTAAGAATAACCATGTTGCATTAATAGACTAAAGGCGTCCTTTTGCAGAAATAATCAATTTCACTCTGCGACGGGACATTTGCATAAAGTACAAGACAATGAAATACCAGTGGTGCTGCTGGGACACAACATTCAAACATTTATCAACGCGCTAACTAATAGGTTGTCATCCCTTGCATCGTAATGTGAGGAGAGCGTTTACACCAAGGCCCCAGTGCAGAGTGTAACAAAGTGTGCTACCATGCAAATGAAGGCTGTAGGAAACATCTGCGACGTAAATCACCTGGTCAATAAGAACAACAGCGATATTCAACAATTATTTATAATCAAACATGGGCCCAAATTCCCACAACATACACATGTTCTATATTTTGCATAATTATTCAAACGGTGCAACCATGAAGACACTGTGGGACCATTTCACCCACCAGAGCCACTTATTGACAGTGGATGGCATGGCACTAAATAGCCAGGTAATTTTAAGAACCCGAGGCAACTTGACACCCAGGGCTATGTCACTTGCCCTTATTGCTGTACTACTGACCCCTGTACCTGCACCCCCCGACTCGTCCTGCCCCAGCCCTACCAGGTTCATGACACGCTGCCAGCAAACCCTTAGATGCCACCACGCGAAACCTACCTTGTCCTCAAGGGCAGGCCACTAGCCCAAACCTGGGAAACAGCGAGGAGAGAGAGTCAGTAAGCTAGGGCAAGCAGATTCCCTCTCTGTTGGCAAACCCTGCGCTCCCCCGAACACCGTCTGTAACACAGGCAAGCCTTAGCCTCTCCTCGCTCCTCAGAGGCTATATAAGGAATGTAAAACTACACCAAACTATTTCAGCCCAACACCCACATGAGTCACAGAGCGCAGGGGTGGGGCGGGGTAAGGGGTGGGGGGGGGGGGGGGGGGGGGGGGGGGGGGGGGCAGGGAGGACGGAGAAGAGGTAACGTCAACCACCCCGACATTCTGGCAAACGCCTACGACATAAAAGCTAATGGATATATGGAGGCTGTAGGAATAGAGTGCACAAGAGAGGCAGCAGACAGACACAGCTGAATTAAAGCAATATGGACGTCTACGTTCTCTCTGTGGAGGCCACGAAACGCAGAGCAACCACACCGGCAGTTATTTCATATTAACATCAAATGACCTCACTTTACAAGGAAAACGTCAAATAAACCAGGGACGAGGTTATAACTCATATTGAGGGCAAAAAAAGGGGGAAATGGTTCTTGTCTTAAATGCGATAAAAGCAACCAGCCAAGCAGCCCAAAGGATCCCATCCATAAAACCTGCTAAACCTAACAGAAAGGACTTTCCATGTTGTTGTGTCAATGCACTTTGGTCAAACCTTTCCAGAGCATACTAGCAACATGGTTCATTAGATTAGTTTTGTCATTATGCCATATCATGTGTTAAACAGGAAACTAAGAAAATATGTTATAAAGTTAGACTGCCTGAGATCATAACAATGGCAAAAAACAATAGTGGCAACAGATAATAGAGGTTATATCACTTGTGTCAACAGTTTATATTCATATTTTAATTGATTTTAATTAGATAATGGAAGTAACAGCATGTGTGTGCGGATGTATTTCAGTTCATTTAAAATACTTCTCTCTGTAAGCAGGTGGAGAAATCATGAGTTAAAGTTATGAATATAAATAAACTGCTATGTTGTGTATGTATGTTCTTAATAATCCAAGTGACGCTATCCCTGCTTATGGTCTGGCTATTTATAAACCCCACCGGTGTCCCCATTCTGAATCTATAGGAACTTTGTAAAAGAAGTGCTTAACAGCCCACTGTCCTCAAACACACTGAATCGCAGGATTCTATATTTCCTGGCTGCTGCACAACCATTAGCTTATGTGGGTTTTCTTCTAAATGACTCCAGCGTGTCCAAGACAATCATTAGCAACAGGTAATTAAAGGCTACGGTGAGCGCAGTGAATCAGCGGCATTACAGCACAAAGCCGGAGATATTAACAGCCAACACAACAGAGGAAGAAGAAAGAAGTAAAGAAAAGACAAAGTCTGGGCTGTAACAAAAGTAGTTTTCGGTGCCTCAGATGAGGCAGCCAACGCTATAATCTGCACAGTGTGGAGCTCAGCACAGCCCATTCAATGACTCCCACTGCGGAGGAGAAAGTTGACTTCAGACAGGGAAAAGTTACACTAACTCACAAAGGAGTGCAATTAAAACGCGCCGGAGCCAGAGGGGGGGGATCTTACCTCCGTTCCCTCCGTGTGTTCGCCGGACATCTCGACTCGGTGCGCCGGTAGAGGAGAAGAAGATCAGTGGGTAAGTTGCGGGCTAACTCTCGGACTTCCTTGAAGCCGCCGTGGATCCCTGGTGAGCAGCAGCCTCCTTCCCTCAAAGTCTCTTTTAGCTGAGCCCCGGCGGAAACGTCACAGGTCACATGACAGATCCGTCTCACTGTGGGAGTCAGAGGAGGCCTCACTCTGAAGATATGTATTAACATAACATATAATACTCTATCTCTGTAAGTTATAATAAAATATCATGTAATACTTTACCACGATCTCTGTAAATTATAATAAAATATCATGTAATACTTTACCACGATCTCTGTAAGTTATAATAAAATATCATGTAATACTTTACCACGATCTCTGTAAGTTATAATAAAATATCATGTAATACTTTACCACGATCTCTGTAAGTTATATTAAAATATCATGTAATACTTTACCACTATCTCTTTAAGTTATATTAAAATATCATGTAATACTTTACCACGATCTCTGTAAGTTATAATAAAATATCATGTAATACTTTACCACGATCTCTGTAAGTTATAATAAAATAACATGTAATACTTTACCACTATCTCTTTAAGTTATATTAAAATATCATGTAATACTTTACCACGATCTCTGTAAGTTATAATAAAATATCATGTAATACTTTACCACGATCTCTGTAAGTTATAATAAAATAACATGTAATACTTTACCACGATCTCTGTAAGTTATAATAAAATATCATGTAATACTTTACCACGATCTCTGTAAGTTATATTAAAATATCATGTAATACTTTACCATGATCTCTGTAAATTATAATCTAATAAAATGCTATACTTTACCACGATCTCTGTAACTTATATTAAAATAACATATAATACTTTACCACGATCTCTGTAAGTTGTAATACAATAAAGTTTAAAATAAAGCATCTTACATCTGATTTAAATCCCTATAACACTGTGGTTGACAGAATATCTGAAATACATTCAAGTATTGATTTAAAAAAACATATTCAACAACAATAATGATGAAGCAAATTTTCATCCACTATATCTGATACATTTTTATCTTTTCTTTTTTTTTTAAACCACGGTGAGGTAACTTCCAGATAGAACAAAATAAGTGGAACAAGTGGGACAAAATATCATGCAAATGCTGAGTAGCGCTTTCTCATAAGGTATATTTTAACATGCTTTTGAAACTTATGTACATGTTGGTAGTAATTGTACATAAGTAAGGGATGCAAGACTTTTATCTGCAATGGAGAATGTTATTCGGGCAAAGATATGATTACTTTACTATTGTTGGTAGTTAGGTTATAGATATGTAATGACCTGTACCTCCTCTGTCACTCTGCCATATTGGAAATGTACCACAATGCCACTGACAGAACGGACACACGTTATTTATCAGATTAAAGACAATATTATGCATCATCCTCTAGTGGTAGCTTAACAGTTGTTGAATTTGTTTGCAGAGCATTTTATTCATATAATTTGCTACATAGATTGTATTATTATTATTATTAGTAGTAGTAGTAGTAGTAGTAGTAGCAGTATTAGTAGTTGTAGTAGTAACACAGAAGAGTTGCAGCAGGTGACCAGCAGATGGAGACACACCCCAACAAAAGGGAGCTGGCACCCCGGGGTGCTGCTCTGCCTCATCATCAGTAGAACAAGTGAATAAATCATGAATCATCAGTGAGGCCTCAGCTCGAAGCTGTCATTGTTTCATACAGACGCTTTCATTACCTGTGCTGCTTGAAATAACTAATACCCGAGAGGAAATATTACATATTAAGTTAGTTTTTAATTGACGTTACCAATCGGTATCGTGGGGCTTTGACATTCGCTAGCCGAAGCTGTCAGGCGCAGTGGAACTTGTAAACACTTTGAGAAAGATGGCTGACAACGGAGCCCCACCGGCTGCTGAAGAGGACCCGGCCGCGGCTTTCCTGGCCCAACAGGAGAGCGAGATCGCGGGGATAGAGAACGACGGAGACGGGTTCGGGGCGCTGGAAGGAGCCAACGGCCACCAGCAGCAGCAGGAGCCGGAGCCAGAGCCGGAGCCGGCGCCGGCGCCGCCCGAGCCTCAGCCTCAGCCGGCCAGCTATGGCAAGTTTGTGCTAACCTCAGCAAGCTAGCAAGCAAACCAGCTAACTGAAGCTGCATTATAAGTGTTTGCGAACAATGGCTCCGGCACAATATGTTTATAACAGCACCACTGGTTGATACAGTCGTGTGGTTCAGTCACTTTACACTGTCCAGTCTGTTTATTGATTTAACTAACGCAACGCTAGCTGCGGTTTAGCTAGCTAGCATGGTGCGTTTGTTTGCATAGTGAGAGCTATAGCGTTAATACATGTTTGTGATTTATCATCCGGATCATTGGAGGTGTGAAGCTGCGGCCACCACCTTTACAACACCGTATTAACCAGCGTGTGTTAACGTGAGGTCGTGAAGCTATAACACGGCTAAATGATGCTAGCTAGCTGTTTGCACTGTTCTGGAAAATCCAGTCCTGTGAAGTGACAACATCAGCGGTCAAACAGGTGCTGCTGCATTCTCTCATTGTTAACTGTGACAGGATCAGATGAGACACTGACGAGGCCCGGAGAGACCGAGCCGACACAAGTTTAGCCCAGGGGATGAGGGAGGGCGGCTAACTGAAGTCCTGATTAACATTTAATAACAGTAAACCTTGTTTTCTCATCACGATGTCAGACGGTTTCGATGACGAGCCTGCCACAGTGAATGGGGACATGTTTCAGGTGAGACTCCACACACCTTCAACCTGTCTCTTACACTGTAATAACCCTGTGTGTGTGTCTGTGTGTGTGTGTGTGTGTGTGTGTGTGTGTGTGTGTGTGTGTGTGTACACTCACTTTTGTTACCTGAGTTTCAAGGTAAGGTATGAATTGGTCAGGGATACTGTAGGCTGTTCACTACAAATTGAGGTCAATGTAGGGTGTGTGTGTGTGTGTGTGTGTCAGTGTTATTCGGATTCTGAGCTCCATCAAATACTTGGTTTCCCTCTCCCTGTGTTTTTCATGATGCGTGTGATGGATTTACGATCTACGCAGTATTTAGATCACAAGCCAGTTTGTAATGGAGTCAGTGTTTCTCGTCCTAAAGGAGTCCAATGGCCCGACAGACAACTATGCAGCCATTGCCCAGGTGGACATTCAGAGACAAGAGCCGGAGAGTTTACGCAAGTGGAGGGAGGAGCAGAAGACACGCCTTGAAGTGTTAGGTGAGCAAACATGGTTTCACTGGGATAATAATCACCCTGTCTCCTGGTCTTCAGTTAATGCTCGCTGCCCGGCGCATCACTGGGATAGAAAGACATGACCCCTGTGCATCACCCCTGTGCCTGCCTCCCCACACTGGCTCCCTGTTAAATGTCCTATTGATTTTAAAATGCTATTGCCCGCTTTAAATGGCCTTGCACCAAAGCACCTTTCAAATATATTGACCTGGTACAGGCTGTAGACTGCTATGATCTGTGGCTGGAGCCCTGCTGCTGACTCCCAGGTCTCACCTTGTTACACGGGGTGACCGAGCCTTTGCTTTCAGAGCCCGTTGAACTTGGACTAATTCTCCAGCTTCATCCCTTTTTAGAACATTTCTCTCAAATGATTGATATTGACTCTTATTTATACTATAATCTCATTGTTTCTTCTTTGTAAAGGACTTTGTAACATTGTTAAGAATAATGCTTTATAAATAAAGTATATTATTGTTATTATTATTAGTTTGTAGCTGTAATGTGTCACTGTGACTGTGTCATTTTGTTGTGTGCATCCTTACCCTGTCTGCTTATACATTTGTTCTCCTCCTCTGTCTTTCCCTCTGCTGGCGACTCTGCTCTCTGCCATTTCGTCCCTAACTCAGACTCGGCATCCATGGCCGCTGAGGCAGAGTGGAGAGAGAAAGCCAAAAAGGAGCTGGAGGACTGGCATGTGCACCAGAACGAGCAGATGGAGAAGAACAAGGCCAACAACAGGTTAGTTTCTGACATGCCCTCTGTTAACATGTAGAGATGTAACAGTTGGATTATCATTATGATGTGATGAGGCCATAATCGCTACAGGAACGCTGTCTTGTCAGCTTCACAATTCCAAGTGCTGTTTTGGCAGATTGTCATTTTTCTCAGTAGAAATCATTGAAAAATGGCTTTGACTTTATATGTCAAGTCATCTGCACTGTGTGGCTACAGAATCACCATGACAACAAGATTATGTATTGGGTGAACTTTGAGATATTTTGTAAACTTGAATGTGTTGGGCGTACTTACTGCACCAAAATATCAAATGTCAGAGGGATTCTTATAATGTAACTGCTTCGTGTTTAAAAGCATTAAAGTCGGCTGAAGTCACTGTTTTACATTATGTTTACAATATCTCAGCCTTTTTTTTCTTTTTCCTTTACCGAGCTAACCGGTGCTTCTCTCACACTTTCCAACAGACTCTGTCCAAGTCTGGCACGGTATCACTCTGCATCTGTGGCTCTAGTGTTTGCTAGTTTCTTCCTCTGCTGCCCGTGAAAGCGCTGAGAGACAAACCTCTGATGAGATATCAGTCGAGATTTTAGTGTACAGTTAAAAATGCATGGAAAATAAAAAGAGAAGCTTGCTACCTGCAAGGAATGCAAACGGCAGAAAGCATCCGTGTGTCACTGACATGTTTTTCCCAAGCTTGTTTATTTGCAACAGTTCATTACAGCTTTCCAGGCAGATTTTAATTAATCTGAGACAACTTTTTTCCATTTTCATTTCCACCTCATTGGAATTGTTTCTCAGCCGCTGACGTAACCCTTTTAATGCAGACACTAACTTTTCTCTGCCTGTTGTTTGACACTGAACCTGTTCTCCTCTCTCCGTCTTTCCCCTGCTTACTTGGCCTTGCCTGCGTACTAGGATTGCTGACAAGGCTTTCTACAAACAGCCCAACTCTGATGTTATAGGCTTTGTGTAGGTTTAGAGTTCTTTCGCTTTTAAATGTTGTTTAATGTAATACATTACTATATGATTTTCCCCCAATGCATGCCTGAACACCAAAATGACCAGTTAGATTTTTTGGAAGGTTTAATTTTGTCTTTCTGGCTTTTTTTTTAATTTGATTTCCAAATAAACTCGATCAAAGTGTTTGATTGCTATGAAGAAATGCATGAAGTTATTGTGGATCGTATGCACAGGGTCCACATGTATTGAAGTTTGTGGTTGAGAACCATGTTTGGCTCAGACGAGGTTTGCTGTTGTGGAAACTGTTCTGAAAATCCCTGCAACTCATTCATGTCTTTCGCTCATCTTCCCTCCCGCCTGCAGAGCATCGGAGGAGGCTTTCCTGGCCGAGAGTGACGGCGACAGCCCGGGATCGGAATGGGAGCGAGTAGCCCGTCTCTGTGACTTCAATCCCAAAACCAACAAACAGGCGAAGGATGTTTCTCGAATGCGCTCGGTCCTCATCACTCTCAAACAGACGCCTCTAGTTCGCTAAAGAGGAGAGCTGTCTTGTTCGAGAAACATTGCCTTTTTTTCAGTTTTAACCTCACGTCACACCACAAAGAGTTTTTACGCCCTTTTCCATAAGATTACTGGTATGTTTATAACCATCTCAAAATTCCGCTCCTCTTGATGCCTGTTATATTGAAGTAATTATACTTAGCCTCACTCTTCCGAGAGAAGATGGACTGCTCCTTTAGCTGATCAGTTCTGTCACTGCTACCACATAAGAAAATATTGTTACTGTAAGTTAAACATTTTTGCATTTTCCTTCCCTTTTAACTTATACATTTTTATTAGGTCAACTTTATTGCATGTCTCTGCCAATATTTTGGATGCACATGTTTTAGTTTTATAAATTTGCATTACACTATTTGAGCACTGTTAGGGATTAGATTGTAACCACTTATGCCTCTCATCAACCGTAACTAATTCTTTGTTCACATTTGTTGTTATAACCCAAATGAAGGTAGATTGCATATTTTTCTCTTTCACATACATAAGCTTGTGGCCTTTTTTGATATTGCTCTTACTGCAGTTTGAGTTTTCAGCCAGAGGGATTTTTCTTTCTTCAATTAGGCAACAAAAAACAAAATCATTCACAACCAAAGATCTCTTCTAGCATCTAAATTATCCAGAGTTCACGTCATTAAACATTGTTTGGTATTTTTCTCATCTCACCGGTTTACTACGCAGATGTTTTATGCACCATTTTGTGTCACACTCAAATGTGTTTTATATTTTTTAAAACAGCAGTCAATGAGGTGTCAGTTTCAACAGTGATGTCTGCACATTGTTTCACATGTTGCCTATTTGGATTTGATGAATACTGGAAAAGTGAATGTTAACAGGGAACTGGAAAATAAAACAGTGGAGTACGATCCCCTAAATTTATTTGTACTTAAAATAGTTACCGGCTAATGACTGTTGCCAAACAAAAACACCCTGGAGATCGTCACTGGAATCCCAGTTTGTTCCACTGGTGTGAGAGGAGCTAAAATTACATGTGGCCCAATGCCAACATCCATCCGAACTTTATCTCACTCACTCCTGGAATGTGCTGCTAAAAATGCTTGATTCAATTTCAACCCTTGTTTTAGCATCAAGTTAAAAAAACACAATCATTGGACCAAGAAGTGCACAGGAGCAAGTCGTGTCTAGTTCTTACTCTTTGAAGGCACGATGCAGATTTGTTTTATTGTCATGAGTCACACTTAACTAGCCACCACAATGCCTCTGTTTAGGTAAGGTAACTTCACAAAGTGCTGTGTCATTCCTAGTTCTTTATTTGGAGCCCTCCCTACCCCATGACTTTCATGTGACATTAAAAGTCCAAGTGTCTAAAGTGGACGTTTAGACCGGGTCAGTCTTTGTCTAGAGTCCTAATGTTTTAACCTGCTCACCCCAGCCAATCAAATAAAAACTCTTCACATTCAATTTCCAGTGATTTTTTTTTATTTAAATAACTTGTTTAATAAAGGTTGTTTAAGAAATAGATGTCCCCAGACCACCGTTGTGAGTGTGATGTTTTATTGTAAATAACACACAGGACACCAGGTTGAAATGAACATTTATATATCAGAGGAAAGTCGGGTGTTGTATAGATAATTCTAGTGGCGATTCAAGAAGAGCAAGAAGCAAGAAACCATTTATATTGATCATAATTTTGCTTTGGTACTACTATAGCAGTCAAATAAAAAATTGTCCTTGCTAACTTGGTCTGGTCAGAATCATATTGCACCAAGTTTCTCCATAGTGATATCCTGAAATAAATTATTTTACCACCATGAGTTGTTTTCAAACAACATTAAATACAATGTTGAAAACAATACTTTGCTCAGTTGCTCTAAGCTGGACCTGGTTTGTCTGCAAGTGGTGTGGCAGTAAATTGAAATCAATAATGGCAGGAGGTGTGGAAGGGGTCTTCACTACTTGGATCTCAGAGCCGTGGTAAAGACACCGATAATAATGGCAACGACAGTGAATCCCTGAGCAGCAATACGTCCCCTCATCAGCAGCTGGGACTGCCGGGTCTTCCCTTGTTGGAAGGAACGGAGACCAAATATCAGAGCTCCTGCTGTTGCCAAACAACCTGGAGATCAAACAGGAAGTCGCAGATTAAAGACAGAATCTGACAGAGCAATGGAAACAGACTGGACAAGTGGTGAGCACCTACTGCAACTAATAATGTCACATACAGGGAGAAGATGAAGGCCTAACATAATACTGCTACTGCACTGTCCTTTGGTACAAGTACAACTGAAGTCCGTTCAGACACTTCTCTGGGTTGGACTTATTCAAATAAAGGAAACCACCAAAACAGTATAGAGCTTAAAGTCAGGTCTCAACAATAAAGGGTCATTTCACACAAATCAGTCTTAACTAGTAGTAGTTATGAGACTAGAAATAGAAATAAAATTAGCACCAAAACCTACACTCAGTGTTAAGTGTTGCAACACAAGTTTAAAATATATGTTTAGGAAATTTCTAAGTTAATATACAGGCTATATAAACACACAGACACACACAGACACACACACAGGTTATTTGTACAGATTATATATATATATATATGAATATATACACACAGCAGCAGCTTGGCCAGTTTCTCTGGTGTTAGCTCAGGATGTAACCGTTTCATACAAACCTCAGCTGTGTGTGGTTGATTGTGTGGTTAAATCCCACCGGGCTGCAGGATGAAGGACAGTGACTTGTGTAACTCACCTATGGGGACGAACGGGTTCTCCTTGGTTTTCCTCTGGAGTTTCTCCTTGAACGTCTCGTCCCTGGTCAGGATGGACGGGTTGAACCCCTCTATGATCGGGGGTCCCTCATCAAACCCCGGCAGAGGAGCTTGAGCTGCTTGTCCTGGAGCCCCTGATGTCGTAGCAGCCGCCATGCTGGAGGAAACTCTGTGAGCTGCGGAAGTGAAGGACTGCACTTCCGCTTCGCGTTCACAATAAAAGCCCGTGCCCTTCAGACATCAGGAACGAGGAGTACATAGCTGGCGTTTAGTGCGCATCTCCTGCTGGAGTGTGATGACGGCCATGTGCGGACAGGACACACAACATTCAGCAACGGCATCAATGCATGAAAAAGAGACATCACATTTTACATAGAAGAATTAAAGTGCACCGCTCTGCAAAAAACAATGAGTCTCCTTTAGAAAAATAATGTATATATGTATAAACTCTTGATCCAAATATAAGAACTGACCAAATTCTGAATATACCATTTTAATTATAGTTTTATATTATAGTTTTATTTTAGTTATATTTATATCACGTCTGCCATTATGTGGTTGTTATGCACAGAGTGTGATTTATGAGAAAATCAGAGTTTTAATTAACGATAATGAATCATTAACCACAGATGGCCCTTTAACTTAAATGAAGCATCTTGCAGCTGTTTAAACATTTATATTTTCATTAGGAATTATAAACTATTCCAGAACTTGAACATAAGAATGCATTTTCAGGAATATATATATATATATATATATATATATATATATATATATATATATATGAAGGTTTAAGGAAACATTAAGTACACATTAATTGCTGAAAGTATTAAACCTCCTGTCTTAATGTTATTGCATATTCTGGGGCATTTTGTTTAGTCATGGAATGTAAGCTGTAAACAGGAAGTTAACTGATAAGATTTTAACTGTGATACTGGTCATAGTGTTTGCCTATGATTTGCCCAGCGAGCACTACTCTTACCACTGAGTGGCAGTATTGTATTCAATTCTGAGTTCCAACCATTACTGAAAATAAAATAGATTAATAGTGATGTGGTATTACCTTTAATCGCATACCGAGACTGCACTGGCTTCTCTTTTTCGTCTTTGGTCAGATTCCAACAACCAAAGTATCCTGTTGAGGTTTCATTGAATCCCCTCCAGCTTGCTCAGTTAACAAGCCTGTCATCCAAAATGAATGATATACATACACATTTAATGAAGAAAAATGTATCTAATGAAAATCGGTTTGTGCTTCACAGGCAAACTGTGACCAAGAAGTCTGAAGATTGCACAAGGACCCCAACTGTGAAGACATCTGAACAGATGAAACCTAAAAAGGAGCCAAAGTGACATTTGACTAAATGTGTTCCATGTGTTTGTGTGTTCAGAAGTTAAATGTTCAATGAAAATACATGGTGAAGAACATGGTTTCATTTAAAACAGGACACAGTTACTTTTCAATCTTTTTATTGAATATTAAGGTAAATATTTCACATTAATACAGGCTACATAAAGTAGAGCCACTATACGACATGAAATTTACTCTCATTTTAACCCTTTTTAGTATGTAAACAATTATACATGTATTTACCACTCTAAAAGGTTCTGATTTCTCTTTAGGTAATCATCATCTAGTTCTGGGCCAAGTTTAAATAGCTACTTCATGTTGAGCCCCCTGCCGCCCAAGAACGGTGTTTGTGGGTTTAAGTCAAAATCGCTAAACTACGCAGAGAATGGATCCTGTTAAACAGGTGATCGCGCATGTTTGTTTGCATCATCAGGATACTGTTAACAGCTCTCGCTAAATTTCCTCTTTCATTGTCTGAGATAGGCACATCAAAGAATGGCGTCAAGAGAACTTCCAATTCTTCAACCTCTGCTCTGCACTCTCAGGTCTCTTACTAAAGTTAACATGTTGTAAGTTTCTTTTTTCTTTGTCTCAATTGGTCATATTCGTCAGTTGGTATTTAATGTTTGCGTTGTGGGTCATGCTGTGTGCGTTTGATTGCTGTGGAGGCCGTCTAGTTGACGTGGTTCAGGTGCACGCTGCCCACATGAGGTGCCCACGTACCAGGCCACACCTGAAGGAGAGAGGATCGACATGAGGAACATGTTAGACGATAGTAGTCAAATATTGTATCGGAACAATAAGCCAGACAGTTAAAGTGTATATCAATAGACTGCATAGGTGTAAAAAATATGATATTTACCTGCTGTTGTGGGTCAGCGTTATCTGCATTGTTTGGGACCACTTTGATGATGGGGCTCCATGCGGGGTCACCAGCGTGCAAACCATTGTACATCGGTCCCCCTGGCCCCTCTGCCATGGGAGGATGAGGGGGCAGCATTGTTCCTCCATACATAGACATAGGCATCCCCTGAAACACAGTATCGGGTCCCTGGTAAACCATTTGTACATAAGGGGAACAGAGGTTAAATCCTCTACAGAACTGTGGCATTGTGTTACCTTTGGGAAGTCCATGTAGCTGTTGGGCAAATGCTGCGGCTGGTGGTAGTTGTTAGCAGGATTCGCGATGCCTGTGTCATCCTGCTCCATGGGCTGGTGCTGAGAGAAGGCAGACTGCTCTGCCTGGAGCTGGGGGTGCATCATGTGGCTGCTCATCAGGGGCTGGGACCAACCGGACATAGCCTCTGCACAGAGCCACACACAACAAGGTTATAGCTTAATCACAGACCATCACAACTACTGACACTGAAATATGTTGTTTTAGGTGTTTGTAAGAACATCCACACATTTACTTTTGGCATATACACCATTTTCCCATGCTCTTAATTCTAAGAAAAACAAAACACCAAAAACGATATTTGCTCTTACCCGAAGCACTGCCAACTCCAAATGACCAAATGCCTCCCTGTCCAACAGATGCCGTGTAGCTTGTGGTAAGGAGAGGTGGGTTGACCGAACCCGTTTGCCTAATCCTGGCAAGCCGCTCTGTGCCGATGGGTGGCGGGACCTTCCGGTCCTGCTGCGAGGAGTTGCCTGGCTTAGGCTGAGGGGGAGGGGCCACTGCGGAGGTGGACATGGCAGAGGACGACACTGTGGAAGGAGGTGGGACAGGAGATTCGCCTGGTGGAGAAGAGGCGATAGAAGAACTAGTCAGGAGCAGATCAGAATCACAAATTTCAAAGTATTGATCGATTTGTTTGAATTTAAACAAGAGAAAACTAACTAACTAAACAGTGAATTTAAAAAGGGTTACACTAAGTTCAGACAAATGCTTTTCTAAATGTGTAATAGATCATTTGAGGCTGAACAGTTACAGTGCGAGTCTGGTACCTGATGTGGATGCACTCCATGGGTGAGGAGAAAAGTGCTGTCTGCTGAAGGAGGGTGTGCCGACCGGTGTATGACCGTGCAGATACACAGGGCTGCCAGAGATACTTGTGGCATAGCTGGTCAAAGCTGTTGGTGCAGACACAAAGAGACTCAGAGCTCGATACAAAGTACAAACTAACTCAGAACTTCACCTTAAAATACTTCTGTAAAGGCATGTTCCTGCCTTGCAACATTTTCCTCTATGTGTATGATTAAATGAATTGTTACTAATAATTATAAACAATGAAATGAAATATATTTACTAGTCCCAATTTGATGCTTTTAATCAACAAAAAATATCAAGCATGAAGTAAAAGAAAAGTACCAATGGGGCTGTTGACCATCCTCTGGGAGGCAGAGCGGTAGCCAGGGGCTTTGGAGCTGTCTGGAGGAGGTGGGGGCATCATGTTCTCCATTTGGCCCATGCTCATATAGGCTGGTGGGGCTGAGTACGACTGCTCTGGAGGTGAGCGAGCAGGCAGGTGGCATGCACCCCACACCTGATTGTTTCCAACCTGCAGGAAAGCACAATTGAGAACAATAGCTTTATAACCACTGGCTGCATGACTGATCTCGATGTTTGTTCAACCTTCTTCCATGTCACTTTAAGTTATTGCAAAAGAACGTCAAAATAAGATGGCAGACTAATATGTATCGTATAAATGATCATTTAACATACCTGGCTGTTGTTATCAAAGATGCTGCTGAAGTTGAAGAGGCCTGCAGGACCAAAGTTGGGAGGTATCTGCTGAGGTTTGCCTGCATTGGCAACATGCTGCATCTGGGAACCGTTCATCATCCCCAGGTTAGCAGAGACCTGAAGGGAGCCTGGAGCTTGGGACTGGGCTTGTGGAGGCAAACTCGTGGACTGGGAGGTCTGGTTTTGGGTCTGTTTCAGAGATTCTTGCTGAGCGTTGAAGGGCACAAACACAGATTGTTGCTGATGCTGTTGCGTCTGTTGATGCTGCTGCTGTTGCTGCTGTTCAGAAAGGGAGTAGTAAGGCCCTGGTGGCTGCATACGATGGGAGACTCTGGGCGCAGGGGCTGAGAAATGGGGGACTGTGTTGTTGGGGTGTGCAACATTGTGTGACAGGACAGGGGGAGGAGCTGAGTGGAGATGGGAGCTGGGCTGTGGGTTGAGGAGGGGCGGTGGAGCCTCTGTGGACGGCACAGAGGAGGGAGGGGGAGGTAACTGCTGTCGATGCTCTAGCTTGGGAGCTAGAGCCATGGCAGGGGCAGTGAAAGAGTTGATACTCTCGCTGACAGAAACAGGCTGGCTCTCTACAGATAGAGAGGGCTTGTCTTTTCCAGGAGGTGCCACGGCACTGGGCTCCGTTCTAGCTGACTGGACAGAGGGCTGTGAGATCGGACCGACTGACTGCTGAGAGGCATTAGCGGTAGTTGTAGTGGAACTGTGATGTGCAGGAGATCCTGTGCCTCTTACTGCATTTGTGCCACTGGTTGCAGTTGCTGCAGCAGACACCGAGGTGATACCAGCAGGCTTAGGGTCAGGGGCAAAGAGCTGTTTCCTGACAGAGGAAGGAGTGGGGATGCTCGGCTGGGGATTATACGGGGTAGGGTTGGGGGTATGAGGTGAGGCCGCAGCTGTAGATGTGTTAGGAGCACTGGTGGTGGTGGTGTTTGACGTTGTAACTTGGGCTCCTGAGCTGGCTGTGTTGCTGTGATCACTGTGAGTCGAGTTGGGTCTCGCCTGGCCTATAGTGCTGTTGGTTCCTCCGTTGTGTTTGGGGGAGCTGTTAGCGCTGCCTGGACTCACAGGGCGCACAGGGAAAGGTCCCCAGGTGCTGGCGGCGGGAGAGAAGGTGCCTCCAAACTGGGCCATGGGTAGGCGAGGGTGTCTGATCTGGTGCATGGTCTGAGCAGCAAGTAGAGCGAGCTGAGGGTGGGCGTACGCCAAGGGCAAAGACACAGGGAATGGCTGTCTGACGTTTGACGACAGGCCCTTCCCAATCTTTCCACCCGCCTGAGAGGATGATGAAGATGAGGATGAGGAGGGCTGGAACGAGACACCTGTAGAGGCGACTAGCGAGCTCAGGGCCTTGGGTCCAGTGGTTGAACCGCTGGAGAGCCCTGTGGAACTCGGGAAGGAAGCAGACGTCGTTTTAGAGCCCGGGGCTCTGATGTGATTCCTCGGGATAAGATCCTCTAGCTCTTTGGCTGGGTCTTGGATCAGAGCATTGATTAGCTGGACTGCATACCTTGTAGACTCCGTCCCTCCTCTGAAACAACAACAAAGCAGACTTTCTTTAGACTACGCTCTTGTGTTAAAACATATAACACATACAAAATGTTGACAATCAATATGATAATGTTTTTGGACACACAAAACTGACCCACTTTCTTTAATATTGCAAGATAGGGTATTATTCAATATTTTCACAGTTTTTTCCCAAGGAACTATACATGGATCTTGATTTTTTTTAAAAGGCAACTTTAGGGAACTGATATCTATGAATGTAGCCAATTTGGTGCAACTTCGTTGAATTTAAGGGCACTGTTGGCTCTTGGCAGCAGTGTGCGGTCTGCTGAGTGTAATTCTAGTTACATAAATGACCACAATACACCAAATCCACTAAGTGCTAAACATTTCCATTGCTCACACTGGTGTGACCTCCCGAACAGGGACGAAAACTGTGTGAAAAATTGACCTTGGATAGCTACGAGTGCTGATCATTTCACACAGGTGATTTATACTGTTATACAGTTATACAGTCTCCCTGCAGCGCTTGTCTTGAGCAGTTTTTGTGTGTATGGCATTGATATTGGTAAGGACATCGGACATATTGCCAGAAAGAGTTACAGTATCTAATGACATTGAGATGAAAGACGATAGAAAATTAAATCTCCCTGAAGTCACCTGGCATTGAAGACAGTTCACCCATATATTAAAGCAAGTGCTGGACTGCTGCATTGTGGGACTGGCCAGTAGAAATGAATGACATCATCTAACAGGGGCGTACGTGTTTTCTGCACCTGAGTACATCTGCAGTGGTGTTTACAGTCCACCAGGGGGCTTTGTTTTTACCTTATGGTGATCATCCTCTCCCCGTTCTTGTCCTTCTGTTTGTCCACATCAATGTGAGCTCCTGTCACGTCCTGGATGGCTGTGATGTTGCAGCCGCCTCTGCCCATGATTCGAGACACAACGGAGGCTGGCACAGACAGCTTCTTTGATCTGATGAAAAGAAGAAGGTCAAAGCTCCATTTTTATGACAGTGTGTGTATACTGGCCTTTAGTTACTCTGGTGATTTCAATTTACTGATACATATACAGAAAAGGAATCTGTCAAACATGTTCCATGCAGATGCTGTAAAATATTATCTCTCTTACAAGCGTGTGCATGATGAATAAAACTTGTGTTGACAAATATACAAAGTTATAATTTAATAAACTGACCTTCTGACCACCTCCTTCCAACCCTCTTCTCTCTTCTGGCCTCTCTTGGGGCTCGTGAGGCTGAGCTTACTGTTGGGTGAGGTGATGGGAAGAGCCATGGTCTTGAATGGAGAGGGCAGGGAGTGGGAGGTGCAGTCACCCATGTCTGGAGCTCTGTGACAACACATGTCAAGATCAAGTTCAGTTAGAAGACAATGACGAGGACATACTCGGTTCTTTGTTTTGCTAGTTTCATACTTGGAAAATGTTTTGAAATAAGTTGAGGATGAAGTGAGAATATAACGCTGCACTTAAACAATGTACTGTGGATAGTTCACCCATAAAAAGGAGAACTTTAAAGCTGAGCTTGTACTACCTAGACGAACAGCTTCACTCACACACTCACACTCACACACACACACACACACACACACAGTCCATGTCCGATGATAAATGTGCTCTGCTCCTTCAGGGACTCACCTTTGCATTGGTTTGGAGATGGAGACTGTGACCTTGTTGTCCAGCTTGCCATCAGTCTGTGGCTGAGGACAGTGTCTCTTCTCGGGACCGGGCATGAGGGCCTGGGCTGCTGCTGAGGAGGGGGCTGAGGAGGAGGAGGATGAGGAGGAAGAGGAGGAGGAGGAAGAGGCGGAGGAGGTGAGGTCTGGGAGGTAGTTGAGCTCCTGACTCTTGCCCCCGCTGCTGCTGCTCTCGCTGGCACAGTCGGTGCTATCCAACGGGTCAGAGTCGCTGTTGCCACCCGTCACTCCCCCACCCCGCGGCTCACCGTGGATCTTGTTCTTGTCAGCCTTGTGCTGTGCTAGTGCAACCTAAAAAGGAAAATACATAAATGTCATCATAATGTTCTTTTCCATCAGATATTTGGCTAGCCTAATATATAAAATCAGGGTTATCAAAAGGAAAAAGCATGAATAGTTGTGCTTACCTGTGGATCCTGTAATATGATTGGTTCGTTGGGCGAGGAGTCCTTTGTCTTGTTCTTTTTGTTTTTGCGATTGGTGCTTGGGGTAGTGGCCACACTAGCTCGCTTCTTTCCAAAAGCCGTAGTGAAAGTGGTAGAGGTGGCAGATATACCGATGGTTGTGGTGGTGGTTGCACTGGGAGGCTCAATAGGAACCTCAGATTCTGAAGGAAAAAAGGTCAAATTAAAATCAGGAGGTGTAACTAACCTAGTACAACATAACTGTATTAGCAAGCTCTGCACTCTGTATCAGTCTATCTCCCTCATTCACAGAAAGTTACCATCGGCTGAGTCCTCCTTCTGCTCCTGCATCTCGAAGAACTCCTCCTTGACTTTCTGCCCCTCTTCTTCTTCCTGCTTCCTCTTCTGCTCCTCCTTCTTCTTCTTGCGTTTCTCCTTACGCTTCTCGCGCTTGGCAGCCAGAGCCTGCTTCTTGCTCTCCTCTCGGGACTGAAACAAACACAGAGCCCGTGTAAAAAACAAAATACACATCCTGTCAGTGTAAAGAGCTTTGACCAAAAGAACAGCAATAGAATCAGACATTACCTTCTCCAAGTCTAGCTCCTTGAGGAGAATGCTAGCGTTCTTATTGGCCTCAGCCGCCTGCTGGTCTTTGGCTTTGACGATGGTCTCCATGCATTGGTGGCACTTCTTCAACAGCTCCTGCGACAAGCGGGAACAGCTGGAGTTAGACCTCTGCTAAACATCTTAACCTCTCCTGTCAATTCCAATAAATGTAGCACGCTAGTGAAAAGGAAATCAATGCATACCTTGTCAGCAATTGTGGCGATGTATCTCATGCACTCAATATCTGATGGGAACTGGTTGACTTCTTTCACAAGATACTGCACCACCTTCACATGACCCTGAAATGTTAAATGAAATGGTTAGTAAACAGAGCTGCCAAAGTGCAGCCATTCCAAAGTCAAAATACGTTTTTTCGGTGAACATGGCACCTTGCGAAAAGCAGCCATGAGTGGGGTAATCTTGCGGTTGTCAGCTGCATCCACATCAGCACTGGCATGCACCAAGAGCTGGACCACGTCAAAATGGCCACCGTTTGCCGCCAGCCACAGAGGAGTGTTCCCTTTCTTGTTTCGTACATCGATATGGGCACCCCTGTAAAAAGGAAGGGTTGCTTTTAGGAATGCAGCTGACCGGGTTGAGTGACAGGATGAATATGGTGGCACTTAGAATGTTTACCCATGTCTGATTAAAATGACCAAAGATGTCCAACTTGATGTGAATGAAATAAAAATTTGTGCACAATCAGCTGTTGCAATAAAACCAGTTACACACGCTTTTGGCGAATACTAAAGGCAAATGTTTGTATGAAAACAAAAACTCACACAAGATCACAGTTCTTGACACCTGGGACCACTCACCTGTTGATAAGCAGCTCACAAAACTTGTAGTGGCCCTTGTCGGCGGCAATGGTGAGGGCAGTGTCTCGGGATGAGGGAACTGGGGGAGCGTTAACATCTGCGCCTTTGTCCAGCAGCACTCGGCCCACCTCTGCGTAACCTCCTGAGGCCGCCTCCATCAGAGGAGTAAGACCAGTCTGCACGAACAGAGAAATTAATTAGCAAGATGGCCAGCAGATACAGAACCGAAACAAAGATTGCAATAATGGGGCAAAAATATGTTTCACCCAACGTTAAATAAAACACATAAGTAATTTCAGCTACAGAATCACAGACTCAATCCGTATGTGGAAGCCTCGTCACCTTAGCACGATGCTCCACGTTGGCCTTGCGATCTAGCAGCAGACTGACAACTTCAGCCCGTCCCTGGAAGCAGGCCAGGGTCAGCGCTGTGTTTCTGTTGGTCTCAATCTGGGCGTTGATGTCCGAGCCCATATCTAACAGCAGCTTCACTGCCGGTACATGACCATTCATAGCCGCCAGCATCAGAGGAGAGATTCCCAGCTTACTGCCAGTCCTGGAACACAAACAGTTTAGACACCAAAAACTCAATCAAAACAGTTAACTCTTAAATGTGCACCAGGATATATAGGTCTGTCCTGGTTTCACTAACATGTACTTCCCCTCTTTGCAGAGCAGTATTCAATCAAAGTAGCAGCTGCTATAAAACCTTGACTGGGAAGTTATTGCCTTACTGTTTTCCCACTCCTGGTTTATAACAGAGATAATAACTATGCTTTCACTTTAGGGTGCAGCTCAAACCCAAAGATACATTCTACAGTTATGCTGTATTTGTTTGTCACTGTGCAATTTAAAACCCCGTAGTATCCAAAGAAGAAATAGTAAAACCTTGTTCAGTTACAGGAATTAAAACAATGATGTCAGTCAGATTAGGGAGAAAGAAGTTATCCTATTAAGGAACTCATATGGGTGGAATTGGTTCACTTGTATCGAGGGGCTAAAGTCAACTCTGATATTTTTGTCGCTCACCTGGAGTTAATCTCAGCTCCAGCGTTGAGGAGTATTTTGATGATGTTAACGTAACCCCCAGAAGCAGCCAGGCTAAGAGGCGTGTAGTCTGAAACATTGCGGTGTTCCTTATTGGCTCCCCGAAGCAGCAGCAACTCGACAACCTGACCAACACAGTTATGCAACAGTTAGAGCAGTGAAAACAAACAGTCACTGTCTTGAAGGTAAAATTAAATACGGTGTGTTTACCTCTTGGCGTCCTCCCGAGCAGGCCAGGGAGAGGGGTGTGTCTTTGGTTCTCTCTGACTGAGCCTCAATGTCACCCCCTTTGTCCAGGAGCACCTCTACCACACCTACGTGGCCGGCAGTGGCAGCCAGGATCAGAGGGGTAAAACCTGAGGAGTGCAGAGGTGATATTACAATTAACTGATTATCTGATATATATATATATATATATTTTTAAAAAAAAAAAACTTACTGATTCACCCAACCTCACAGTTCATTTTATTAACTGAAATTGAATACCTTTTTTGTCCCGGTGCTCGATGTTGGCTCCCCGTGCAATAAGGACAGACACGAGCTCCTCATGTCCCCCCGCACATGCCAGCGTCAGCGCTGTATCGTGGTTACTCTCCGTCTGTGGGGAATATAACATCTCTCAGCAGGGTAGAGGACTGTGAACATGTGTGTGCTCATCTGAATTGTCAATTGTTAGATCTCTGTGACATCAAAATGACAACGTGTCTTACATGTGCATCTATGTCAACAGAGGGATAGAGGGGCAGGACTGAAGGAGGCGAGGCGATGTTTGAGGGCGTCTGTGTGGGTGGCTGGGACAGGGGTGTGGGTGACGTAGTGTTCAGCATGGGTACGCGGTTGCTCACAGCTGCAATAGGAAAGAATTTTTAAAAAGTTAAGCATATGCATTCAGGTTTAAAGGTTAGCATCAACAATAACAATTTAAAAGGAACAAAAAAAGAAGTGAACTCGCCTGCCATGATGTCATCCAGCGTGTCTGTGAGCGTCTGTGCAGGTGTAGCGACCATGAGCCCATCTGGGGCCTGCTGAGGCATCATTCCCGGGCCTAACCCACCCAACTGCTGACCCTGAACCTGTTGCTGTTGGCCCAGCATCTGCTGCCCCACCAGTACCCTCTGCAACTCCGGGCTGGTACTTCCCGGGTAGTCTGCAGGGTTGTAGTCTGGCAGGGGCTGGATGGGGACGAAGGCAGCCTGAAGAGGTGGAGGAGGAGGCTGGGGCTGAGCCTGTGGCGAAGGGGGCAGAGGAGGCTGCTGTGGTGGCTGTGATCCATCCCTGTAGAGGATAGTACCCACCTGAGGGAGCTTGGGGTAATCTTCCTCGTCACCATCTGCCTCATCCTCTGAACCCTCATCTTCGTCATCATCGTCCTCTTCCTGAAAATGTACAGAAAACACATTTAGTCTTTTAGACCAACAAACAAAGTGTTAGAGAAGTCGGAACTAATATTATAAACTAGAATCACCCCACTGTGGTAGTGTGCCTCCGCCAACCGGTGCAGTTTCCGTGTACATATTTTCGACTAAATACTTTTTTTCCAAGGTTCATACGGTCACAGGGACTTTTGACCACTGAAACGTAGCCCCATTATCTGAAAGTCTCAGTCCTAGTGACAACTGATCAAACATTTAAGAAATTCCCTCAAGCGCCCTTGAGATATGACATTCAAGAAGCCAAAAACATGTTTTTTAAATCCAATGTGACCTTGACCTTTGACCACTGAAATCTAAATCAGTAAATCACTAAGTCTAGGTGAATTGTACACGATTCATGATAAATTGAGTTCCAAACAAGGGACGGTCAGTGTGACCTTGACCTTTCGACCTTTGACCAGCAAAATGCAATCAATAACATTTTTTTGTTCAAGTGAATTGTTTTACCAAATTTGAAAAATTCTATTAAAGCTGATCTTATGATATCACGTTCAAGAAAAACAGACACTTTGTGAGGTCACCATGGCCTTGGCCTTGACCACTTAAATCTAATCAGTTTATCCTCGAGTCTAAGTGAATATTGGTACCAACTTTGAAGAAATATCCTCAAGTCGTTCTCAAGATATCACGTTCACGGGATTGGGACGGACAACCCGAAAGCATAATGCCTGTGGTCACTGGCACGGGAGGCATAAAAATAAATAGAGAGTTTTACCTCTTCCCCGTCCTCCCCCAGCTGCTCCTCTAGCTCTCCATCTTTGTTAGCCTCTTCATCTGTGTCGGAGCTGGTGTGTACGTGGGCACCTGGTGTAGTGGGAAGGGACCCTGGAGCAGACGTCATACTTCCAGGCCCTGGGCCCTGGCTCAGTCCAACCTCCTGCTCCTCTTTTAAGCCCTTCGCCTCCATGTACTCTTTGGTGAACTGTTGCTGTGTTTTCAGCTGCAGCTGGCGCTCAACTTTCTGCAACTCCTTCAAGATTTTCTTCTTCTTCTGCACCTAAATAGGCAATAGCCACATCCTTGTTTGACCAACTTAACTTCTGATAACCAGTTATGCATGCACAACCAAATTTATGTGTGAATTTGCTTTTATGGTTATATGCATCTGACTTAAATTAACATTCAGAATGCAAACAGATCTTAGTTGGTTGATGGATTGTACCTGCTCCTCTCTGCTCTTCTTCAGCTCCTCAATCTTGTCTTTGGTGAGCGGCTCCCCCTGAATGAGCTCTAGTGACTGAAGCTGGGCTTTCTCGATAGCGCTGATTCTCTGGCCCAGTTCGTTCAGCTTCCCCTCCGTCTCCTCCACAATGCACTCTAGAGGTTGGCACAAGTGGAAGGGCGGCAGAGGCTCCGCTTCAGGCCCCCGTCCAACTGAGGTGGGGACACCGGGCTGAAGGGATGCTTGTCTCTGTTTGGACATGCCTGGATTCGAACAAGGGTGATTAAAGAGTGTTAGGTTTTGTGAACAATAATAACTTAGTGAAGTCTGAAACTATTTCTTGAGTTCACTGACTGGCTGACATGTAGCCGTGTTTACTTTTGCTGGAGATGGGTGGGGGTGTGGCGATGTTTGATGGGGCTCGGTCAGGCTCCTGAGGGGGCACTACCATGGCGAGAGCTTGGATCGGGACACGAGGAACCTGTTAAGACAGAAGACATGTTTAGTTAAGGCAGAAACCACGATAAGACATTTCTCTTACTAAAAGCAGATGAATTTCTCAGAGCAACATCAATAAAAAGTGGTATCTATTGTTGTGTTTACCTGAGAGGCATCTTGCGAGGGGGGAGTGAGCTGGGAGAGGTCGGGGGCTGGGACAGACAGAATGTTGTTGGGGTAGTCCAACAAGTAGGACACCACGTTGGTGTGGCCACCCTTAGCAGCTTCTATCAACATCGTCGAACCATCCTACAGAGAGAAAATGTAAATAAATTAAAGTTTGTGTTATTGTGACACACAAATAGACAAGATCAAACATTATATGTGGTCTGATCTATATTATCCAGTGTGTGGACATTACTTTGAGTCTGTGTGTAGGATCCGCTCCATGTGCCAGCAGCAACTCCACCACAGCCAGATGTCCTCCAGCACACGCCAGAGACACCACTGTGTGATCATTGTTGGCAGTAGATCTGTTCACGTTAGCACCTGGGAAAGAGAAAACAAATTAACTCACTATGCATAAAATGTGTCAAAATCAATATATGAGTCAATATGAGTAAATTAACTAATATATATATATAAAAAATATAAGTTGGTTTCGCTTAACTAATTGATAACGTACCTTTGCTGATAAGGAACTGAACAGTACAGAGATGTCCCGCCCTTGCTGCCTTCATTAAGGGCGTCCGCCCCCCTTCAGACTCGTGTTCCTTGATGACAAAGATTAATTTATGTTAGTTAAAAAGTGATGAGTTATATTCATTGAGAAACAATGACTCAACAGAAAACAGCTACTGAGCTTTGCATATGGCAGACTGTGTTCAGTTTAATCAATTTGAATTTGCTAACAAAAGACACATCTCTCTTCTGGTGCTAATCTAAACTCATGTGAAACAAAAGGCCATCCAACCATGACTGACACAGAGGATGTAAGAATATGCCATACCAAGTTGGCTCCAGCCTGCAGCAGCACATCTGCAACATCAGTGTGTCCGTTCTCACATGCATACGTCAGCGCTGTGTCACCTGTTGCCGTGGTGGCATGAACGTTTGCCCCTGACAGAGGAAAAAAGACTTTAAGATTGTTGGCACAAAGACATAACTACAAAATTCCAAATTACAGCTAAATACGTTCTTTGTCTTCTTAGATCTGCAGCTTCTTGCATTTATATTTCTTCCTCACCTGCAGCCAGTAGGTATTTGACCAACTCCAGATGGCCCTCCTGTGCAGCCTCCATTAGAGGAGTAGAGCAGCCCAACTCGATGTCGGCCCCCGCCTTGATGAGGAAGTCAGCCACTTCCAAGAAGCCTCCACAGCATGCTAGAGTCAGAGCTGTCTCCTGGGTTTCTTCCGTCTGGGCGTTGATGTTAGCACCTGGATATTGACCAAGAACAGTTATTGCTGATGATTGCTGATTGGTGTCAAAATGAGAAAATCATGTTCAAATCTGTGGATTAAAATTGTTTCAATATCACTTAACAGATGTGTGGTTGTGATATTTCGTAGAGTTAGTTAGACTAGATGTGAGAAATTTCACAGATGAAGGAGAAAAGCTTGTTTACCTTGAGCCAGTAGCAGTGCTACCATCTCCTCATGGCCTTCTCTAGCTGCCTCCATCAGGGGGGTGTAGCCCTCATCATTAACCTGGCCACACACACACAAGCAGCACATAAGAAAGCATAAGGGTGGTGTAGAAGCCCGTCCCTTGTGTCTGTGTACTCTCCTTGAGGATGGACATTTTCAACTGACTAGTCATTTTTACTGTGTTGTAGGCGAAAGAACTAAACACTAAAACCTGAAGCTGTGTTATTTGGCATGACATCTCTACTTGAACTCACTCTCAGGTAAGAGTGTTTTCCCTTTTTAAACATTTAACAGCAGTGTAATGTTGCATAATACATTTCATTTTTTCTTCCATTTAAATGTAAATAAAATCGAATTCACATTTCCAATAAAAAAAACAAACATAAACTCTTGTCTAATATCTATACGTAGAAACCCTGACTTTAAGTGTTTTATACAATTTACCCCAATAGTAGCAGGGCAGAGGAAATGACAAAAGCACTGTTCTTTATAGATTAAACCTCTACTACGGTAGGTGTGCAATCTATGTAATCCATATTTAGAGACACATCTCTGGAAAGAAAGTTAGAAAACTTTCATCCTCTCCATGTTTTATGGTCTTTTCCGTCTGTCTCTTTACACACCTCCTCCAAATTGGCTCCTCTCTCTATGAGCAAGGCTGCCAGCTCCACGTGTCCTCCGCACGCTGCGAGGGTCAGCGGCGACTCAAAGGAATCCGCTGGCATGTTGACCTGAGCGCCGCTGTCCAACAGCAGCCGTGCTACCTCCACATGGCCGTCCTGGGACAGCGAGACACACAAAGAATGTAGAGATAAGCACATGAATACATACATGGGCTCAATGATCATCTAAGCTAAAACACAATCTTGCTAAGAGATGCTATGAGACAGAGACCACCATAAAACTTTAACCAGTACGGGTGAGACTGTTTAAGTTATTATCAAGATTATCATGGGACATAGGGGACAAAAGGAAGTCCACAGCTTTACAATGTGAATTCAAGAAATGCAAATCCTTAGTTGTTGGCTAAATTTGAACAAAAATGAGTCAAGAATAAAAGTGCTGAATTATTTGTGTGCAATAATTAAGTCAAAGCTGACATCTTTGAACAAGTGAACTGACCCTGAAAAGAAAATATTTAGGTAATGCTACAGTTTGGGTCAGATGCTCACCATGCATGCTTCCATTAGCGCTGTGTGCATCTCATCTGTCTTATGTTCCTGGTCTGCGCCAGCCTCCAACAGGAAACGCACCATATCCAGGTGACCTGAAGCCCAAAAACAAAAGTCAGTAATCTGATCCTTGTATCACTAGAGTTTTAGTAATAGAATAGGTTAAAGGCAGAAAACCAAATTATGGTAATTGAGAGGACATGCTATATTTGCATTCTGACCTTTGTAGCAGGCGAGTGTTAGCGCGCTCTCCTTGAACTCATTGGAGTGTGTGTTGATTCCGGCGCCATACTCCAAAAGTACCCTGGCCACCTCTACGTGGCCAGCACTGGCTGCCTCCATAAGAGGCGTGTGTCCGTTCTCGTTGTGGTCCTCAATGTTTGCACCCTCTTTGAGCAGCACCTTCACCACATCCACGAAGCCACCGGCACATGCGTACGTTAGAGCTGTGTTGCCTGGAACAAAGTGGAGAGGTAAATGTGACTGCAAAACATGGAGTAAAGGTAATAGTCCTATGAGAGGGAAATGAAGACGGGTAGTACCTGTTGAGGACTGTGCATTAACATCTGCTCCGTGGACCAGAAGTAGTTTTACAATGTCCACATAACCTCCGCTGGCAGCAGCCATGAGTGGCGTTATGTCTCCCTTGATGCCTCTGTCCTCCACGTTGGCATGCATGGCCAACAACACCTTAAGATGAAAGATGGAATGATAAGATTAAGAGTCATGCATAGGTTGGCTGTCCGACAACATTCATATAGTGATACGCATAATTTTTTCATTTGCTTTGCAGAGACCATACTTCAGTTTACAGTTAATTCACACTCCAACCTTCCTCTCACAAACCTGTGCAAGTTCATAGTAGCCGGCCGAGCAGGCGAGGCACAGCAGGCTCTCCCCTTCCTCCGTGTGTTCGTTGACGCTCCGTCCCTCATCCAACAATTTGCGCACAGCGTTGACATCCCCATCTGAGCACGCCTCTGCTAAACTACGGCTGAAAATAACCAGACTGCTACAATTACTGCCACTGTGACAGGTGAACACACATACGCCTTGCAATTAAATAATCATGCTGAGGGAGAAAACACACACTGGAGGGAAGACATGGTGTATATGCAACTTAGATTCAGGGTAAAATGATTATATTTGAACAGAATGGATTAATCTACCAGTCTATTAAACAGTGTACAAGATCAATTGGAATATGCCAGCAACAGTGTGGGCAAGATACATACTTGTCGGCTTGGCCGGCGTTGAGTGTGTTTTCTGCTCTCATACGTGTCAGGGCTGCTGCAGCCTCATCCAGGGCACAGCTCACAGATGACGTCAGTCGCCGCAGCACCTCTGGGTCTGCAAAAGCTTTACCATCGGCAGTGGACAGTTTACCGATGCCTACCGAACACCAAAAGGGCAGAGGTGCAAAGGCAAGGCAAACCACAGGGGAGCATAATCACACCAGACCAGATGAAGCAGCAAGTCCAGTCCAGCCAATCCAATCCAGAGTTAGTAGCAGCATACACAAGAGGAAAAAGAAAAAACAAGACAAAAAAATCACACACAGAAAACACACACAAGCATTTGTTAATGTGGCTTAATATCTGTCTTCACTACTTTCAATACACCATCTATCATTCTGAAGTATTTTACTTTGGACAATGACAGGGTCAAAGGGTGAGCTACGAAACAATATCCATTGGGCAACTATGGGATGGTCCAGGAAAGCTCAGATCTAGAATGAATACGGTCAGGGAGGTAATGTTAGTTTAATATACTAGTTGATATAAGTTCAAGGTTGTGAATGATCGAAGAGAAAAGGTTGCCATCCTGTGTGAATTATAGATGGGTAAGAGGCAGTGAATGTGAGAGAAACTGAAACTGGAGACAGTGGTCAGTAAGGGATAGAGCATGGCTTGGAAGAAAACAAAATGCCATATGAGGAAAAAAAAAGTGTTTGTGTGTTTGAGTGGAGAGCAGGCACAAGTAATAAAAAAAAACTGCTTTTGCTAAGATCTCTTTCAAAAGACAGAACAGGGAACATTTCCCAACCAATAAAATAACAGAAGAGCTGAGAAAGAAGGAAAACAAAGTGTGAGCTTTGAACCTTTCGGCCTCAGCCTCAACACATGCATTAGCCAGGCAGGAGTGAGCTCCTTGTGGTCCTCCTGTGTTTTCACCACTAGGTCTGAGCTAAACTTAGTACAGCTCTCAGACGGGTATTTCGCAATGGTCCCCAAGGCAGAGGGAAACAAGAGGTCGAGGAAGTTGATCATTAATGTTTTACTGTATGATGTTTATCACAGAGACTGTACGCAGTAACAGAAGCACACCAATTAAACTTTAGAAGTTTGAATCACTGCAAATGAGTCTAATCATTTTGTAACAATATTTATATCTACCACTGTAAATCAGACCTTCACCTATTCATGGGAGGAATATGGACATTGAGCTCTTATTGAGGTCAAGACTGAGTTAAAGTACAAGCAGATGTTTTTGTTCTGTTTCAACTGAAACTAGTTACTGGCAAAAGCTGAGCTGCATACACCCACTGTACTAACAACACACTACGTAATCTAAGTAAACACTTTTATCCAAGTTGCTAATTAAAATTTCAGCTAAAGCAGAACTGAAAGCAAGTCCACATTAAAGCTCACTGACTATGACTCTAAAATGTATTAGCCAACTCAGAGAAAATGCAGTTATACAAGTTCTCTTATGCAGCAAATTGCTCACTAGGTTAATAGGAATACAAAATATATTTTTTGGCATCATATCAAATCCTTTTCAAATGTTCACAGTGTCTTCAGCTCCAGGTTGAAACCTGCCTTAGCATCTTCTTCAAAAGTGTGTTAACGTGTAAGCACCTACATGGGCACAGCTCCGTCAAAACTCTTTTTGACATGTTTACACAAACAACATCATCTTCTATCAAATTGTGCTAGAACAAAATGTCAGTGTGCATTTAAGTCATATATTCTGCTTAATAGCCATACAAAAACATTGTTGTATCTCTGAAAAAAGCTGAATTTGAATTTGGTTGAATTTGTGGCAATTTATCAATATTCTGTAGCATCCATCTAATATTTGTATATCAAGACGCACACATTGCATCCAGATCACCCTATGATCTTTCTCACAGTACACAGTATATGAAATCAGTTTAAGGAGTAGACCGCAATAACTCAAAGGTGCTTCAATTCATTACAGTGGGTTATCATGACTGATATACAAATAGGTCAGCGTAGTTTCGTCTCAGAAACCTTTTCAAAAATGTCCCGACTATCCTCATGAAGATGAAGGATGAAGATGATTTTCAAATAATTAGCTTAAGTTCTGGGAACATGGGTCAGCTGTAGACTAGCTTACCAGTTATTGTAGTTTTTTTTGTTTTTTTAAATCAGCAGGTTATAATAAAAATCTGATTGAGCATTACTTTAACAGTGACTTGGCTGCAACGAATTGTTGATTTTGTTTCATATAGACTATCAAGCGTTGGCTTTGGTGGGACAATCAGGGTAAACACTTAATTAAACCACGCCAACTTATCCCACCAAGCTAATACATGCTAACTATGCTAACCATGTATTAAGGTCTTGTGAGCTGTATATTTACCACTTAGAAGTAGAACATTTATTTCTGTGCCTGACTGGGCAGTCCGCAGCTGACTGTACCCAACACACACATCTTCACCATGTGGACATGGTGAGTGGAGGTAGTGGAATGATTATTGTCTGTTTGATTTGAACTTTTGTAAAGGACTTTAAGGACTGTAACTGCACCAAATCTTTAAGACTGTGTGTGTGTCAAGCTGTTTTGTACTTCAAATCCTTGTTTTTTTCTCTTAATACTTTTGTTGCTGTGTTTATCAGAGGTACAGTACTTCATTTGAGTTAAGTGTATGAGATTGTCTTAAATTAACCTGCCTTACCTTGTATAGGTTGTTAGGTCAATGTGGTTCTAGATAGCAAATATGGAGATTGACAGTGTTGAGCGTAATTAATCTTAGTTCGAGTACTGTGCAACATTGACAATGTTTGACAGAGGAGGAACATTTGCAAAAGACAGACACTGTGACTGCCAAGTTATGAGGACAGGTAGGAATATTAATCGTATTAATCTTGAGGCTGACATTGTGACAAACTGACCTTTCTATTTGTGGATGCATCATGACAGCATGCCCACATGATTTGATGGAGAGCAACAAGGGACCTCAGAGGAGAAAATATAAGGGTTTTAGCTCTAAAAGGACCCTGAGGAGTAATTACTGTAAACAGATTTGTTTATATCCAATGACTTCCATTCCCTCAGGGACTTATTTATAATATAAAATTATTTCTTAACTTGGTATGTCTCCTTTCTAAATGGTTTTCAACATGTGTTGTTTTTCAGACCAGCAGATTTCCTTTCCTCTTTTACAAACGCTAACCCTCACAGCACAAACAACTGCCGATACGTTCTACCACTTGCTGCAGTCAACACAAAAAGATGGTTGTCATGATGTGGTTGTTGTTGATGGAAGTATGACTAACAGGATTACAGAGAAAAGAAACTTGCAGGAAACATTTTTACACATGTGCACACCTGTTCATTCGCTGCAGAGAGCAACATGACCCTTGGTTACAGGATGGTTACAAAAAGTTGGGTCACAATCTGGGTGGCTTTTAAGATATTTTGCCTAAATACTATTTAAAGATTTGATGTGTACTGTATGTGATGCAGTGCCTTCTTATCTAGATCATAGAGCTGCATCATGCACACATAGCATAAACCAGGCTTACATTAAAACTCAGAAATCCGTTAGATTTAGAAGAAATATATCTTGGTCTCCCTGGTGTTGGTCTCGACAGGCCTGGTATTTGGCTACTTTGCGAATGCTGGGAAACAGAAGCTGTCCAAATCTTCCTGCCACAGTCATTATACACAGACACCTTTCTCCATCTCTGCAAATATTTTACAAAAACCTTACTAATAAATGTTGAAAAATATTTAAATGTTGTTAATATTATTTGTTTACCATGTAAGCTTGAGACTTAAGCAAACAAATAATGTAAAACGCCATCTCTTCAGTTACAACTAGTCAGAGAGAAAGGGGAATAGAATGAGATTAGCCATGAGCAGTTCAACACAGGCTCTCTGCAAGCTGTGGAGGCTCAAGCGTGTTGCTGTGTTAATCTGCCCGGTAATGTTCATAAGCCCAAACGAGGCCAGGACACCCAGGCCCAATGGAATAATCTAGACAGACCTTCTTACACCTAGATTACAGTTTCTAATCAAACTAATTTACCCAAATCACTTTCATACTCTGTGCCGATATGACACTTGCAAAACCTGCAGGTTCTCGTGATTGCATTTAAGCTTCAGGCTTTCATACAAACCCTGACCTCTACAACCATTGTTAGTACTGAGAATTGGTTACTGGGGAAAGCTGAGGCAGAAAGTTGTGCTTTTACCTATTTAAAATAGGTTAAAGCACAAATCAAGATTGGTTGGAGGAAAATGGGTGTGACCAGTGGGGGACTAATCAATTGCAAATTAACATGTGTAAAGCCTTGAAAAGCTGACGCAAGCTCAGATAAAGCAGTCGTACCTGCAGCTTCCAGAAGAGCTTCAAGTCGTGCCTGTGTCTCTGGATCTACAGTCCTTAAATCGACTCCGTCTGTGGCGCTGGACAAAAGCAACTCTGACGCTGTCTTCATGATGGGGTTATCGAGGTCCTCCTGGTCCAAAATGAATGACTCCACCTGGAAGAGGGAGGGAGGAGGATAAAAGAAGGATAATTAGACCTGATGGCTCTTTTCATGATAGTTTCTGATCAACAACTGTATTTAACATCAAGTCTACACCTCGACCCATATTTCTCAAATAATAAATACCTTATTAGAAAGGGTGACCCGGTGGCAAGAAAACATTTATAATTAACTGCTTAATACATCAAACATTACTAATATTGTTTACAAAAATGACCCTCTCACAAATACAGGCTATAAAAAGACTAAGCACACTGCCTTTGTTTATTTACAGTTTCTTATATCAGAAAAGCACAGAAAGTGCTACAGTCAGGAATTACAACCCCTGCACACATAGAAAGATTCAGCTGAGAGTCAGCTGCCCAAGTACAGCACCACTCTCATACCTGCGCTTCGCTTCTATTGGCTATTGTGTATTGCAGTCTCTTTTACAAACATTTTATTCTTCCTAAAAACTCCATTGAATCAGCATTATAAATTGATACTGAAATTATGTTTTATTCACTATAGCTGGTCCTGTAAATATTTTGTTTGTAAATGACAGTTTACCTTACAGATGAAACATGATAATTTCATGCTTTTCATGCAATAAAAAATAGACTATGTTATTCTACTCTCCATACACATTACAGATGTGAGCAACATGAACACAAAACAGTGTTTTGTTTCAATTTCAGTGAAGGGAATTGTTCATATTTGATAAACACATTGTATCAGTTGTAGCAAAATGTTATAGTGAACTTCTAACATTTATCTAATCTAAACTTTGTTAAGTAAAGGTGTTTTGGTTTTCAAATAGGCTCAATCATAGTTGTACTGATATGTAGTTGCAATATTAGTGAGACAAAAATACAATATAATATATTATATACACGGATAGCCAATTCACACAATTCCATGTAGGTGACTTGATTAGATTTTACTAAATACACTGACTTTGGTATGTATAAGTCCGTTATCCTGGACTTAACACCAGGTATATTCATTAGCAATTACTACACTAAAAAATGACAAACATAACTTTGGTAAAAAGCCTACCTGGTTGGTGAGATTAAAATTCTGTCAGTTGACATTTTGCAAGAGACGCTCTGACAAAATCTGATAAAGTAACAACCCTGTTCTATGTCCATCCATAAGCTGCAGCAGGCTTTTAAGGCCCGGTTTAGTGAGAGCAAATGTTGTGAGAGAGTCAGCACACAGCAATGTGGAGGAATTCAGCTATACGATAGAGCACAACAACCCATGGGGAATGTAGTTCTACAAAGGCCTTTATAATCAACAATGGACATCAGTCTTGACTATTAATGAACTACAGTTCCCAGAGTGTTGGTATCCAGAGAGCTGGAACGGCCTAGAATGGCATCTGCTTAATCCTGGGGCTCAGATTTTAGCTACTGCCCAGAGCTGCGGGCTCTCCACTGGAGTGAAACACCACAACAAACGCTCCCTTTCAGGCTCATGTAGCAGCCAGGGCGAGTGAGGAAACATGATGCAGCGGACTTACACCCGCAGCGTGTCTCAATTAAACTGCCAGAGATGTAGTTGTCAAACTTGATATTTTCCTTCTTCTGCTACTTCACAGCTGATGCTCACACAGACACTGCTAAATTACACCGTCACTGGCGACAGCTGTCATCCTTACTTGTCTAGCAGTCATGGTTTTAGCATTGTTCATAAAAGGTACCTCCTAGGTTAGATATTAGTTAAGTATAATAGAGATGGCTCAACAGGTACTGGCATTTCTCTCCACACCCATTAACTCCTTGTACTGTTACTGAGTGTAAATACTCCATCAACCTTTGCATAACAATGAACATTCGCTTTGCATGAATATTCCATTTAACTGTAACAGGGACCTTTGACAGGTGTGTGCAAGTCAAATATTTGTCTTCGAACAGTCTGAGGAGTCCCATTCCTGCATCTGCTACCGCCATATATAAAAGGTAAACTCAACTACATGACAACAGTATGGCTCACATCTTTAAACTGACAGCTCACATAAGACAAGTCAAGCCGTATAACAAGGTTTGGTTACGATCTGGCGTTTAGACACCGACTAATAATCTCAATTATAAATTGTGACAGTTGGGTCAGTTGGTCCATTGCACTGTCACATAAAAGACTAGTATGTAAAAATTAGGGCTGTGGAGACAGATACATGGTTTAATCCGTGTGTCCATCTGAGCTGGTGTCAAACATGTCCGCAGTATGTTTAGCCGAGGTGAGGAGATGCCATCACACCTGACCCCGTGTGTGGCTGCCAGCACATGGAAAGTTGGACACTTCTCAACATGAACTCTAGCTGCTCTGGATTCTGACAAAGCAAATGGAGTTGACACAGCGGTGGTGGCTATCGGAACCGACAGGGATGAACAAACAGCTGGCTTATTTGTCAACACCAAATGTCGAAAACTCGAGCAGTTCCGCGCGGATCAGCAATAATCTGCACGTATCGAAAAGTTAGCCCAGCCGCGATCGGAGTTAATTTACATGATTGAGGGGGAAAGTGACGTAATTGCACCATAACTACGATATGGCGGATATTATAACCATCCGTGTGCGTCCGTGGCTTCACGGACATCTTCCATTTGCCGTGGCTGGAGAGCTGCTGGGAGAGCCGCAAACTTGTGATGGGTGTTGCGAGACGACAGCAGCGAGCAAGGCCGACGTCGCTACCACCCGAACTAGGCCTTGGTCGCAGCCTGCGCTGCATAAATAAAACATTTCAGCCGGTGAGCGTCAACAACTGCCCGTGTCTCACCAAGCATGAACGACATCAAACCCCCCATGAGCGCCAGAGCTGACGGAAGGTGTTATTCGATTGAAGTGCTGGTTTATTTTACGTAATTTCAGCGGCCTGGGAGGGGGTGGTTGCCAACTGCGAGCTAACTAGCTAGCTAGCATCTAGCTCGCGCTAGGAGAGGAATGTTGCCTAGCTCTCTGGTTAGGCTTCGCTAACTAGCTTAGCCTAGCGTAGCTACCTCTGAAACCTCGTCTTCGTCGCTGCCGGATCCTGGACCCGAGGAGAGGACGGCCGCGGCCGCCAGTTTGAAATCCAGTCTTTCTGCTGCAGGTCCGCCTGGTTCGCCGTACAAACGTACTTTCTTTCCACCCACACCAATCCCAATGCCCCCTAGTCCGACTCCTCCTGGTGTCGCTCCTACCCCCATCCCTGCCACTGGGGAGCGAGGAGTCACCGAGTCAATCTCGTCCTCGAAGCCGTCCGTCAGCATTGCCGTCCCGGCTACTGCATCCTGCATACTTGTGTTCACGATGCGTGTGTTAACGAGCTATCCTTTGACTTGAACGTCCGTCCAGGCTCTTTCTGTTTGGATATTTGCGTTATTTTACTTCAGGGAATCCAGAAACTCTCCCGAAGCGAGGGTTGAGGAGGATCTCTTTCCCCCAGCCATTAACTTTCTAACAACCTAACCCGATACGCACTGTTTCTCAGAAAGGCCGCCTCTGTAGGAAATCCCGAGAATCCTATTGGTCGAGCGGGGGAAAGCTTTGTTTCCCATTGGTCGACATTAACGCTTGTCAAACTTGAGACCGCAACGTCATGTTAGGTTTACCAATATCACGAGGCTGTAGAACGAACGTCAAGACATGACATGGTAGACCAACTTAACTGGTAGCTAGCTCTACTAGTTCATGTGAACTCTCAGCGCGAAATCCCACGGAACATGTCAGTACCTGTTGTGTGTATTAAAGACTCAATGAATGTGTTTTTAAATGGCACCATGATAACTGAACCTTACAAGCTGCACAAACTTATTGCTTTCATTTGTGAGGGATCATAAATTATAAGAAGCAGAAGAAATGAAGGATAATATCATATAGAATCAGGAATATGAGACAAGAGAGAGAAGGAGGGAGATTAAATCAGATTACCTCTAGACTCTGACTACACTTCTCATTTAAACTAACTGCTTTCATGTGCACACATTTTTCTAAAGTAACACACAAATTAAATCCCATGAAATATTTGAACCTATTTTGTATGCATGGCATAGTGACATAGGTAGTAGAGACAAAAACACCAGTGTTTCCCCAGTGACAAAAATCCAAAACGTATTTTTTCAAACTTCTTCAGACATATTGAAGTGCTGCAGAAATTCCTTTTAGAGGGCAGATGATTGTGCACCTGTCCACCATGAACCAGGACAACAAATTGGTCCTGAGTAAAAAAAATAAAAAGACTGCCTTACTCAACAAAGTTCCTAGCATGCATTTCCTCTGTATTTTTTCTCATTACACATATTTAGTTTTTCAGGTAAAGAATGTCTGTGCTATTTTTTTTTGATTTTTTTTGATTGAACTACTGTATTCATTACTTTTCTCATAGACAACGGGTGTTGTTCATTTTATTTATTGTCAACAGATTTCAGTGAGAATTCAACCACAAGATAACTACACAAAAAGATGGTTTCTACCTTTTTGCAGTAATATTTAGCACACTGATGCAGTTTGTCTATCTTTATACTGATCGCATGTTCTTTTTTAATCATTCTAAACTTTATATCCATGTACTTCTATTGGGAAATCAATTTAAACCCATAACCTGCTATACAGCAATATAAAGATAGTAATTGAAAACTCATGCAGTTGTACGTTTGCTGATGTTAAAGTACACATGCATTACCTAAAACACACCTTGGAATCAAAGTGAATTGTTATCATGACTGTTATGGAACATGAAATTATAATCGTTGTACTTATATATCTGTGTATGCAGTGCCAATTGAAATTATATACATGTATGTGTCAGATTGAATAGCTTTATTTAAAGTAACAAGTAAGTCTTTTAGAAACAAAAAAAGTGTAACATATACACTCAAAATGAGGTTTATCATAGGAATAAGAAGCACAAAATAACCAAAGTACCACTATTTCAAAATTTTACTTAATCAAATCATTAGAGTTAATGTAATTGTTTACCCTCTGCCTCTTACAGATGAACAAATAAAATTCTGGAGCATGGTCATTATTTATAGGGTTCATGTCAATGGCCAGTACACCGCTGCATTGCAGAGTGATTCAAATTGCCTCACAAAAGGGCAAGTCTGAAATTGTTGAATGAAGCTTCTCCTGTCCAGAGTTGACTAATTTCAACAAAGTGATCTATATTTGGCTCGCCTTCATTACTTTTGGCCTGCCAACAAACCACTATCTTGGATGTAGATCTAGATGGTAACAAATGCTACTTGTGCACTTGACCTCTATAAATTTTGAATTGCTGATCTTCCAGTCATAGTAGCCAGGGGTTTTCGGTATATCCTTGTTTCAGTGATAAACCTAAATAAGCTAATACTAATAATACTGTTACACACGATCATAAAAAAAAACATCTCTTGTGATTTGCTACTTATTGGTATGTCTTATTAACTGGTATTTAGTGTTGCTTATTGTATGATAAGATAAGAGATAAGATAAGATAAGATAAGACAAGATAAGATAAGATAAGATACAACTTTTTATTCATCCACACATCGTGGAAATTCCGTCACAGACAAGAAAACAACAAAAAAAAGATGAGCAAAAAAATTAGATGGCAAAAGATGAAAAAATTAAAAAAATTCAGAGTATATACATAATATAAACCTTTACTATACTGGTTTGTACAGATGCTATAAAGTAAAGTGCAGTGGCACAGGGTGAGTGCAGGAGCAAGGAGAGAAACCGTTTGTACATGAATACAGGGACATAATGATATTTGGTGGTGTTTTAACGTGAATGTGTTTTGTTAAGTGTTGCTGTGGAAGGTGTCCTGTGAGTTGCACACGGTTCAATCTGCAGAGCATGAGGGAGCGAGCGGCTCCTCTGGTTATATCCAGTCTAAGGTTTGTAGGCCAGGAGACGCCACCGGGCCGCACAGGGCCTCGGGCGGCCGCGTCATCGGTCCAGGGCGTGGACCATCGTGGACGCAAAAACGGCCGGAGGCGCCTGGCTATACAGCCGGGGTTGCCAGGTGTGAACCAAAAACCCACATTTTCTGTAAACTGTGTCATATCAGAGGAGAAAAACATTATATATTTTTTATTTCGTTCAATTTAAAAACACATATGTTGATTAGAAGTTTAATTTGAAAGGTTTGGTTGTGAAATAGTGTGACTGTGCCGGAGTTTATTATTCAGCACGTCATCTTACACTTCCTGAAAGGGGGATGGTGAGGGGAGGCGCTGGCAACCCTGCGCAAGGTTTCCTCCGCATCACGCAGGTCTGGTCACACACACTCCGGCGTGTTGTATCTACGCTTGTATCAGGTAAGTTCATATACGGAGCTCTCGTTTAACTAATCTTGCTAAAACATGGCGTTAAAACTAGCTTGAACTAATGGCATTGAACAGCTTCCGGAAAGAACTCTCCATTCTATCATATTGACGTTACCGTTAGTTAGCACATACTAGCCGGGGAGCTAACAGCTAATAACATGGCGCAGGCCGAGAGGGCCGCTTTTGTTCTTGGGTCTGGGTGCGGTGGTGAACGCGCTGCAGGCCCCGCACCCGGTCTGAAACAAACGAGGGCCCTCATTACTAATTCATCATGTCCTCTGTGGTCTCTTATACAACCATCGATGCACCGCAACCTCAGAAATGTTTTCTAATTTGGAGTAGGAGACGCTAAAGCTCCGCTTTGTTGTGTTGCTAGCTTCCCGAGAGCGACTCGTCTATTTCGCGCTTTTTGTGAAGTGGTCGTCAAAGCCTTTGTTTGGAAAAAGCGGGGAATTGGTTATTTGTCACAGTTTCCTTGTTTTCTTCTCCCAGACCACAGGCTTCGTTCTTGCACGGACAATTCAGTAAACCGAAATTTCTTTCGATTTCGTACTTACAGGGTTTCCTCAATGAAAGGGCCTCAAGATGGCGCTGCCAACAAAATCACATACTCCTAACATCACGTCCGCGCTACGGACTCGGGAGACAATTGTGATCGCTCTAGACCGTGACCCCATTTTACCTTCCAGAGAGAAGGTGGCGTTTTAAACGGCTTTAACGGCCCCGGCAAATTTCACCCTATTTTCACGTATGTGGCTCACGTGCAGAGAACCTCCAGAAATGTAGGCCAATGTTTCCCCATCCGTATGAAAAGTCAGTGTTTGGGGACTCAACGTGCAGTCAGATGGGAGACGTGGTTTATTTGAAAATCACCTTTTGCTGGTGTGAAGCTGCAAAGACCATCACTGTGACAAAGAGTGCTTGTTAAATGGACAGAGCCGATATTCAGGATACGAATGCAGAAGCTGACCCAATAAAGTTATGCCTGTTAATTTCCCACATGTATACTAGTTTTGTATTTCTCTTCAGGGATTGCGACCAGTCATGGCAGATGAAGGATATGTTGTACGCATCAGGGGTCTCCCATGGTCTTGCTCAGTGGACGAAGTACAGAGGTTTTTCTCAGGTTGGTTGGTGTATGCAAATATTTAAATATAGTTTGAAGGGGGAAAAAAACATTAGAAGCAGCCGGAAATGGTTTTAATGGGCATTTGTGTTTTTGTATTTTTGAAGCCGATTGTAAAGTCATCAACAATGGAGGAGGCGGGATCCACTTCACCTACACAAGAGAGGGGCGTCCCAGTGGAGAGGCATTTGTGGAGTTGGAGACCGAGGAGGACCTGAAGATTGCAGTGAAGAAAGACAGAGAAACGATGGGTCACAGATACGTGGAGGGTGTGTACAACTGCTTTACAGATAAATCCTTTGTAATGACTGTTTAGCTGTGATAACTGATTGCATTGTGTCCTGCGATATAGTTTTTAAATCCAACAACGTTGAGATGGACTGGGTCATGAAGCACACAGGGCCGAACTGTCCAGAGACGGCCGGAGATGGGCTCGTTCGGCTCCGAGGTCTTCCCTTTGGCTGCAGCAAAGAAGAGATAGTACAGTTTTTCTCAGGTAAGGTTAGATCTCGTTTCTGCGATTAATAGTAAACTTCCTCAAAGTAATATTGGCAATTTAAACTTTTTACTTGTTTGTTTTCCATCTTCCTTTTCGTGTTTCTTTTTTTTTTTATGTACACTAAATCTTGCTCTGATTTACACAGAAGTCGATAAACCCTTGGAGAATGATAACCTACTCTGTATTTTCACATTATAGAATAATAAAAATGATATGTTCTTGGATTGATCAGTGAGGAAATGATGCCGGAAAAGGAAGGCAGTTAAAATTGAATTGAAGAAATTTAAATACCAAATACTTAGTTTGTTCAAGGGGCGAATCTTTTATGCAAAAACTCTTTCCTATTTATGCCCATCATAACCATCTTGAACCCACTTTCATCACATTTTTTCTTTAAATGGGTCTGTTAGTAGTAAAACAGCTTAGCTACATTTTAAGTTGTCTGTGCCTAATGGTAATTTACTAATGATGGAATGGGTCCCACTCATCACTGATATGAAAGTCTCTAACCCCATTTTTCTTCTTCCCAATCTCCTCACACCCTTGTCTTTTTAATATTTTTTTTCTTTATATTCCAAATGTTAGATGAGCACCCAATGGGCGAACAGTAATCAGAGTCATGTCACCCACCAGGATCTTTTTCTCTCTTCATCAACACACCAATACTAGCCTGATCTCCCACGCAGTGCCCTTTTCCATATTTCTTCCTCTATCCTCTCATTTCTATTTACCCCAAAATCCAGTAAATGTAAGTCGTTGAAATGGCCAGTCACTGGTTTAAATTTTGAACTGGTATGTGTGATGTATAGAGTTTTCCATAAGTTTGATATCTCTCTCTTTAGAGAATCTTCTCTCTGTGATTGGGAATGTGATTTAATATGTCCCCTGCTGGGGTTATCTGTCCTTGGGTTGAAGGGTTGGAAATCGTGCCAAATGGGATAACATTGCCGGTGGACATCCAGGGGAGGAGTACGGGGGAGGCCTTCGTGCAGTTTGCTTCACAGGATATAGCTGAAAAGGCTCTAAAGAAACACAAGGAAAGAATAGGGCACAGGTGGGGATGGTTGGTTGGTTGGCTGGATAAGTTGCTTTTCTTATGGTGTGCACCTTCAACATCAAAACCAAATGCAAATCTGACAATACATTAATCTTGGCTTATTCAAGCATATATGTAATATTTACCACAAACGCATACACTTATTGCCATGTTAGTTCCATATAGACCACACATTCACAATGTCCAGTGGGAACATAAGCGTGTTTGGGCACCATCTATATTTTATATATGTATATTTTAAAGTCATCCTTAATTGGAGTACATGTTTAATTTTGAGAACATATGCTGTCTCCGCACTAAACATGAGTCCAGGCTGATAAATGGTAAGGAGTCTCCCTGGTGGTAAAATCAGAGGGCTACTGTACACAAGGATCTGGGGCCCACTGTCACAGGTAATGCTTAGAGTGGGTTGCAGAAGGGCTGGTGCCCTCTCCACCCCTCTAATATCAGTACAATGGCTGTCATGGCAAGGACACAGGACGCTCTATCACAACACACTGAATCAGATCTGTAAATCGCTTCAGGTAACCATAAGAAAAGTGTAAAAGTAATTTAGGCCCATATGAATTTGAACAGCTTCCCTTTTTCAACTCAGTAAATAAGTTGATTCCTTGAATCTATTTCATTAACAACAATTAATTCCTCAAAAGATATTACCACCTATGGACTACACCATGACAGCATCTAAATAGCCCAGTTTCATCAGTATTGAGCAAATGCACTGTCGATCCATTCTACATGCCCTAACTGTGGTGTCTCTATGCTCTCAGGTACATTGAGATCTTCAAGAGTAGCCGCGCTGAGGTGCGGACCCACTATGAACCCCAGCGAAAGCCAATGGGCATGCAGAGACCTGGCCCCTATGACCGGCCCTCGGGTGGTCGTGGCTACAACATGATGGGCCGAGGGGGATCTTATGACAGAATGCGTCGTGGAGGATATGGAGGAGGAGGTGGGTGTCAAAATCACATCTGCTGATCAATTAACCTGTGCACTTGTTTTAAATTATCACTCACCCTTTGTACCTTCATGCTAACTCTGCACAGAAATAAGATTAGGATGTAAAGTCCCCATAAGACCTTGTTAATCTTCCTAATGTATATCCAGGTGTATCGGACGGACGGTATGGAGATGGCGGCTCTTCCTTCCAGAGCACAACAGGCCACTGTGTCCACATGAGGGGGCTACCGTACAGAGCCTCAGAGACAGACATCTACAATGTAAGACAAAAGAACCATTACAAAACAGATGAACTGCTCAATTCCAATCTACTCTATACATGCTGCAGGTGGACAGCAATTTAGCACAAGTTAATCTTTTGTTATGTTTGCATTTCTTAGTTTTTCTCACCATTGAATCCTGTGCGGGTCCATATTGAGATCGGGCCAGACGGCAGAGTAACCGGGGAGGCAGATGTAGAGTTTGCGACACACGAGGATGCTGTGGCAGCTATGTCCAAAGACAAAGCAAACATGCGTGAGTTTCGAATGCGTGTCTTTACTTCAACCCTATATAGCAATATTTGTTATTCAGTGTCACTCACTCCCTCTTTCTGTCCCCCCCAGAGCACCGATACGTGGAGCTGTTTTTGAACTCAACAGCAGGTGGCAGTAATGGAGCTTATGGCAGCCAGATGATGGGTGGCATGGGTGAGTAACAGTTTCAGAGGTCTTAAATAGTGGCCTCTGTTATTTGTTAGTTACTCTGTTTGCTTTGACAAGAAAGAGCACACATCAGAATAAAAAAAACCTCAAGTATATTTCCTAGTGATTTAATGTCCCCTTACACCTGATGTGATTTTTCCTCTCCACAGGTAACCAGTCGTCTTACAGCAGTGGCCAGCTGAGCTCAGGGTACTCTGGGGGATACAGCAGCCAAGGAAACATGGGCGGTTACAATGACTATAGTGAGTGTCAGCTCTGATACATCAGGATTCTTCCACATTCACCCTGAACCAAAACCTTTCCTGCTCTTAAGTATTGATATGTAATAGCAAAAAAGCCTGGGCAGGTTTTTATTCAAGGGCAGAAGTGCAGCATTTTGCTTGTTCTTGAACTCCCCGGTCCTATAGTATGTATTCTCTTTCTCTTGTTAGGTAACCAGGGCGGAATGGGAAGCAGTTACTACGGCGGCAGCGGAGGAGGAGGAAGCAGAGGCTCCATGAATGGACTGGGTGGGGGATGGGGAATGTAGATTTTTTTTTTTTTCTCCCCCTTTATTTGATGTTTTCTTTTTAACTCAGCAATTTGCTGGAAGGACTGGAAATGTAAGTCACCTATTAAAACGGTAGGGTCAGGTGAGGATGTTTTGAAAATACTGAGCGGTAGGGTTTGTATTTGTTTTTTTAAGTGGATGATCTTCAGAACGAAGCGAGATCATCTGGTGTCTCAAGAAGTTTGTCAGAAGCGTTGTTCGTCTTCCCCAATACTCAGTTTTCCACATCACAGAAAATCTGCTTTAAAATTTTGATACCAGGAAATGTGTTATCTTTGTGTTTATTCACCCAACACCTGGCTGTTCCTCAAGGTTAACTCATCCTTTCCCGGTGGCTTTAACATAATTTTCAATGTCTGAGTGCATGAACAAAACAAATCTGTTCTGGTATCTTATGTTTAGACCTCGTTTCATCTTCTAGCTTTTAATTTCCAGTTAAAGTGTTAATCTGAATTTGAGACTTCACATGGTCAGAGCATGTTTTGTTTTCTAAAGGTGTGACTGTTGATGGAGCGGTTTTTCTGGATGAGGGCTGTATCAACAGCATGTGAATTTCAAATCTGCTGACATGTAGGTTTCTACTGCTTCAAATGCTATTTGTATTTCCTGTGCACAACGTGAATAAACTAGTCTGGAATATCTAATTGAAACACGCATTTCAAAAAAGGAGGTTTTATTCATTTTTATCAAATGTCTAGATATAAAATTGTTACCATTCCTCAAATTAAGAAAATGGCTTTGTATCTTTTGTGACAATCCACAAAAACCATGTTATATAATACATTCTAAAATAGTCAGATTTGTTAACATTCTACAGTCATTTACATAATTTTGCATGAGGCCACAGCCATAGAAATTAAGATGACATGTCGAAGTACACAAGTTCTCAGTAAACCAGCTACACCAGTGATCCTCAACTAAAGCAGAAAACTAGCAGTATCCAAGAGACGTCAACATAATCTACCTCCACTTAGAACTACACGCTTTAAATAATAACTTTATAAAGCGAGTGCCAATATGTCAAACCTGTTATTCCAGCCAGAAAAATCATTTAAATAATGAAAAACTATATCATCCGCTCAACTAAATCAAGTTTGCACAAACTTCATTAGCTCATCCCATCAGTGTTAAAGGTGGCCCCCGATGAAGCACACTGTTTTCAGACATGCACTGGGCTCTGGATATTTTTTGGAAAATTGATGTGATGTGAGAACGCAAACGTCTGAGTCGGCTGCTTTTTTCCAGAACTTTTCCTGCTGGCCCCTGGTGAAATGTAAGAAAATGTCCAGAAAATGCACTTGGATCAATGCACACAAAAATGAAAGAAACTAAACAATAGAAATACCTCAGGATAAAAAAAGACAAGCCATACATGAAGAAGACGCAGAAGTCAGCTTTGCTTTCAAAGCTGGTGACAATTTGCAGTAAACAAAAACTGTATGTTAATGTCCTGCCTCATACATGCTCTACCCAATCTTATCTCCTGCTGCGTTCTTCATATGTGAAAGACAAACTTCATGTCTGAAAACAGCTCGACAGAATCATGCTGAATTTCAGGTGAAAGCGGAAATGGAACACCAAGTCCAATTTCCTAGAGACTTGACATTTTTTTAAACATACATAATTTAAAAACAATCATAGTGGATGAGCATGTGCAGTGTGGTCAGTAGAGAGCTCTTGTAGAAGCACTTGACGCTTGGGGTGTTATGTCAGGAGCCTTTGGAGCTTCTCTGTAGCAGGAGGGCGTTGCACACGTCGCACACCCGCACAGGCCGAGGGTAGGAAGGTAAGGCCAGTTCGTTGCTGGAGCAGTTGCTGCAGTAGATGTCCCCGCAGTTTCTGCAGTGGTGCTGCAAACAAATATACGTCACCAACTTTAAATGAGTGGTGGGCCGTAATACAGAAAGAATAAATGAAAAGCAATGAAAAAGAAGCCTACCTTTCTGCGTGAGATGGAGAACTCCTTCAGGCACTGTTTGCATTGAGTGGCTTCATCATCCTTCAGCCAAGCCTGGCCCTGATGGAAGCAATGAAAGGACAAGACAAGGTTTCCCATGATGTTTTCAGAACAGAATCAATAATAAAAGTGCACCATCCACACCATCACATTTTACCTTCAGGGCTTTGTTGACCTCCTTGAAGTCCTCCATCTTGAGTTTAGACCTTTGATACAGATGAATGCAACATAAGAAAACATGACATTGACCAATAAACAAGATGATGAGGTCAAAAGCACTGACTGGCTGAGATGCAGTCCCATCTCCTGTAGAGCCTGTTCCTGTTGCTCACACCTCTGCTGCAGCTGCTTCTTCTCCTGCTTCAACTCCTGCAGCCCTGCATCATCAGTCCACAGGAAACAAAGCATAGCATCACAGCAATCCATGGATTTATCAAGTATTAGCTCATTTTAGAAAAACCTAAATAGGATAAACAATGTATTGCTCAGGCTGTTGCACCAATAACTACGGCAGTAAAACAAATGAGCAGGTTTGAGATGGAACCCAAGAATTAAAACAAATCTGCCATCTAGGGTAAAGAAAGACTACTGTATAGGGAGACTTAGAACTGCATATGAACTTTTCATTACAGTATAAAAAGGTTTTCATAATTTCTAATCCACCTCCAGCCTTAACTGACACCAACCCTGGTTTGTGTGACACTGACCGTGTTCAGGCCCTGCAGTTGTTGCAGCTGTGTGCGGAGCTCCATGCTATTGTCCTGTTCCCTCTGCAGAGCTTTTTGCAAACCTTGTCTCTGTTCCCTCTCAGTGCGCAGCTCCTTCTCTAAACCCAGTCTGTGCATAGAACAGGACATGGTATCTTAAGTTCAGCATACAAAGACTATAAAAGGACCCATTTATTAAAAGACCCATTTAAAGATTGGTTTAACACCAGTTGGTTTAGAGAACTGCATTTGATTTATTCAAGTAAAACAATTTAACTTCACTGGTAGACACAAATTTGGAGTTCTTTAACTTGCCCGAGGACATTTAGGCATGTGAACTGGTGAAGACAGGGATCGAAACCCAGATCTTCTGGTTAGTGGACTGGTTTTCTAAATGTGTTCATATTGTGTAAACACTTGTGCCTTGTTGCATTTCGCAGATCTGTAAGCTTGTTGAAAGGGAAGGAGTGTGTCCTCCTTATATGACCACATAACAGGAAAACTTCATTTCTGCATTTAAGATGGTACAGAAAGTTACTTGTTACTCTTGGATCTTTAAATGAACACATGTGAGCTCAGCTAGAGTAAGAACTACTCATAAACTATGTTATTTTAGCCATATTAGTACAATGTTTAAAATCTCATCTTCAGCATTGGCAGGCTTTGCCTTTATTCCAAGAACTGTGGAAATTTGTAGTAATGTTATTCCTCTGTATAATACTTCATAGTTTGTGAATGTATACTAAATAAACTTTTGCCTCTTAACCTTAGTGTATCGAGGTCAGTCAGTTGTTTCTGGAGATCATCTACTTTTCCCTCCAGCTCCACTCGCATGTCTTTGTCGGACTGGTCGCTCTGTTTGCGCTCCTGCTCCGAGTTCTGGAGTCTGTGGCCCCCAAAAGACCAAAAAGCAGAAAATTTCTTTAAGAAAATGTCAATATAAACACACATAAACTAACATGCACACAAACACATACCTCTGCTCTAGTTCCACCATTGCTTTCTCCATTTCATTCATCCTCTCCTCGAGCTGCACAGCCTCTGCCTGCTTTTTTTCTGCTTCTCGTTGCGAGTCCTCAAGAGTCACATAAGCTGAATAAACATGTGTTCTCTCTGAGTGGATGTACAAGAGAGAGAAATGCACGTGTGTCTACCTGAGCTCTGTGGACCATTTGCAGGTTAAGCGTCTTGACCTGGTCGAGCTGAAGTCGCAGGGCTGCCAGCGCGTCCTGTTTCTCATACGTGTCCTTCTCCAGCAACTTCATGGCCACCTCCATCTCCTGCTTAAACCCCACCTGCAGCTCCAACTCACGCTCCAGCTCCTAACATCACACATTGTCGGCACACAAACAACACAAGTCTAATTCAGTTCTGCAGTCTGTGAAACCTCTGTTGACAAGGCACTGAAGCTGCTTTGAGACATGCACTGATGTCCAGACATTTTCATGACATTTTCCAAATGGGCTGTATGTGAGAATGCAAATGTCCAAGTCAATCGGTCCAGACATTTTTCAGAACTTTTCCTGCCAGCCTCCTAGTAAAATGTCTGAGTGGGTCTGTGTAAGAATACGTCAGGAAAATGTCCAGAAAATTCACAGTGAGCGAATGGGATGTTGATGATGTTTCTAACACACGACATACGCAAAATATGTCAGGAAGAAAAAGTGTCCTGTTGGAATGACAATGAGATTCGAGAGCTGTTGACGATAAGGGCTGACGCTGGCTCTTTTATTCATGTATTTTTAATATATGAATAAATGAGAGAGTGGAGACTAACTTGTAAATTGCTCCAATCCCCGTCTCATGCTCAACAAGTATCTTCTGCCTTCACCACATCCTCCCAAGAAGCAACACAGAGCAGCTGAGTCACTTTTTACTAACACATCCCTGTTATATTCTCATCCTCTAGCTGTTGAAAACTGACCAGGCGAATGTTTTTTTCCTCCTTATACTGCTTCCACACCACATTATACATCTCATCCAGGCCCTGTCGGGTCTGTTTGTATGTCTCCAGCTCCACCTGGCTGTCCTGAAGAGCTGCCTGAAAAGAAGAAAAGAGAAAAGAATGCAACATACAGTTTGTATGTTATTTATTTATGGAGTGGTGGAGCTAGCTACAGTTTCCTTTTCAGACCTCTTCCTTTTCTGGCTGGACTGCAGGATTGAGTCATTCGCTTTTCTCAGCTGCTCCTGTTCCTCCCGCAGAGAGTTGAGTTCTGTCCGTCGCTGCCGTCAGCTGAGAGAAAGAAAAACAAACACTCGACAGTCAGGTGAAAAACACACAATCCAGGGCACACAGGTGCTGCATTTACAAGCAATCGCACAACTGTTTGCACACAGTTTCTCTGACCTCCTCCACAAGTTTGCTGTTGGTCTTCTCTATAGAGTCCATCTTAGCCTGAAGGTCAGTGACGGTGCCGCTTAAGTTACGATTCAACTCCTCTATGTAGTGCTTCTGATCCAATATGGCGGTCATCTTTGTATCACTAACAGAGAAAGAGGGTTTGATAGGCAAAAGGTTTGTTTGAAATCCAATGATTATCATGCAAGAGCCGTTCAAAACATGAAGAAACCCAGTGTGGATAGGATGCTCAGTCCACTTACTCTTTTTGAGTCTCACTTTTGGCTGGATCTTTCAGGTAAAGGGAAAAGTCAATGACTCCCACCTAAATGGGAAAGAGAAACCATTCACTGTGTGCCCAGATCAACTTGTTTCTCCAAGAGAAGATGAGGTGTGGGACTGCTGGGATGTGTCGGCCCAAAGAACTCACCTGAGAATCAAGATCCTCCCCTTTAATACAGAGATTTGCATCAATTACGTTGAGGCCCACCAGCAGTCCCCCAATGACCGCCCCCTCCTCCTCCATCATCAACGCTCCAGAGTCATAAAACTCACTAGAACATGGGAAAACAGATGTGGAATGATCTGCAAGTAGTCAGTGTAAAATGCCTGGTGCTGAACCTGCATAACTGATCAGTCTAAGGCCCTGTTCAGAGCCTGGTATAAACATCCTTATTGAGAGATCTGATCACAAGGTGACGGTGTTAAGTTTGTGTGTTCACACCGGGACATTAAAAAAAGAGTCCTGAATGTCTCCCGTGACCACTTGTAATCAGATGTCCACTTCCCCCTCAAAATACAAATAATCACGACTTTAAATCTCACCAATTTATGTTGTTTTTACTCAGTTTGAGTTTATAGATTTGTCAGATTACAATGTTTTGTGTGTGTGTCGGCACGAGAGAGAGAAAGAGAGCGAGCGAGTGGAGTCAAGAGGGACTGAATGAATGCGCGCAACTGAGACAAAGGATTTCACCAATTCAAGAAAAGAATCTATCATTATACGGAGATCAGTGTTTATATTGTGGCTGAAGACAAATCGATGTATGGACCCTTGAAAAGTAAAAGTATGGTTGACCTGTAGCGGGTCAGAGACGACAGCTGAGTCTGCGGTCCTTCATATGTGGTCCAGGACGTGTTTACATTCAGACAGCGAAAAGGATGTGGCCACATGCGTCCCAGATGCGCCCTCTACATGTGGTTTGAGTGATCAGATCTCAGGACACATTGAGGACGCATTTGGGCGACTTCAGACATGTCCTTAGCGCTGAGCACTTGTGATAAGATCACTCAGGACGGATGTTAATAGCAGGTCTGAACTGGGTCTAACTAACCTCAGGAGGTCCTTTCGGTCCAGCAAGCTTCATATAGTCAGCTACTTTCTTCTGCATGAGCGCCAAATGCAGCCAAGCCCTTCCTCTACCCAAACCGGTCCTGAAAGAGAATACATTAATATATAACAGGTGTTAAGTATATACTTCACATTGTAGGTTTACTGAACAACTTTGTGCAGTAGCATACTTAATGCTGGGCATGTCTCGGGCACTCGTGGCAATGTTAACGGACTCTGGACACAACTTCTCAACCAGTTCCAGGGGTCCCCATATGGACTTGTTCTGACCAATGAAAGACTTCTTGGCTGAAAAAGAAACGGGAAAGGTCGTTTTTGCACGCTCCTATTGTCTTGTCAAGTCAACTTCATTTATATAGCGCATTTAAAAACAACCGATTGTTGTACAGTAAAAGAAGACAATGCAAAGAAGAACACTAACAAGCATAAAATAAGCATAGAACACACAATCAATGTTATCCTACCCCATATTGTGACATAACCTTAAATATAAATGAATTCTGTTCCCTGGTCGGTCCTCACCTTTCAGGCCATGTTGAGGCAATGCTCCAGGACGACAAAGAACTGCTGCAGAGGAGGGTACTCTGAGTCCAGCGTCCTGCCCAGACTCAAGGAGGACTGAATCAACACTTTGATGCTCAGCTTCATCATGCTGAGGAGGTTGGATCTCTCTATTGTCATGGGGTCTTTGGGGGGCAGGACTGGAACAGATGCAATGTAAGTGGGATCAGGAAAACAAATGCTAAACATGGTGGGAATATCTGAAATAACTCATAAACACATCAAGAAGTGATAAACACAAAGGGTGTGAACACAACCCGTAGAATCACGGTTTCGCTCATGAGGTCACATGTCCTGGCAGCTGACAGCAGAGAGGGAGTCACACAGATCGACCCTGACTGTGGTGTTTTTTAAAAACTTTGGTTCGACAGAAAGTGCTAGCTTTGGTGTCAAATGTTAAAAAACAGTCGCAGCGTACCAGGAAGTTTTTTAGAAGTAGTGATGAGACCATTTTCCGGCTCCTTCTCCGACGGGGAGCTCGCAGCGGACCCCAGAGAATGACTCCTCGGGCCGGCAGCGTAGCTCACCCCGCTGCTAATCGTCTCCGTGGCCTTCCGAGCCAGTGACAGGATGGGGGCCGACCAGGTGCTCTCTGCCGCCGCCGGAGTCGGCTTCTCCGGCGGGCCCAGCGCGTCGCTGCCGTCTGAGTCGCTGTCGGTCGCCCCTGCCGAAGCTTGGGGCTCGTGTAGCTGTCGATCAGTGTCATCGTTCCCTGCAGCTGTGTTTACTTCCCCTGACTCGTCGGCCATGTTTGTGTCCCCTCCCCTCCGCCCCAGTGCTCATGTGACCAGATGGGACGAATCAGCCATGTCGTCAGAGCTTCATTCTTCTTCTATGGATTTATGGCTTTTGGCGGTTAGTCAGTTAGTGTATGAGTTTGTTACCGCCACCTACTGGACAGAAGTATTCTCCTCCGCCAAGGAGGTCATGCTTTCTCTGTTTTGTCTGTGAATGAGCAGGATGAGGCGAAAACTACCGGACGGATTCCCACCAAACTTAGTGGAAAGATGCAACACAGTTCAGGACAGACGTCATTAATTTGGTGGGGATCTGAACCAAGGGGCGGATCCGGGATTTTGTATTGTTTGAAATTACGAGATTTTTTCTTTTTGACATTTTCCACAATTTCTCAGAGAATAATTCAAAACACTTGATGAAAAAATGTCATCATGTTTAGAGGATTGATATTTATGAATGTGTCTGGATCTTATTGACTTTAATACATTTGTATGTTGTTTTATAAGGGGGATGCCGCATTCGCTCTACTGGCTGCCTTTCTAGTTTTCTTTAAATGAATGCCCCCATAAAAATTCTGTAAAAACTGGCCCATAGTTGAATCTAATTCCTGATTCCTGGTACTGACCTTTTACCACCAAGTGGTTTTAGTACCTAAATTATCAGTTGTCGAAAAAAACAAACAGCTAGGTGTAGATGAAGGACCGTTGGGTTTTTGCACAGATTAGAATGAGCTTTAGAGGTGCTGGTAGATTTTATTAGCTTTGCACAGAACAAGCCTTTTCACCCTGTTTTCTGTCTTTATGCTCATCTGAAGGCAACAAATAATTCAATAACAAATCTTTTTGCTTGTGATCATTGATTTTTCCTCTAAAATGTTTTCAACAGAAAAGAAAAAGGTGGTACAGTTCTGACAGCAAAGCTCCTGTTCTGTTGTTTTATGTCATACATACTCTTTTTTGTGTGTCATTCAACTCAACAGTCCAGGCATTCAAAGATTGTGCAGTACATAGAAAAGTATCATTAAGCTTCCTTGGTGTAAACCAGTACTTCACAGCAACAATGTGGTGGATTTTTCCTTTAAGTTGGGGCTAAGAGCTCGAGGAACAGTATCATGGGAGATGATAGATGTTAGTGGGTCGCAAGCCTCGTGGCAGCTGACATTGCACATTCAGACATTGGAGTGTGGATCAGGTGGCTAAGTTTAAACTTTCCTGGTTGGTATATTTTGAAGGTTTATTCTGTGCCACAATCGATTATGATGTTATTCACTTCTTTTAAGTATGGTGGTAGATTCCCACATTTGGTTTTGAGAGAGAAGTTGGTCAGTCTCTGTTAGCTCATTTGTCTAGTTATGGTGTTGGCTCTAAAAGAATGTCTGTAGTTTCTGTTTTGGGAGTTTTCCCCCCTGCTCGGTTTCAGACAGCATATTCTATTGAGGGAATCCTTTGTTTCAATTATAGTGTGGTGGTGAACGTGGGTAGAGCATTCTGCCGTTGACTTCCCAGCCCACTGAGGTAGAGGTGTAACAGTTTCCCACAATTAGCCTCTCGAAGACTAGGGTTCAGTTTGGTAGTATTTGGTGCGATAGGTCTGGGGATTGGACTCCAGTTTTTGCCATTCTTAAGCTGAACCTGTTGCACTGTTTGACCTGTACTTGCTGGTAAGTAATTTCCAACATGGGCTCTAATGTGGAAGATTTTATTCAGACTCCTTCAGTGGAGTGAATGGATCCGTTTACAAATGAAAAGTTGACAAATGTTTGACAGAAAACATACAGTACATAAATACTTTTCTGAAAAATAAAGTGATGGCAGATGGGGTTTTGTTCAAAAATGTGACAAAACAGGATGTGATTTTTCCTGCAGTGACGTTTGAACAACAACAAAAAAGGAACAAGACAAAATGATGGAATTGGAGATGATGAAACAAAGTCATGAACTGGAGCAATATAAACTGCAGCTGATCTGTGAGGGAAGAACAGACTGATCAGACAACCCAAGTTCTTCCACAGATCTTTTCAACCCAAAGAAACTTTCTGTAAATCCGGAGAATCATTTTAATGTGAAATTAAATGTGAGATTATGTGTGGTAGGTTGTAGACTTATAAATGTAAAATAAATTGTGTAATCTTATTTATTGACCAAACAGCTTCCTTCTTTCACCACGTGGTGGCGCAAACAATCTGTACTATTCTCACTTCTGGACCCTCTCACAAGATGCTTCAGTCCAGTTTGGACTGGGCAGTTATCACTATTTTTTTTATTGTATGGTTGTCGTCTATCTATCTAGTCACTTACAAAAAATTACTTTTTTAAAACTCTTTCTAACATCCTCATAATTTAAAAAGGGACCGGCTTTCCAAAACGTGAGCAGTGATAGTATGACAAAGATCAAATGTATCTATATTTCACTTTTCTTGACAAAGTTACAAAGTACTTCACATGAAGAACAAATGAGATTAAAAGAACAGCAACCAAAACCACAGAAAGATGATCATATATTATAATAGGTTAAAGCTTTAAGAAGAGGATGGGAACAGATGAATATATACATATACAGGTTGTACCGAGCAAGGCAAGGCAAGGCAAGGCAAGGCAAGGCAAGGCACACCCACCACACACACACACACACACACACACACACACACACACACACACACACACACACACACACACACACACACACACACACACACACACACACAAACACACACACACACATTTATACATGCAGTGAGAGAGAGAGCGAGAGAGAGAGAGAGAGAGAGAGAGATGCTCAAATAGTAAAAAATAAGTACAGAAACACAAAAGAATATTTACACTAATCAAATAAATCAAGAGAAAAAAATATTTTTCAAGTTTTGGTATCATGCATTTTGGCAAATAACATCCCGTGAGTCTTAAATATATATCTTCAGAAAGAGTATAATCAGTGGAAAAAGGAAAGTTAAGTAATGCAAGAGGGGCCACTTGGTAGAATTAAGTGTTTGGGCTGATCCACGGATGACAAAAATACATTATTATTATTGTAGGTAAAATCATATCCTCCACATGATCAATATCTAAGTTGGCCTTATTCTATTTCCATTAGCTTCTTACTGTGGCTCCAACCAAAGATTCAAAAATGATGAGCTATCCAACTATTACTTAATTCCTATCTAGTACTAATATCTTTATACCGTTTATAAATCCAGACTTTTGACAGTGCACACCCTCACACACACACACTTACACACACACAGTGTGGGCGTGGTGAAGTGATGTGCCCATAAATACCGCGGTGCCTCTGTGCAGACGCTCTTTTCCTCGCTGCGCTCCTCTGTCGCTCTCCCTCCAGAAGAAAACACCAAACAGACGGAGTCCATTCAAACCAACACTCCGAGAAAAAAGACCCAAACCACGAGAGGAGGAGTATTTAGAGCCCGGAACAGGTGGAAGGAATACAACTTGTTGGTTTCTTTTTTTCTTTTGAAAACAACTAAAAGTGACTGGAAGGTTTTTATGGGGGGAGGAATGATGAGGATTTTCAGCGCCGCGCTCCTGATGCTCGTTCACGCCTTGGGTAAGTTTCACGTGCACTCAGATAACAAGTGTGTTTATTTGCGTGTTGACCGGGATCCGAATCATGTGTGATGTTTTCTGTGAATACCGGAGTTACGCCGTCTCCTCCCGGTTCTGTAAGACGCAATAATCCTCTGGAGGCTTATAACGCGTCTTCTCAAACTCCGGAGCGGAGCTTTTCATGATGCCAGGCTATTCAGGAGCTAATGGGGTCATCTCTCTTATTTTAGAGCATGCTTTATGTAACTGGATACATTTATTTTTAACTCATATTCTTGCCTGACATTAGCTAACTGTCTGTCCATGCATTTTGTGTGCGTGTGTGTGTTATGAGACAGTGTGGGTATATGCCAACTTTTATTTGCCTCCCCTTATACCTCACACTTAAATTGTCCCACCTTTTTGGCCACTTTCCACTCTACCTAAGTGCTCATGAGCAAGGCAGTGGATACCCATCAACCCCTGAGACCATCATGCCTTGCATCTGTGCATTTCCCAACGGGGCTCAGGCAGGATTGCACTTCCAAACCCACAGCTCTGGCCTGCATGGTGCTCCCTTGTACACAACATGTTACAACTTGCCCGTAGAGGTCCGCCCACCTTTTGGCACAGTGTTCACTGACTGTTCCCGGTAGAGGAAGAAGAGTGTCTGGGGTGTTTTTAAAGTCTGAGCTGTTAAACCAAACTCACCTGCAGGTTTTAACATTTTTTAACACTCTCTCTCTCTCTCTCTTTCTCCTCCAGTGGTGTCCAGACCGACCAGCGGTGCTGCGGTGGACAGGTATGAGAGTGACAGGCAGCAGCACACCGTCATCAACTTCATGGACACAACCAAAGACAGGAGGGCAGAGGGTGAGAGCACGAGCGCGACGACGGTGGAGCATGGCCAGGGAGGCGAGGAAGAGTACGACGATGAATACTACTATGAAGACGAGTATGAGGATGGCATATCTGGAGACTATGACATGGGGGTGCCACGAGGTAAACGCAGTCACTTGCCTGTTTTTTTTCTTCATTTTCTCACATTTCTCACACAGACCATGACGTGTAATTCTGCTTTTGCTCCATTTTTTGGTTTCAGTGTCCAAGTCGAGCCAACCCAAAGACCCGTCTGCCATCCTGGAGACTGAGAGCATAGAAGGAAAGAGGAGGAGAGGAAAGGGGAGAAAGAGGGCGAAAGGAAAGGGACAGAAGAGGAACCCGTGCCTGAAGAAGTACAAGGATTTCTGCATTCATGGCACCTGCCAGTACCATAGGAACATCCGCCAACCGGCCTGTGTGTAAGTATCAGCTCTGCACCCCGCCCTCTATTCAGGAATCTAACCATCCACTGAATTAGTCACCTCTTAACTGATTCCCTCTCCTCCTCTTTCCGCAGGTGCCACCCGAACTACTCTGGCGAAAGGTGTGAGTTCATCACGCTGCCCGTGCAGTCCCCCGAGGGATACAACCGGACCACGGCTCTGGCTGTGGTGGCCGTGGTGCTGTCGTCCGTGTGCCTCACCATCATAGGACTTTTATTAATGCTCAGGTGAGTGAAACGCTCACAAACACACCCTCTCGACCATTTACATGCAGATTAAGTATGTATTCTGAATATAATATTCTGAACAAGCTCCTTTTCTTTTGCTTTCTCACAGGTTTCACAAGCGAGGGGCGTATGACGTAGAGAACGAGGAGAAGGTCAAACTGGGGTTAGCATCCAACCACTGAAGAGACAATGAGAGGTGAGTGGTCAGGAGGAAAAGGACCACAAACATACATTGACAAACGTTTTTCTTTCCTCTTAATTACCTGAATGAAATTTGCTCATTGTCTCTGTTTGTTTTGTTTTTTTCATGTCAGACAAAGATGCAGAAATTCTACCTCAAAATAGAAAAAGAGAAGGGAACCAGAGAAAGAGGAGGTCCTACAGGAAAAAAGGAACGTACGCAAAGAAAAAGGAACAGAGGGTGTTGTCTGTGTGATCCTCCACTGGACGTTCAGGCGAACCTGTGTCCCTGTAGAACTCAGAAGTAAAAGCGGGGCCGTCTGTTACTGGAATACTCAATGGCCCCAGACGATGGAGCGGAGACATGACGAGTGTGAGGTGATGAAGATGAAGGAAGGAACCGGGGGGGGGGGGGGGGGGGGGGAGGGGGGGGGAGAAGAGGAAGGGACAAGTCTAGACTCTGTGCTGCTTCTTGACTGTGTGAAAAGTCATCTCAGACTGAACTGAACAAGAAACGTTTTTTTTCTTTTTTGGGAAAATGGGAGCTCAACCTGGATTTTTTTTGTTTGTTTTACAAGTCCATCTTTTTTTTGTGTACAGTAAACGATATATTTATAATTCTAATTTATTTATTTAAGCTAACTGTATTTATAGAGATTTTTAACCGCCCTCTGCAGTTTTTAAAATAATGATGTTACAGTTGTTTTTATATTCCTTATTGGACGATATTTATTTATAAACACAAAAGCAAAAAAAACGTGGAAGCTCCTCTTAAGTATTTCATGGAAAAAAGAGATATGATGTACAAACACCTTAAATTGTTGGCACTCAATAGATGATCAATCGTACTGTGATTAATAAATTGATCATTGAATTGATATAATGTTTTTTTAAATTATTATTCGGTGGGGTATCAATTAAAGCAAAACACCACTCACACAGCAATACACCTGGAAAACTCCTGCCAGTTGGATCTGTCAGTGTCTAAGCAGCTCCACTGTAACCGGTGGGGGGTTCATCGCCTTGCTCAAAGGCACAGAGGTAATGGTAATGAGCGAAGAGGGGGGAGGCCCTGCTCTTTCACTTTCCCCACTTAAATGTATCCTGCAGGTTCGGGGATCTTTAGGCTTAGTGTTATGAGTCAGTGTCATTACATTATGATGCAGCTTACTGGCTATGTATTGATTATAGGCAACATTAACACTGCACTCAGCGTATGTATTGCTAAGAAACTTTTTAAAAGGGAGTCAAGAAAATAAAATGCACTGTAGCAGGAATTTGGTATAAATACTTTGTACTGTCATGTTGTCTTATCATCATCATCAGAGGAGGAGAACCTCCCTCACATCCGAGTTAAGCTGTCATGGGAAAAAATGTGAATTCAAGTGTTCCACCCTTTCAAATCCTGTCCTGCAGTTTTGAAGTGATTTTTATTTATGTGATTTTTTTTTTTTTCAGAGCAAGCAAAAATAAAAAAAGATTATCTGAATTTTTGACTCTTAACCTTCATTACTTCTCTCTGCAATCAATACCTGAATATCACACTGTGTTCTTTAGGCATTAATAGGAGTGTCAGATGTTGCGCTGAAAAGATCGGTTGAGTAAGGTCAGGTTTATTTTGGCTCTTTGGTTCCCTTCCTGAGTCGGAGAGCGTATTAATGTGATATTTTAAAGTGGCCGGTCTGGATGATGATAACACTCTGTTCTTTTGGCCAGTTATAGTAAACATAATATTTTATTTCCTGTCAGTGACGTGAGATCGGCCGCATTTAACCAAAGCACCTGTATCCTGGCTATCGGTGCCGTTATGGTCACTGCTCACATGACAAATATTTTTAGTCAGTGCTGCAAAGAGCATATGGAGGAAGAAAGACTTGTTAGTTTGTTATGTTCAAATCGGCACAGGATGTGGAATGGGGATAACTGCATTTAATCACAGCATGTATCGTTTAACAAATGATTCTTGCTAAATTAATATTCTCATCAGAGCAAATGCTAAACACAGACGTTATCAGTCCCATGTGTTGACAACAGCATCACTGATCAATCCCGCTGAGTGCGGTCGGGACTCACTTACAGCTGTGTGTGTGTACCAAGCCGCGCGGGACAGATGTGCGGCGTGTGGGCCCGGGAGCACCTGATGTTCAGCCGCAGCGCATCATGCCACAGCACCACACACCATTACTCACACAGCCAACAGATGTCATGTTCAAAGACACACCACCAGCTATAACATCTGAGACCTCAACCCTGGATGCCACAGAGTTCAGAGAGACCACATACGGCAAATACTAGCAGGACAATGCTGTCATGTATGCTGCAGGCAGCTTTAATGGGGGATAAGGAGAGTCAAAAGACCCAGCTGGACTCAAAGGCAGGCTGCGATCCAGCCAAATGTTAGTCATCCCTTGAAGTCACCTCTTACTCGGATGTTGTTACACTGTGTGAGTGTGTGTGAGCGTGTGTGAGCGTGTGTGTGTGAGGGGAAATGCGGTAGGGTAATGCTTTGGTGATGTGTCTGTGTGGGTTAACCAAACCATTGCAAGCAAAAACCTGCAGCAAAACAGCAATGTTGACTATGTTTACTATGGGATCATTTTCAACACTGTTTTGTGGCTTTGATTCCCATACGTTATATATATACTGGATAAACAAGGTGCTGTCGGACTCTAATGTTCACACTGGGGGATGGTAGTTGAGGGCAGATGTTCAGCTGAAGCTTAAGGGTGTGGTACCTGATTCAGAACTCAGCACTCCTCATACTAGTTGTTGAGTAACTGAGAAGTGTTGAGTATTTTCTCAGGGGAAAATAGCAATTGCGTCAACTTTGCTTACATTTGCTCACGTTGCACCTTTAATAGATGAATATTTATCTGCAATATGAGATGAAGCTCTTTGATAGACTGGCGAGCTGTCCAGGGTGAGCGTCACCTCTCAACAAATGTTGGCTGGGATTGAAGTGATAGCTGATGGATGGATGTAACTTGATTCCACTAAGGAGTGATGTGAGGCTTGTAAACATCAAAATAAAATCTGTTGTCGATGGCGCTTATATCTTAGGGGTCTCAGGGGGGGCTTGTGCACCTTGGACAGTTCACAAGTGTCGCAAGGCTGAAAAATAGAGACAAACAACAATTCACACTCACATTCACACCTGTGGTGAATTTATAGTCTCAAACTGACCTAGCCCTGCATGTCTTTGGAGTGTGGAAGCAGGAGTATACCCACAGGAGAACAAGCAAACTCCACACAGAAAGGATCCCAAACCAGGACTCAAACCAAGAACCTTCTTGCTGTGAGGCGACAGTGTTTACACAAGAATAGAATATTCAGTGAAAATTAAATTTTAGTGATTTAGAATTTTTATGACAAACCAGTAGATTAAATGTTCCCTCATGGATTGAGGTTCAGTTCTCAATTTAACTAAGTAAACCACTAAAAATACATTGTCACTCAGCTGAGCTGTTTTGATTCACATGTGAAAAGTTGATGTATGATGAAATATACAATGTTCTGGGAACAGCGACAACAGGTTGACAACTGTAGCTCTTCCATAACAAATCAATGTACAGTAATCAATTTTCCTCTTTGTGTTTTCCCCCTTAATACGCTTTACATATGAACGCATGTGTATACTTTCAAACGCACACATGCGTGCGTGTGTTTGTATGTGAGACGGGGGTTAGTCATTTACAGTAGTGGAGCCACCTAATCCCGGCCTCTCAATGTCAAGTAGCAGAGCACACAGAAATAGTGCCCTGCAGTCATGCTCACATAGCTGCTATTCCCGGGGCTGATGGCCACCAAAGAGCCAGAATGTTGCTGGAGAAGGGAGTTCGCTGTGTGCTGTTTCTCAGAGGTCTGGTGGACCACAGCCAGGAAATAATTGTCCAGCATGGTGGCCCATCATCAGGCACCAGTGCTGCACCACTCCTGAATTTACCTTGTAGGGTCAGAAAAACGGCTCCGCAGGATCTCCACATGTCCCTCGTCCTCGCCCTCTGAGTTCTTGACTGTTCCTAGACAGACATGAGGAGGATATTTCCATACGGCAGAAGACATTTCCTTATAGGATGACAAAATTTGGAAGTGGCATAATTACTTGAGTGGCACACTCCCATGGGATCTACCGGTGTGCCAAGGTCGCTATTGTTATTGAAACTTCATTTTTGGCAAACCACACAAAATGTATGTTGATGACCAAATGAAAGCCTACACAGAAGAATAGCCCACTATACTGATTACAGATGTTGAATATGTGCAGCATATGGCTGGATACTGTCTAGCCACTTAATCAGATTTTCTGAAGCTTTAATGGCAAGTTTTGAATCCATCACAAAGTTTACCACTTTGTCTTAATATATTGCCAAATAGATGTGAGTAATCAGATGTTTGAGCAGTTGCATCGGAATGAATCAGTGTGAGTTTGTTGTGAAAGGTGCTTCCTGCCCCGCTGAGCAGCAACAATGGGTAGTTTCCACATTGGTTGGGAAGTGCGCACACCAACAGTTGGTAATATAATCATCATCTGACCGGATATCATCAGCAGGAACACATTATTACTTGGAATTAATGAGTGTGAGGATGTCAGTCTGCTTAAAATATTTCATTATTCAATTGGCTTTTCCGCCAAAATAAAATGTGAATGCATGTGTGTTTCCTAGTGTTTCCTAACTGCCCCTTTACAGTCGAAATGAAGCACCCGCACAAACTCACACAGGCCTGATTGATGAGGTGATGACATGGATGCAGTCATTACCGAAAAGAAGCGTGGCAAAAAGAAGCTGCGGCAGATCAGTGAGTTCACAGTGTCGCCGGACAGTCGAAGAGGAGGATTGCCAGGAACGAAGAGAAGGAGTGAGAGATAAGGTTGACACGGTAACATGAGAGGGGGAGCGAGGGATGACGAGAGGATGGAGAACGGGTCAAGGTGAGAACTTGTACTTAGGAGGGTGCTGACTTGTCTTCGCCTACATGTGGATCAAACAGATTAAAGTGTTAGAGGAGCAGCAGTGTCACAGTCCCTGGCTTTCAGAGCTGCCACTCTTCATTCTCTGGCCCTTTACTTTGATTCTCCCCTCAGTTCCTGTGAGTTAGCCTGTTTATTCTTTATTCCTGTCCACCGTACATCCCTATCCCCTCCTCCATTTCCTCATGCTTTTCTTGTTCTTCCTCTTCCTTTAACTTCTGAAACTGACACATGTGCTCAGAGGTGGTCTCGCCATGTGGCTACACAACTGCCTCAAACCCCCCGCAGCCAGAGAATCCCATAAAATGAGAAATATCATGTGAAGAAAACCCACTTTTCATTAATTCAGAAGATATTTACTCACTGACCAACACCCTTCATTTGTTAGATGAAAAACAGGTCATTCTTGACTCATGTCTACTTTCTCCACTACTTCATCAGTCTCAACTACTTCTCTTAACCTCAAACACATGTTTCTTACACTGCTCTACCAGCAGCTACAAGAGAAATCAAAAACCGTGTTGTTGACAAAATTACCACGGCATTCGTCATTCAGCCTTTACTTTACCTGGACTTTGCTGAGTCGCACCATTAAAGTAATAGTTTGACATTTAAATGTGTTTGTTTGTTTGCCATTTTGCAAACAAAGACTTAAATGAAAGGAACAATACCATAGTTCTGTTTGTGTGTCAACTTTGCAGCTAAAACCAGTGGTCAGTGAGCTTGGCTTGGTTAAGCACAACAACCCTCGCCTAGCAACAAAGCTACAGACAAAATGTTCTTTGGTTGATTAAAAATGTTGAACATGTGTACCTTTAGCTGTTCGGGTTGAGTACTTATCTTTAAAATAAATTCTCCTGATGTTTTTGCCTTGCTTTTTTGCCGCCATTACCTCTTTAAAAAGCAGTTGATGAATCATCGGATATGTTGCTCGGGGCTGGAAAGACACATTTGTCTGCTGCATTTGGAGGAGACTTCGAATCTAGACAGTCTAGCTGCGCCGCTGTGACGCAATCAGTCTAAGAATGCAGCTGACGAATGATGTGGCCCCTAAATTGGGACACAGCGTGTGATCAAGTAACACAAAAAAGAAAGCACCTGTTCCAAAAAATTAGTTCGTAAAATCTTAAAGATTGTAGTTCAAAATGGCCGAGTATTAATGAGAGATTTCCCAGAGTTCCTTTAAAAATATTGTAGATGTAAATAAAGACAGTTGATAATCAGATTGAATTTTATCTACTGTCTCCTACATGCATTGTTAACTTAAATTGTGTGGCTGCGCACCATGCTTCCTAGGTGGGACTCTGCCAGGAGCAGAACTACTGTCTTGTAATTACATTGTAGAACGTAAATACACTGAGTGGCTGTTGTTGAAATACTTAAGTATTGTTAGCTTCTGGCAAAGAGGGCTACTTGGATGGCAACTTGCAGGAAGAAGGATCATTCAGGACAATGAATATCACTTCAACCTTTTTTACGATGGAAGTTTGTACTGCCTGAAGAATGCTTTAACTCCAATGTAGATTAATTTTGCTAGTGCACCAGAGCTAGCGAGCGATCATAAAAACGAGGACATGAAGCCTAAAACGGGAACTGAAAACTAACAGCCACCTACGTCATTCAATATAGCAACGTAACATTTCGGTAACACTGAACCATCCACATGTGTAACATCCAGTACAAAATAGCACAGGGTATATGAACAATATTAGTGCCATATCACAAATGTTGTTTCATATCATTAAAATCTGAAGGATTGCATCTTAAAGTCAGATCCCCTGTTCAACACCACAGCTTTCATGTTAGTGGTGTTGAACAAGCAGCTCAGCAGAGTCCTGCCCTTCTGCACTTGCTCCTGATGCCAGCAGGAGTTGGGCAGGGATACCAGCAGATTCCCCTCTGCTGATGTCACCCAACTGGACAGACACTTGTTATGTATCATGGTCACACTATTAAATTCTCACTGAGGTCTATTTAGGCCCCAAGGAGGATGATGGTGGCATCGCATTACCTACTGGGTAAGAGGAGACAAGAGGGAGAGGGAGGGAGAGACAGCGATGGAGAGCTGTCGGGCTGAGAGGAGACGAGGGAAGGAGGCAGGATGAAAGGAAGGAAGTGAAGATGAGGAAAGAGAAAGCAAGGGAAGAAACTGCTTGTAATTGACCACCCCCCTGGTCACCACACATCACATACACACATACAATGAACAACAAAATAACAGCATGCCGGCAAACAGACAGGAAGACTGGATGACTGCATGCTTGACTCATCTGTTTTCTCTGCCCCTTACAGTATGCCCTGTGGTTCTCTAAAATAAAAGAAAAAAACCTCCCATATCCGCCCAGTGTGTACAAGTGTGTGAGTGTGTGTGTGCAGGAGCCTAATGGTGGTTTGAGAGGATCAGCCCAACGCGTGCTGGCCAGTTCCGCTGGCTGACGCCACAGATTATGACAAAGAAGAGGCGGACGGATGTCAGAGCAGACGGCAGTGGGCTCTGGTTACTGCAAGGAGAGTCTCCAGGCATTCTTCTTCAGTGTGTTTCACTTTGTGGTCGGCTGGTGTTGAAACTGAAAAAACAACATCAGCCCCCACCACCACCACCACTACCGCCCCTCACCCTCAGGGCAAACATTTTAAGCAATCTTTATTGTTCCAGTTTGATCCTGCAAGGATTGTTAGGAAAGAGTGATGGGTTTTCCCTTGTGGAGAAACACGTCTACGTACTTAAGATATTTGTATTTGAAACACAGGCAGGGCGAGGAATCTCCCTGTCCCTTCAAAGAACCACTAAAACAAGAATAGTCCTTTCTTCCTCTCATGCAGTTTGTTGGATATGATCCCAGAAACCTGACATGACTGTTAAAATACACAATGCCAGATGAGTGAACAAATCTATGAATGCTGTTATAGTAATCAGACTTTGTGGATGGTGACAGGAGCTTAGGAGTTATCGTGGCCGACGACACCATGTCTGATATCTGACCCTTGTTCTTTGTAAGTGGAGTGAGAGCGCTGAACCCTGTATATGAGCTCCTGCTGCTTCAGTTTCATTTTGTGGTTCAAAGACACTCGAGCTAATGTCAACTAATATAAAAAAAGAAAGTGTAGAGCAAATGATTGCAGGTCTGTGAGGCTCTGCTTACGCTAAGCAATACCTTAGGCAAAATGTAAATGTTAGCATGCTTGCAGTGACAATGTTTGTCAGGCTTACATTTATCATGTTCACCTACATAGTTAAATTAAAGCAAGGGTTGGTAATCCTGGAAAAGATCACATTACACTTGCAACTGATACATCCCAACCCCTACCATCGGTGATAGTCAAAGCTACACCCCCAAAACACATGAACACGCACACACCTTTCCATGACTTGCTCATTTCTGGCTATTGTCTCTGCTTCAGTGGCAGATGACTCCCCTTTAATTGGCTTTAACATCTGCTAATTAGCACAATGAAGGGTAATGGGAACATCACTTTAAGTATTGTACAGTTTTAAATTTGGACCTGCTGGTGGTGCTAAGGTCATTGTTCACCAGAATAGCCTTGAGGGTGGCATAGATGTCTGTACCAAATGTCATGGCAATCTATCCCATAGTTACTGGGACATTTCGCTAACCCTCTCCACAAAGCAACCTTTTCAGGTGTAGAAGAAAGTGTAATAAAGGATCACAATGGTCATTAGGACTGAGGAGCAATGACTATAATAACTGTTTATTCAGTAGTTACGATATTTTGGTATAGACCAGGGGTCGGCAACCCGCGGCTCTTCAGCCCCTCTGCAGTGGCTCCCTGTACAGTGCATGAACAATTCTATTTTTCATGAACGATGAACTGAACGAATCAGTTTTCATATGATGAACGTGAAAATGAGTGAAGTTCACTCCAGCGAGAGTGAACTTCACTCACGTTAATTTTTTAAATCATCATCGTATCAGACCATCATGTGAAATACCAGGAGTGAGAGAAAATGTGTGTGTGTGTGCTCCCACACAGAGCACACACACACACACACACAGGCCCCGGGGCTCCGCCCCCACTCACTCGCTGAGAGCGACACACGCAGTGAGATCAGAGCTCGTTCACGTGAAGCAGCCGGTAAGTGACCTTGTTGAAGAACAGTGGAAACAGTGAAAACACAGAGTTTCTCTTGTCACAGCTGCTCAGTGATCAGAGCAGTTGTTTTGACCGTTGCAGGATTGCTCAAGTGCATGTATCGGTGGGACCTTGCTACAATGGCTCCATCCACTGATCGCTGACTCTGGCTTTAAATGCGCAAGGTGGCAACGTTTGTATCTGGGGTATCTGGCTTCATTGCTGGAAAGTGGAGATTGGTCGTCCATCTTTCTTTACAGTCTAGACCAAGTGGGCGCCAACTTAACTAACCAAGCCACACCACAAGTGTTTGAATGTGTTGGACTGTCTATAGCTATAGCCCTTTGATAGACTGTCAAGGTATCCAGGGTGTTCCCCTGCCTTTTGCTGAATGTATGGTGGAACACGCGTGACCAAGACCTTGAAAGTTAAAGCAAAAGATGGAATTATTTCCCACTTTTTAATTTCTTCATTCATCTCCATTCATCTCTCTGAATCCCAAACAAATTTACATTATCCCGTGTGAGGCCACCGAAGCAGCCCACAGGCTATTAGTGGGGTCCGTGACCTCAGCAAGACTTTCCCCTCCGCCGCTCTCCGTCTATCTGTCCACCCACTGTTTCTCTGTGTGTTCCCTCTCTCCTTCCACAGCCTCGAGACAGTGTGGGAGCTGTTCAGAGAGCAGGAATGCAAAGGGAGCGCTCAGAGCTCAGCTGCTGGAGGAGAGGAGGCAGAGAGGAGAGGGGGATTTTTCCTTGGATGAGGTCATGGATGATGGCTTCTCTCAGAGCGAGAGCTGAGCTCGTGGCAGACGCGCCCCTGACCTCCCTCTGCCAGCACACACATACACACACACAGACACACAAACACACACACACATGCACGCACACACACACTCACACACACACACACACACACACACACACACTCTCAAAGGAAGAAAGGGCTGAGCCTGGAAGCACTTGGTTGGCAGGGAGATGACATCTAGTTTTCATCTCTGCCCATTACACCACAGCTAATCTCCCGATCCAGATTGCTCTTTCTTTCTTTCACACAACACACGACAGCCAGCTTTGCACATGGCAGCAAAGTTAAGTCCCGGCGGGCCACTTTAGCAGAACAAGCCATGTGAAAAGCCCTGCTAAAATCTACCCCATTACTCGCTGAGAGATGGAAGTGATTAGTAACACCGCTATTAGCGTTCTCAGCACACACACACATGTGCTCACAGCTGATTCAACAGCAATATTGTGTCATCTTGAGGAGTGATCTGATTCTGTGTTAGTGTACTAATTGGGTGAGAACGCCAGGTTAGTAGCAACTGTCGAGACGGCAGGATGATGGTGGTTATTATTGTGATTACTCAGCCCCTTTTCCTCCCCATGTGTGAGTCACAGAGACCGACGCTCTGCGGCTTTATGCCTTGGTGCGAAAAATATCTCTCCTTCCCTGAGCCCCCTTCCGCAGCGTGGATTTCGGGAATGAGACATACCGAAGCTTTGTTGGGGGGACAATAGGGCCCCCATGTGAATGTGACACATCTCCTGTGGGAGCCCTTGTTGTTTTCATACGTCCCCTGATCCTCCCCTTGTGAGCTGGATTAGTTGGACTCAATCTTAAAACCCAACCTCAACTGTCGCTGTCTCGCTGTAGGTGAACTTTGAATACAGCATCGACGAGCGCTACCTTTGACTCTGGTGTCAGAAATCTAAACCCTGATACATCAAGCTAACAGTTGATTATCAGGCAAAGATTGGCAGTTGCTAAGAGTTTGTGGCTGACCAACGGCCACAGGTTTTACAGTGGCTGTCTATTATTGGCAGCTATAGCTGAGTAAGCACAATTAACTCTCAGTGCAGGTGGCTGAAGGAGTTCTCTAGGTGAGGGTTCAAGACTTGAGGTGGCCAGTATGGTGGTTGACTGTAATGCTACTGAGGGCACTGTGAGTATGTGGTCTGGGACTGGCCTATGATCCAGGAAAAAAGGGAAGGATTGAAGTTTTGAAAAAGTTCAGCTTTATGCAACTGCACTGTAGTGACGTGTATGGCGAATAACCAAATAAAAAAGAAAAGGTGAGTAATGGCTGGCGGGCCAGGAAATTGTGTCTGCACCAGTTTTTTAAAATGTTCTGTGTCATCATTATTAACTGTGAAATTACTCCTCTGTACATCCATTGTCTAACAAGGACAAAAAATAAATGATGGTTGTCACAAAGTCTCACATTGTCGGAGAGAGTAGTAGGTTGCTAAATCTTTGACAGTGTGACACTTTGATGTGTCGATACACTCACAGCAACAAGCAGGAAGGGAAAGAGATGGTTTTGTGGAATTGGTGTGGGGCTATGTCCACATTAATATTTTTTTATTTTAAACTGGCTTTGAAAAACTAAAATGATCTCCGGCCAGAGCAGTGTTTTAATCTTCATCCCTTCTAACACACCTGATAATGCATACCACACGACCTTTCATGTACACTGGGCATGCACCTGGAAGTGTGAACAATAAGCAGATTGCGTATGTGTATGCAGAAAATAAGCTACTCTGAACGAGGAACAGCAATAATGAAAAATAAGTGAAAAAGCAAGCAATTGCGGGTGTCTATGTCATTGTATCCATTTTGTCTGTTAATGGCTGTCCAGACAAGATCGTATCTGCGGAATTTTCAAACTAAAAGGGGCCTGTAGCGTTTCATAAGTTCTCAATTTTTTAGGCCTTGAAAACTCATGACAATATAGGAAAGTTATGCTTTAAAATACTAAAACATATCAGTATGGATGTATCATTTGTCATTATTCTAGCTACAACTTTTCAAAAGACATACCCCAAGTTGGTTTTCCAAGAGAAGACAAGACAGTTTTCACAAGTTCACCTTAGCATAGCACGTCTGTTGGCTGTATGCTTTTTTGTGCGGTGCGTTCAAATGCAACTTTGAAAGAGGACGAGAGCCATGAGAGGTCAACACAAAGCATTTGATAGGTCAACCTTTGTTGTGTTGGTTCTTTGAGGCTGGATTGTGTGTCACGGCTCTAAGTGAAATTTAACCCTTCAGACCTCATTGTGAGCTTGGATGGCGTGTTTGTGGTTCAGCAATGTAAACTGTCTTTGAACTGCATTGAATGTCTCTTATGGTTCTTTTACAAAGACTGTTATTGGTGAGCGAGGTCACTAAATCCAGGATCGGGACTATTGGGTTGTCCTTGAAAACAGACAGTGTACGTGTGTGTGTGTGTGTGTGTGTGTGTGTGTGTGTGTGTGTGTGTGTGTGTGTGTGTGTGTGTGTGTGTGTGTGTGTGTATGTATTTGTTTTTGTTTTTATTACCTCTTTAGTACCTTTTCAACCATAAACATTGACCTTGTCAGGATAAGTAGTCCTCACTGAGACCAAACCATGGTCCAAATGAGGGAAAACATAATTTCTGAGGTCCTGGTTGAGGTTAGAGGTCAAATATGAATTGTGGTTACGTTAAGGTTAGGGTTAGGCATGAATTGGTCATGGTTAGGGATAAGGTTTTGGTCAGACTGTCCACAATGAAAGAAGGTCTATGCAAATTCCTAACAAAAATAGCTTGTGTGTGTTTGTTTTAATTCTATTTTTTTCAGAACTGTCATCTCTGGAATTCAATCTCGGTTCTCCACCTGTTTTCATTTCTCTCTCTCTATCTCTCTCTCTCTCTCTCTCTCTCTCTCTCTCTCTCTCTCTCTCTCTCTCACGCACACACACACACGCACGCCTGAGCTGCCTCCCTCTTAGGCCTCAGTTGTCTTTTCTGAGACAGTGGTGTCATTGTTTGAGACTGCAGGTGTGTTTGTAACTCTGGGAGTTCCCTTACACAAATTACAGACTCTTCACTGACATCTTTATTGTCACTGAATTCCATCGTTCCTCAGCTACTCCTTCTTTATCTTTCTTTTTTCTCTGAACTAACATTTAGGTCAGGAGTAGCTGAACAATTGCATCTCTCAGCTCTGGCAGAAGCCAGAGTAGGAAATGAGTCTGTAAAACCAAGCGGCTGCACTGTGACCGACCACAACATCCTCCTGCTTCTGTGCTCATTAAAGGCCCTCCTTCCTCTCCGCTCTCCTCCAACCTACGTCCATCACTGTGGGGAAGCGGCTCGCCCCCTCGTCCACCAACAAAGACCCCACATCAAAGAGAGTTACGGCCTACCAGGAAGTGACATCACCACATCATAAGTCTTTGTGTAAAAGGCTTGGTTCCCCATGGAATCACTTTGAACTGTGCTGGGCCCCGTGTCTGTGGAGTGGTTGCTGCAGTGAGTAGGTACTGGCTAGTGTACAAGGCTGAGATTCCTGTCACTCCTGTGTGTGTGTGTGTAGGACCTCATTAAAGCACCTTATAAAGAGATGACTGGGAAGGCCGTGTAAACCAGCAATGGTGCATCCACACTCAGTGATGTTGGAAGTTTTTCTTTGCTCCTACTACGAACACTGAATCAAACATTATTCTGTCGAGTCAGTGCCAACCATCTCTATAGTTACTATAAGCGATGCCAAGCAGGGAAAACAACATCATAAAAGAAAATTGCTGTTGCGTTTTACAGTCATTATTGGACTCTACTGCTGGGTGGGAGTGAGTAATTGATTGCAGATGTTTCTCTCTTTGGGAGACTGAAAGAAATGTTTTGTGCACTCGTGTGTCACAGTCGGATTACAGGAGACAGTGAAGATGAGGTTACACTTTTCCTATTCGAGGTTAGTCAGCCATCGTCAGGGGCTCCCACACCCTGTCTGTTGTCTGTTATCACTTTCTATTTGTCAAAGCCGGAATATAATCATTTCTTTGTACTGCTGTTTTTGGCTTTGTCAATTTCTTTTTCATTAACGCTGAGTCAATGTGGGATTCTAAATGTCCTGATCAGCAACTTTCCATTATATGACATGCTACAGGGCAGGCTTTGGTCAAATATAAACTTTGAAGACATGTTCTCTCTTTTTAGGAATCAGATCGGGGAAATGGTGTTTCCCTCAGTGAAGAAACAAAAATGAGTATTGAGGTGAATTTAAAGCATTACTCATCAAGACCTTTACATGAACAATGCATCAATGATCATCTGGTGGACAAAAATACAACTTGAGTGCCTAAGATACAATTTTTGACTGAAATGTAAGCCAGCTTAAATGTTTCCTGCATTTCAATGACCAGCAAAACTGATGAATGCAGCTTTGAGGAGACTTTTGGTGTGAATGGCAGCACAAGAATTCAACCAAATTTACCAGCCGCCACAGCAGCTTCCACTTTGTCTTTCTGTGTGCATTTTTGTGATCTTGGCAAAAATGTGGACCTGGGGACACCTACTGTCCCGGGAACGACCACAGAGGCAGTTGAGTACTTAGGGGTTCATCTGTTCAACAGGTGTGTAGTTGAGATTGAAATGAAAGCTGAGCTCAACGATGGGTCCGACCTATGAGTACTGAACACTCATGTAATTATGTAGAAATGATGTTGGCGGCGGGTGCAACACTATTGCAAGATGGTCTCTAGTTTTCTTGATGTCGTAAGGCTCATTTATGCTTCCTTTACAAACAAGGTTGTGGAGGAGGTTGTGATAATGTACCTCTTTAGAATTTCAGGTGGAACAGCTCAGTTTCATGAGTTTCCTCTGAATCCGTACGCTTTCAGAGGGCGTGCACAAATACGAACAAAATGACAGCAGGGTATGGACAGAAGGCTCCATCATTTTCTGTATACGTAACTAATGTTGAGCCCTTAAAGACAATATTCATGATCTAAAGGTAAACAAACAAGGAGCCCCCAATAATCAAAACACACAGTTAGGATCTGCTTTTGCTTGATTATTGATTGAAATCTGACAAGTCTAATATACAGATTATCACCAGGCAACAACTGAACTAAATACAGAAACCACCAAGGAATAATTTTCAACACACAACTCTTGACAGAGCTTGGCATTAAAGCCTGAGCAGGAATTCATTTGCGCTTTGTTTTGTTGACATTTAACTCACCCCTCCCAAACACAGGCCCTACTTATTTCTCCATTTTGTCCTCTACGACACAGTTCTCTTATCTCGGTATCATGTTTCATCGCAGTTGGCAAAAATAACCCGTCTGTCAAGAGCATTGTGTCTATTTATGTCATAGTAAACAGTGCTACACTGTTCTGTCACTTGCCTATTGCGTTTATTTAAATGTGTTCATTTACGTCTTCCTGGTATTGCTCACGCTTTTGTAATCTGAGCTCCACACATTGTTGCCTAGAGTCTGTCAAACAAGGCATGTGTGCATGTATGTTTGTGTGCATGTGTGAGTGTTTATTGTGTGTGAAAATGGGTGGATCCTTGAGCGGGAAGAGATACGGTGTCTGCACTTGGACAGGCGCTTCCTCCTGGCTGATTACTGCGTGGTCATGAGCACCACAGATGGAAACACAGACACACACACACAGTCAGATGACACACTACTGACCCCGCACACCCTAAAAAAGGCTCATCTTGCAAAGATTGTTCTTTGTTTTCCTTTTTTCCAGTACCCTGTGCCATACCGATGTAGCTAGGTTTTCCTCCATCGGTCTGTCAGTGGCACTATTTTCAGAGGGTTTCTTTACAAGTGGGTGTTAGCAGCCTGAAGTAACAGCAAACACACTAAAAATACAAAGTTTGAAATGACCTAAAAATAAACGGAAAGACGGAAACCGGGGGAAGAAGAGGATGTGGAGGCACAGAAACTAATGTCTGAACGTTTAGTTTGTGTTAATGCTCAGTGTCACAGCGTGCAGAAACACACACAAACAGACACACAATGCACTTTGTGTGAACAAATGCTGCACACAAGTTGAGGTCAACTGATTACATCTGAAGTGATTATACATTGTTATTTGTTATTGTTATACATGGTTACTTGTGTTTCTACTTGTTTAACCTTTTATCATGATTTGTCACTTTTCTCTTATTACTGTTGTTGAGGTCAAACTTTTGCAGATACAGTTTCCTACAGATCTGTCAGAACCTCCTGGAATCACTCTGCACTGTATAATCTCTTATGGTGGAAAAAACTGTGGTACCTCAATATGAAAATAAATATTTTGTAATTAAAGCATATTTCAAATTGTTCTGATCAAATATGTTTCAGTAAAAAAAAAAGAGAACATAATGATGAAAATATGTGCAGTATGTGTGTTGTATTCTTTTCACTACTACTAACAAAATTTTCTCACTCCAACTAGGATAATGTTTGGTCTTGATTTCGAGCTCTTTGTCTCAGAACATTAATTAACTAACTTACACAGTGCAAGCAAACAGCATAAGCTTCTTCACGCATGCTAAGTGCATAACCTTCAGCCAGTTTGTAATTGGGACTGGTGAGTAGCTCTAAAATATGAATTATTTTTGTCCGCACAAGCTGTGTGTGGCTCACTGTCATTGATGATTGGCTGGTTGGTCCAATGATCAGCTCCTGAAACGACCACTTACTTTTCGGCCTCCTTCCAAAATACCCCAGTGGCCAAATGACGCCTACAGGCCAGTTGCTGTTGAAGTAAGAGATCTTTTTCTCCTGCTCCTGCTTTCTGATTGCTTTCAAAGCTCAACGTGGGCTGGCCCCTACTTACAACCTGAGATCGGCCAGCCGGTCCTTGCTAGCTGTCCCTAGGTCAAGGCTGACTACTCAGGGTGACCGGGCTTTCTTTTCTTTGTCAGGGTCCGAGGCTCTGGAACTCCCTTGCCTGACGAGATTAGGCTCGCCAACTCACTACCTGTCTTTAAATCACGCCTCAAAACATATTTTTATAGGAAAGCATTTTCAACATGTGATCTGTAACTCTGGTGCTATTGTGTTATAATTCCTTTTATCCTTCTATTCCTTCTTACCTTCTTTTTACTGCAACTATATTGTTTGTAGTTTCTTAAATGGGGCAGCCTTTTACTCTGCTGCCTATGACAGTGGGTGTTTAGTTTAAAAAGGCATAGAGGTAACGATGTCTGATCTACTGAGCGGGTTTCTTCCAGTTAATGAGGTTTTTTCTCTCCACAGTGACCAAAAAGCTTGCTCTGTGTTGGAACTGTTGGGTTCTCTACATTTTAAGGTCTCAACCTTAATATGTTGTGACTTGGTGCTTAAAATGTAACTGAATTGAATACCTTACATTTCTTTTCTTTTGTTTTTTACTGTGGATTTCGTGAAGCACTTTGTAACCTTGTCTAGATAAGTGCTATATAAATAAAATTATTATTATGCATAATGTAGATATGTCCACAGCGCCCACTAGAGTCAGAGATCAAGTCAGCGATCAAGTTCAACTCCAATGTTGAACTGGCTTGTTGCCAACAGTTCACACACAGCGGCAGGGGAGATGGATTCCGATATTTACAGTGGGTGCACATGCTGAACCTTTTGGAAACATGGAGCAGACGCTATGGAAATAGTTTCTTACAGACTCATCTAACATGGCTGGACAGTGGCTGCATGGTCACTACAGCTATTTGTTATTTTCCACACCTCTTCAGGGGAAATGTATTGTTTCAGGTTAATCAGTTGCCAGTAATGACCCTAAAGCATTTGATTTGCGACAGTTAATGGGCTTCTCCTGGTTCACCGAAAGTGCACAAAGTCCTCCTGACAGTGCACAACGTGTCCTCCTGACATACCACTTTTATGTTTTTTTCCCCTCCAGGGTCATGAGACCACAATGTGACCAAGAATCTAGTGTACATGTACATGTTATGCATACTGGTGTGACAATGATAAAATGAAAGACACGCGGTGGTCATTGCATTTTTACCATATGACGCACCAGTGACTGTATCACACTTACATGCAACATCACTGCTCCTGCAGGGAACAAGCAGGAGCAAAATTATAGCTGTTTGTCGCTCACAGTTAAATAATCTCCCCAAAAATGGCCTCTCAATTTGGTCCCTCGTTTAACCTCAAACCATAATTGGGGTCCTGAGTCACTGTAAAGGGCCAAAACAACAACACACATGCTCACACACATATGCATGTGCAGCTGGACGAGTCAATGAATAGTCGTCATAGTTCATGTGTCGGGGGTTGATTTTTTATTCTTCAGAAAGATGACAACAGGAATGTAAGAGACCATGCAGAAGCCACTTCCACTTATTTTAACCGTTGCGGTTACATTAATACCTTAACTTCCTTTGTACAATGACGAAAACAGTTTTTCCCCTCTATTTCACTTGAAAGACTGAGTCAGAAAGTCGCAGTATCTCATTGGCAAGTATCGCCCCCTGCGATGCATTTTTCTCATTCTTTTCCCCTCCTTCTCTTTCCAATTCTGTCGTCTCTGTGTGGGTGCTCTGGCTGTGTCATGCTGCTGTGCCGTCAACATTCCACCCTGACCAGTTCCTGTGTGCCGTCTCAAAACAGCACTGACACTGGAGAAGGAAAGAAAGAGGAGCAACGTCAAAAGAGGGTGGCCCGGTGAGGTCACTGCTCCTGTGATGCCATGGAGACGCTGGTGGCCCTGACGCAGGCGCTGCATGGTCATTTTCAGCTTAAACCTTATAAACACAGTGCGGCTGATGTTTATAGATGGTTGGAGCTAACAGCAGAGTACAATTTAAGAGGATATGGCCTCATTAGCTCCTCATACATCAGTGGCTCTTCAGGCTACAAACACAGAGAAGCTGAAATAACATCGTGTTTGAAGTGAGGAAGTGTAATTGTTGTGAGGATGAGAGGAGGGAGGGGGGTTTCATCCAGCTTTTTGTCTGCCGGCCTCATCCAAGAAAGTGTTCAACCTTCAAATAAAGCACTGCCTGGCACAATACACACAGACACACACACAGACGTACATGCAGTTGTAGTAGCACTTTCCCATAACACCCTTGGGTACGGGCACAGCCAATGGGAAGTTGCTATTTCAGTTTTATGTCAGTATTTTTACACATACAGTAGGAATCAGAAACACACTTCCTGGTTGTTTCTGGCATTCTTGGTCTCCAGAGCAGGAAAGCGTCTTGTTCAGAAAAAGGTTTAAGAGCTGAGTTTCCCGTTTGAGTCTTTTCTTTATGAGTTTTTGTCTTATTTCTATGGAATGTGTGTAAAATCCTGTCCGGGCCTTGTTTTATTCTAAGCATGCTCCCACTTCAGCCAACACACTGCTGGCATGCCAAACATGACTAAGCAACATTATAATGTTACATTGTAATGTGAGGAGACGGCCAGGCACCAGGGCTTTTAAAGCTGAATATATTATGCAGTGATGGTAAATGTGTTTGTGCGTATACATGCTCAGGTTAAATCATTTCATAGACTGGACATTGGAAAAAATAAAGTAATGGGAGCTCATTAAGCTTCGTTAGTATCAAAATCATGTTGCTTTATGTTGCATGACTTCAGGTTATGATACTATTTTGATAGTTCGCTGCTGACACTTTATTATTAGAAGATACAGTGAAAAAGTTTTTTTTACGGCCACACAGTTTCTGATTCATGCCATTGACTTATAACTTCAACTATTATCAAGACACTTGACTTTGACTGCTTCAAAGACGGACGTGTGTCTGACTTCGGAGTGTTGTCAATTCGGCTGTTGTGTTCGCTAACGTTTTGGAATAAAGTACATCGAAAAGTAGTATTTTGGTTTGAATGGAGAAAACATTTTCATTAATTTCATTGCCACTCTCTCTCTCTCGCTCTCTCTCTCTCTCTCTCTCTCTCACACTGTCACACACTCTCACTCTCACACACACACACACACACACACACACACACACACACACACACACACACACACACACACACACACACACACACACACCAGAAGACATAACATTTATTTACACTGACTTCCTACAGACTTACTCTAACCTTAACACAACCTTAACCCAACCTTATATTAACTAACCCTAACCTAATATTAACCTAACTTTAACCAAATAATAACCTAACCTTAACCTTAACTTTTTGTCCCCATGAGGAAGACATAATGTGACATGATAAACAGGTCCCCACAACATGAGTTGTGGGGACCTAGACACACTCATACAGAAACATACTGACGGTGTTTCAGTCCAGATGCAGGTTGTGACAGGAAAACGGAAGAATGTTCTAAGTAAGGGGTGGAGTCAGAAGGTGGAAGGGAGGGACAGAAGGGAAGTGTGGCAAGTGTAGCCTGAGGCCACCTTCTTCTACCTCTGTACAGGTAAAACCTAATAGGGACATAATCTACTTAAGATGGCCTGACTCACTGAGATTACTCTGTTTTACACAGATGTTATTTTGTCCTCTCTGTGTCCGCATGTGAAGCCCTTGTGAGCCAGCTGTAGTAACCTGAGTAAACCTATGACTAGGCAGCAGCCAGCCAAGTTCAAAGCTCCTTTCCCAACAAATGTTTCGCATTTCTCTGCTGGAATGTTGAGCAGCTCTCAGTCAGAGCCTGTGTTTAATTGCTTTTGTTCAACACGACAGAATCAGCGGTGAATTGTTTGATCGCACCTCTGTGTGTTCTGACTCTCCAGACCAGGTGAAGACCCTGCTGTGATCATGTAAGGCTTTATTGAAGTTTGATCTCCCAGCGAGGCACCTGGCAAATGTAGCGAAAGAACAATAAAGCACAAGCAAGATGTCCACAGGTATTTACTATAACAAAGGGCAGAGCACTCCTGAATGTCTCATAGAGAGCATGGAATAGTTTAGAGGTTGCACAGCATTCCTCCATACACGATCCATGGATTATTTAAATTGTTTCTACAACATGTGTCTGTCTCTGGCCTTGCAAAAGCGCGCCAGGTATGTGGGACATTTGCGACAGCCACATCACTGAAACTATCACGGGATACCTGAAGGTTCTTGGTGGTGCTGTAAAACAACTCGCATTGCATCACACCGGGAGAGTGATATGATGCAATGCAGTGACATTGAGGAAGTAACGTGGCACAATTCAAAAAGATGTTAATCTGATGTGTAAAGACATGGTGCACAGAGGACACATCAGTAGGGTAAGGGGTATGGCTTAGTATCTGACAATGCACATGAAGGTCAAAGGTAATTAATTATACAAGCAACAGAGACATTCATGTTTTTACTCCCATCTTTGTTTTTCTCTTTCAGTTACTTCTGAATGGCACAAAAAGGAAACAATACATGGATCTTGATGGAAAAAAGGCATATTTAGGGGTCGGGTGGACCTTGGAGGAGGAATCCACGAGTGTCAGTCTAGTTCAATAATGCTATAACTTTATGCTGTACCCATAAAAGCAAATTGAGAACATGCCATTGGGATTTTACACATTACACCAGATACTGTGTTCATACAAATACTGTGTTCAGTGCTGAATTTATAGCCCTCATGCATCATTAGAGAAAAAATCAACTGCACTTCTTGAGGTCAAATCAAACACAAGCTTGGGTGTTATTACCAAAGAAAAAAAAAGCCATTTTGTAATGCAGTTCCTCATCTTTTGTGGAACCGGGAGAGTTTCATGTCCATAAAAACTTTGACACTGCTCCAAGTATACCAGTCACCCTACACTGAGTTAATGTTTTACTCTAGGACTCAACTGTTCAATGTTAAGACACAATAAATTCCTAGGATATTTTTGGCAATGAGTGGAGTGGAAAATACAACACAATCTTATACATGTGTAGCTGTAGTATACTTTTCCGCATAGTTGTGAATAGACTGCTATAATTCTGGTTTGGGCTCTAATGGTGAGTGGCTCAGAAGATAAAATCAACTTCCCTTTCAATCTTTGTCAGTTTACAGTTTAAGGTTGGGTTAAACAGGATGACCCAGTGACTCAGGTAGTTTAACTGGGCTTAGACACACCTACAGGAAGCCCCACTGGCCATACCTGTATCATCAGCGGAATTCCTGGGTTGCAAAACTCTAAATGAGGATGGCTGCTTTACGGCTTTCATGGCTCTCCTAGATAAATTCTGTGCGGTTTGACAAATAACAGCCTTTTCTCTTGTCAAGGGAAGATTCACAGTGGTGCACTAATGGTGATATCAGATCTCAGCAGTCACAGAGAAAAGGAAAGCATTACTGCAGCCAAGTGAGATCGATACGGTTGCTTGTCAGCTCTATTTTGTGCGTGTCATTCCTGTAACGTATTCCTGAGCTGATCTACTGCCAACCAGGAAAGACACAGTTGGGTGTGGATGCCAGGAAAATACAGAGTCATGACAGATCAGATAAAGTGAAAAGAAATAGAGAGGACAAAAAGAGGAAGATACAGAGAGAAAACAAGTGACAAAGGGAGGCTTTGGTTCTTCTCTGTATTGCAATGTGACATATTTGCAAATCCTTGACCTCCCTGTGGTTTCATTTCTCAAAAAACATGTCACATGTTTATCCCACCCATAATTGCTAAAGCATAAAAAACATTTTTCTTGACCCAAATTACCAAATTTTCCCAAAACATTCTTATTTATCCCACATAGAATATCTAGCATGAAGACAAGTCAGGTGCTATTTTTGCTGGGTTTGGAGATAATAGCTATCAGCTCATTACAAAATAAACCCAGTAACCACAAACATATGTCAAACACTGAACTACGTAACACTGAGTGTTGGCAGCTGTCTTGCTGGACTTTGCAGCAATCTGATATTGTGTCGTATAAACTCACAGAACTGATGGCATCATCAGGATTAGCTCATAGTACAGTTTCTGTGCCTGGAAGTTCAGTAACAAGACAGAGATTTAACCCACTTTCAGTTAATATTTGATAGAACCAGTTTCAATATAACAAGTGGTTTGTGCTGAAGGAGTGTTTCTTTTGTTGTGAACACATGCTTTGAAGGAAGACACCACTGATACTCCTGTGTTTTACTCACTCATCTCGGTTGTGTCTGAAACACACAAAGTCACAATAAGATCAGTATCTCAGTCGTCACTGTCTGTAATTCTCTCTGACACACACACATGCACAGACACACACACACGGGGTCGGGACATTGCATAGACTTGCATTAATTTCCAGGAGACTTATGTTTACCACTTAACCAACTTTAACCTAAACTTTAACCTGAAATCAACTTTTTTCGGGGGGGGGGGGGGGCAAGATGTCCCTAATTAACTGGTTATTAGTCGGAAAAATGTCCCCAAAGGGTAGGCTATCAGACAGACACGCACACGCACACACACACACACACACACACACACACACACACACACACCTCTGGTGCCTATGTAATAGGAGCTCGATATCCAGCCTTGTTTATAGAATGGAGAATGTCACTATAGATCTCCATGCCACAGACTCTCCTGACCTTCACACAATACTGCTTTTGAAAGACTAAATGTCTTTGCATACAAGCCAGTCAGTCACTCTTTGTGTGTGTGTGTGTGTATGTGTGTGTGTAGGAGAGGGGAATCCCTGGGACAAATAGTGTTCTTTAGAAGCCCAGCAATTAAATGGTGCATTGCCAACACAAGCAAGCTTTCCATGGGTCTGAAGTCTCTTTCTTCAACAATGTGGTTTTTCTTTTACTCCTTCACAAACCAGCGTCAAATGGTTTCATGGAGCAGAATTGTGTTGATTTGGACAAAAAAAGCGAGAGAAAACCCATTTGTCATGAGTGAGACAAGTCTGTCTGCCCGGGTTTCCTTGACTGAGCGATGCCTCCCATGATGAAAAGCCCTGTTTATTATTCTGTCGTGGACCACACTCACGTCCTGTCGGGAGGGAATATGCTGATGGTCTCAGCTGCGTCTCGTGGATTATGTGAAATATGCAGAGGATGTGTGGGAGACAGACATATTCTGTTTGACGGGAATCATACAGGAAATAAAACCATCCGAGCAGACAAACAGTCTGATGACTTTGCTCACACACAGGAGCTGACCACTGCGATGAAATAACAACAGAGAGGTCGCTCACATTAAACAGACTATATCAGCGTCTGCATTCGTCACTCCAGACACAAGTCTGAACTTTACGAGTCTGACATTTTAGATACTGGAACAATGTTTTGATTCAAACATCACACAGCAAGATTATACAATGGATATAACACTGACTCACTTGTTGTTACAAGTTCACATCCGTCACAGCTAATTTTACACATTAGATTATACCTGCAGCAGCTGTCCAACCAGACAGATCTGGGCCCTCTTCTGAGCTAAAGGCTAATGTCAACATGCTAATACGCTCAAAATGACATTACATTACATTTCATTTAGCTGACGCTTTTATCCAAAGCGACTTACAACAAGTGCATTCAACCACGAGGGAACAAACCCAGAACAACAAGAATCAAGTAAGAACAACAAGAATCAAGTAAGTGACAAATGTCAACCTCATAGTCAGGACCGGTACATGCACTTCTGCCGCTCTATGCGAAAATTATTATACCACCCCTCTATTTGCAACGTACCATACAAGCAACAACTCACAAACGCCAATATATACGCATAATCGCTAGTGCAATGTGAATGTGGTCAAATCTTAGACAGTACATAAAGATGGTGACGCTTTCCTTTTCCTCCCACTGTGCATATATGAAGCCAAATGTTCGCAGATATGGGTGCTGCCATCTTGCTCTGGTGACTTCATTTGAAGCCAGGATCTGTGCAGTAGTGATCGTGAAGAGGAGCCATGATATCTGGGTTGTACCCACACACTTTCTCGACCAATTGTTAATTAGTCTCAGCTGTCAATCATGACAGCTTTTTATAGCATGAAATAACTAATTAAAACCAAAATTACAAGAAATATGAACAATGTACCATACATCAGTGTGATAAGAACAACCTAAAATGGCAAACGCTATCTTTGGAATAAAGGGTACTTCGACTTATTAGTTTGGTTCAATCTCTTAACATGGAGGTGGCAGGGTTTAGACTTGTACTGCAGCCAGCCACCAGGGGGCTTTACTTTTGGGGAGCTGTGATGTTGACCATCTTTAGACATAGTCTGTGGGTCAAATCAAGTGTCGCTGATGTACAGCAACAATGCAGTAGCAATATAGTCATTTATCTTGTTTTACTCATCTTCATTTCCGTGACTGTTGTGTTCTTTGGGAAAGACAACTCATGTAGAGGAAATAAAACGTTCCTGCCTGGTGAAGGTGTGTGGTGAGGTGTTGACACCCGTGTTCTGTCTGAACATGTGGGCGCACACAACCTGCGAACCTGTCATGACATCACACTGACTGATTGCCCCTCTCATGACTCAAGAATGCAGCACAGGCTTCCCTGTCTTCCAGGAGCCTGTCAGCAGTACTTTTCCAAAACACAACTGGGGTACTTTTCCAATGCAACACAAAAAGGGCTGATAAACAATAAACTTTTTTTTATGTAACCCTGTCCTCTGGGATAACGACATTCACTTTTACTCTTCACCTCTTGCATTTCATTCGCTCTGTCATCTTGTTTCTAGAGCCTACAGTGACCCCGCCACCTCCACACATCACAGATTACAGTTGTCAACACATGCATGATTTACAGCACTGCTGTATCTGAGCCGCTGGATGTGTCCTGTTCATAGCCCAGTGGCCATAAAACAGAAATTCATCGACTGGAGCAGCTGTGGCTCAAGTTTATTGTCAAGACAATCTCATCTTTTTATGTTCCATCCACAGTTTGTTATCCCAGTGCATCTAAAACATAGACAACATGCAGAACAGGTCCAGCAACGGCTTAGAGATAAAGCACACACAGTAGGTGCTGTGAGCGGGTGCACTGAGTAAAAAGGTGAAGTTGGGGGAACCATACTTAATATAGAGTATTCTGGGTCTGCATAGCCAGCATTCCCCCCACCCTTACTCTGTATTTAGCCGCTGACCCCCCTCTTTATGACAAGGATCTACAGACCCTCATGACCTCACCATCCAGGAGGCTGGTGCATTCACATGGTCAGGGGACAGCACGCAGCTGAGGGTGCTAATTTACAAGTAAACATGATGTCATTAAACTAGACACTTACTCACAGTCATGTCACAGCCCAGACTTGACCCCAACATTAACATGAACCCCACACTCTGCTTTTGAAGCGTCTCCTTCCCTAGAAAGTCCGTCTGGAGCAGGGAGAAGGTGAAAAGGTCATTTTATTTCGATTTTCCAGATCTAGTGCTTTATGGGCAATCTTCTTTTTTCCCATCGCTTGTCTGAGTAAACACTTCACATGGAGTTATTGTTAATAAGTAGTTGGATCGGAGTGTGCATGTGTTATTAATACACCAGAGGCACTCAGTTGGGGGGATTTGGGGGGCCTTCTTGGGTTTCAGTGTTTCTAAACTCACAGACAAATGTCCCTATATGGCAGGTATCTTCTCCACTGCTGCCAACATTGCCAAAATCTCCATATCGAAGATGCCAACCCATCAGATGCCAGCGTGTAGACTAAGGGAGTAAAGAAGCGAATGGGATTTTTCATTGTTATTTGGATTATTACAGAAAATAAGCTCTGGGACCAATGAAACTTTATGACTCTTCCACATTTTATGACTGTTGAGGCTTAAATACATTTGCCAGAAGTAAAAAGCTAATGTTAGGTGATAAAAATACTGTCACATGACTTCAGTATCAACATCACTTAGCCTCCAACCGCTTCTGACTTGGCGCGCTCACCTCTTCTACAAAAGCCTTTCCTCTTTGAAAGTTTGTTTGGAAGAGTGAAAGTATAAACACCACAAGGCTGTAAAGGCAGAGTTGTGAGTGCTTTAGTTTTTTCCGTGATGATCTTTATTCTCCCCAACATCCTCTGAAGTCTCATTTAGCCACATGTTAGCTGCGTTTTTATTACATGTGAAAGCTTCGAATAATCACAAGTGGGTTGTTTACTGATTTATTTTATTTAAAACCCATTGAAAAAAACATTGACCTCGGGATGAGGGAAGTGCAAAAATGCTGACTCATTTATTTATTTTAGGAGTTGTTCCTGCAGAGCTCTACCGGTACAACCTATAGAATCCTGCGCAAGAACGCATGCATGTCCACATACAAGGCAGTGATCGCTCAGAACAAAACTTAGATGCACACTGGGCGCTGAACATAAAGCACATAAAAAGGCATTAAATGTGATTTAAACTCCCGAAGAGCCTGCGTGGAAACATCTGTGTGGGATGGATGACAACCACTGTCATCTACCTCAACAATGGTTATTGTTGGTAGGCAAGGTTCTGAAACCCCAACTGGCCCGCTGGGACGGTTCAGTGGTCGGCAGCAGAAGACTGCTGTCGCACTGGGCAGCTCCCACAAATAAACTTGAACAAAGAGCAAATATGCACTCTCAGTTTTTCAAATAAATAAATAAAACAACACAAGCAAAAATTGTAATATTACGAAACTACACAAGTCTTTATCTTATTTGTCTCATTGTTACTTTTGCTGTTTTACTACTGGGGCACTTAAATTTTCCTTGTGCAAGTGTCCTGCTCTGCACTTGCTGCAAAATGCATTAAAAATAATAATGGAATATATTCTTTCTGTCAGATATATAATATAGTTGTGCATTTTGGGAATTTCTCCTCATACAGCGAGGTCTCAGGTTCTACACCTGTCCTACAGTTCAGGTCAAACACAATGCAGGAAAGTTGCTCTCAGTTCTGGTCTGTCTCCTGCAGTGACACAGCATGTCTGTCCGTCTGTCAGCCTGTCTCTGACCTTGTCCATCTGTCTGTCTTCTTTTACACTATCTGTCATTGCAGGCTGGGTGCCCGCTTATCTGTCTAGTCGTCTATTTGCAGTATCAGACTGTCGATCCCGTCTGTATTTGACAGATGATGTTTTATTTTGTCTGTGTGTCTGAGTGATGTCATTCAGGTGTAGTGTGCCAGGGCAGAAAGCCCAGGTGCCTTTTCGTCCGTCACCGGACACCTTAGAGGCTTTCTGGTGATGAATCACACATGTGTGAAAAACGTACAGGAATACACATGTGCACATTAGGTGTAAGGACAAAGATGTTTACTGCTGTGCTGTAGGTGCGGTACTACAGCGTGACCTGTGGCACTGTTGTGGTCAAATTGTGAGGTGATTTAAATAGGCAAGCCCTGAGATTGCACTGTGCTGACTGACGGGCCACACTTTCCCTTCCTCGCTCTCTGGCCGTCTGTGATTTTGCGCTGCGATGATGGATGCCCAGCCCTCTGTAAATATAGCCCTGCCCCAGCTAGTTAGCATGGTTGGCGTGATCCAGGCCGGTGGTCATCAGCTAAATATACATCCAAAATAAATACTTCCAGATTCAATTCTCGACTGTTGTTTGGACAGTTTGTCGCATAAAACTAACAGAGAAAAAAAGAGTAAGAAAGCTGTTTTGTAATGAAGCAAATAACATGGTTTAAGGTTTGCAGAACCAACAACCTTAGAAAGTACAGAGTGATACAGTTTTTTGAGAGCAGTGGGGGAAAACACTGCGGTTCTGCCACTGTCTACAGAAACTTTGCCCAGTGCTGTGGTGGCAGTGGTGGCGAGTCACTGCTGTGGTAACAAGTCATTGCCATGGTTTCCATCCAAACTCTTTCACATGCACTGATACTGCGGAATGGATGCTGTGGGTGGAGAAATGGAGACAGCCGACCAGCGGTGACCACAGCGAGTGACGCAAGTAGAGAGGCTGTGATGTTCGAGCGGCACCCGAGAGTTATTTCAGGTGTGATCGTTCTACATGGCCTCAAACAACCACACCTGCTTTATGAGGTATCAAGCAGAAGAACAAAGACACTTCACACAGGTGGCCTGTCGACACAGACGCTTTGTCAGATCAAATAGCCATCAATGTAAACTCAGCCTGGGACAGTGTGCCACCATCACGTCTGTGTTGCTGTTGTCTTAAAAATAGGCCAAGGAGGTATTCAAAGGGAGTGAAATAATGTTGATCTTTTACAAAAGGACAACAGACTCATTGAAATTGGTTCAGAAGACGCTTATCAGAGTGCTGCCACCGTGACCACACTGGTAGGATGGAATCTGGCTGTGTGAGAGTTTCCATTCTCTCCGCAACAATAGATGGCCTTCTCCGCCTGCTTCCACCCTGCTGACTCGTTTAGGCGCAGCAATCACCCAAACATGTCCCCGCTTCCTCCACTTTGCTGCTGTTTAAACCTATTTACTATGAAGATGAATGCACGAGAAAGTATAAAGTTTCAAACATTTTACTAAACTCACATTAGCTTGTCTTAAATGATTATATGAACACCTGAGGTCACTTGGCTGCTGTTTTTCAGCAATTCTTTCTCTGCTTTGAGCATGGCACACTGGAAAATAGGCTTTTTAAAGGAGCCCTCAATGTAAACATAGAAAAAACTTGTGTTTCCATTCAGTGTTACCAAACATAGGAAGCTGCATTGGTCCTTTAAATGTAACAAACGTGCAATGAAGCAATGAATTTAAAATTTGCAACGCCATTTTTAACAAATATCTTAAATCCTTCATGTTTACTTCAATGTTTAATGGTATTTCTTTGTGATGGAGAAAACTGGCAGGAGAAATTGTTTGAGTGACAGAAACATCTCATATGCAAGCATTCATGTGCATGCTTGTGCGCATGAATGCTTCAAAATGGGTAACCCACTCAAAAATGCAATTCTCCATAGTGTCACTAGTGGTCAAATACCTCATTGGGTAACTTGATCTATTCTCAAAATTTTCAAAGAGAGGTTTTGATGGGCTCTCATGTGCAATGCGCAACAGAGACTGAGGATTTCAAAGCTGTGACATTAATATGGTCACTGCTCAAAACCACAACAAGCACAGTTTGCATCATTCCTGCAAAGTCAAAGCACATGTTTAGTTTATTATTGCCTACATGGTGCAGTGACATTGTATCCACCACCTCTATGTCTGGAACATAGGTGGGACTCATGGGAAAAATGCAATGCCCACAAATAGACGACAGATGTCTTCTTTAATAATCGCTCTGTCCCAGAACGTCTCAACGTTAAATGAAATTCGGCCAATCCTGATTTTATTACGCAGCCTTGTTTTTTGTACTGTGATAGGTCAAAATGTCTTCTGTGATAATGATCGATAATTCATTACCAAACCACCATGCTGTATTTTGTACTGCTGTATTTTGTACAGCATGGTGGTTGATACGAACCTGCATAACATTTTTCCAAAACAACTTTTTGACTTCTGTTTGTTTTTCCTTGCTTGGCTCTGGTAAGCCTGTCAAAAAATGTGCTACGCCTTGGCAGTGCAGCTTACTAGGGGAAAGTATGACAGAGAGCCCATTACTCTGTTATCACATCAGACCTCCACCCGTCAACATCATGACAAACCTTCAAATCCTGACGTGTGATGTTTTGTGTTCTGTCTTCTCCTATTTCTAGAGCAAATTACTTTACCTATCATACAGGAGATTACAGGTGATTTCTCATCTTTAACAAACATAAACACACTGTATATTTGGTTTTCTTAACGCTCTACGAATGTGTGGTATGGAGGCTGAGAAAAAAAACATCACCCTGGCTCGGGGATGGGAAATAAAATCACACATACAGTGACACCCCTTCACTTCGCACAAACAATCCGGGGGCAGAGAGTTTCATGACAAATGATCCAGTCAACAAAACTATTAGGTTGAGTTTCCGACACGTATTGTTTGTTTGTTTCTCTTGCAACTTGTCTTGTCTTGTCGATGCCACAATTAATCTGACCAACGGGATCAGACCGGTTATTAATCCCTAATCCGAAGGGCTCACGCCTGTAATTAATGTGTAACTTTAAAATGGAATGCAGGAAATCATGTCGGTATGGTAAATAGGGTGGTAAAGTAGAACTACAAGACATGTTTAAACACCAATAACATTTGTATGACTAACATTTGGAAATAAATCTAAAAAATGTCGTCTTCCTTCAAGCTGCTGTTGCCAATAACAATGGATCAAACCCAGTTATGTGCTATAAAGTTAATGTTTCAGCATCTTATTGTTTTGGTTTTAGTATTCAAAGTTTATAGTCATTATCTATAGTTATTAGTCTAACTGAGCACATTTTGAAGAGCTGCATAGCTACAAAGAAAAACCCCACCTATGATTGCTCCTGCTCTCTGTTTCAAATAGGTGGATATTGCATCTGTTTTACAATTATATCTTCATATTTGCAACCTTTATTTACATTTACTTTGAAAATGAAGTTAAAAAAAATATATAGATATTGTCTGGTCATATAGGAAATGTTGATACCAAACAATGACATGGTAAAAAAATGATGTGATATATAAAGGCAAAATCTAAAATAAATTAAAAGCAAATGGTTAAATGTTTTGATTCAGCAAAACCTACTTTACACTATACCTGCCCAGCACCAATTGGCAGACAACATTTTCAGCAACTTAGGAGCCAGGAGCACGACAACTCTCTCAGTAAGATGGTGATACACTGAATGCACATTCTTATCGATGAGTTTCATCTAAACTGGGAGTTTTTACCGAAAATTCATGTTCAGTTTATTCTTCTTAAAAGTCTCCATTATTCTGGTAAATCGATGGGATCATGATAATACATTAGCTCCTGTGTGTCCCGTTTACGTTTGGCAGAATACACATTCAGAAATTACTGTTAACTTTGACCCACTTGATCAATGAATACTGAACTCACTGAACAGTACAAAGTCCATGCTGCTGGCACACATGGCCCTGGCGTTGACCAGTGGTAAAGCTGCATAGTTGCCGATGTGGCGATGTGCAGCAGGATCTCAAGTCCTCTCCGTGCTGTGGATTGTCTGGACCAGATTACGCACACTCTTTCTTTATGATTAGTATTCTTAAGTGAGGAGGGAAACATAAATATTAGTGTTTCCTTAAAAAAATGGCTGAGTGACGCATTTAAGTTAATGCCTTTTTTACGATGTCTAACCGTTGTAATATTAAACGTCGACAGTCTGTGAGGCCACTCGTGCATGACTCATCACTTTTACCTCATGCTGGAGGAATCCAGTGACCCACACACACACACACACACACACACACACAACACCCCGTAACAAACCTGATCACTGGATGAGACCAAAGGCTGATTCCCAGGAGGAATTGCACACAGCCCTTTCTCTTATCACACGCTCACATGTATGCACATGCACGCCGCCCTTCGGCAGGCCCACTTCCTCTAGGAGGAAAGCCTTCTATGGGCATGAGCTAAGGTAAGGCAACCCTCTTAAAGTATGGTTTCCTTCACTGTGAAGAGTGAAGAAGACTCACTTCTCCCAGACCGTTTTATGGACCATCATTATCAATATAGCCAATGTTAGTCTCGGTTGTCATGGGAGCATCAGGCAATAAAGATTTCCGAATAGTCCTATTGATATGAAGGAAACTGGTAATGGTAGAGGACATGGATAGATGGAAAGGAAAGCAGAATGACGATCATAACACAGATCAGACGTCTTTTGGCACATCTTGGTTTCTTCAGCATAAAAGTCAGTGATCATATGGTCGTTTATAAAAGGTATTGCTGTAACAGGTCACTGGTTTCCATCCTAGGCATCAAGATCCCCTCCTGTGGGTCATATTCACTGTATATAAAGATGGACCAAGCGTCGAAGTCAAAACAATAAAGTACAAAGTACCTAAAATTACAGAAACCATCTTTTGGAAAAATCTATTTAACGTGTACTTTGACGTTTAAGTTTGGTCCATCTCACATTCATTAACAATGAGGAGGCAGGATTTATGATCTTCCAGGTGGCAATTGAAACATTTTAGCTTCACTTTTGGGGAGCAGTGGTGTCGTTCATCTTTGTATCCAGTCTATGGTCACAACATAAACCTAAAGGGGTTTCTAGAGCCATATTAGGTGATGAAAAATGTTCTGCCTCAAAATAAGTATTTAATTTGACTTATTGACTTTGACTTATTGACTTTTTGTCAATGTAGCGTTTTTACTGGATCGTTTTTGCCTTTGTAACAGTTTTTTTTAAATTAAATATTCTAAGTTGAGGGGAAGGGTTAGCCCTAACCCAGGTGGAAATGTTGTATGCTCACAACCCGTGACACATTGCTTCACTTAAAATACGGACTTATCAATGTTGGCAGCCTTTCTCAAACCTCCCACAACAACATGTCCACTATAGAGGTTTCCACCCAGACAGAGGTTACTAATATCAGTGTCAGGGACCACACATTGAGCTCATGATCTGGTTTCCTCCATTTCATCAATACATTACACATACTGTACACACACGCAGACAGTCATGGACAGACTGACTGACACACCAGGTTCTTCCTTATTTCACTCTGAGACATCACTACAGTCACCGTTAGTTAGAATTTTACATTTCTAAAACTATTGACATCTAATCACATGGAAAGGCTGGAAAATGTCATGAAGCACACGGCACAATTTATTCCTTATCATGCCTGAATACTGTTATCGAGCAGCCTGGCCCAGGCCACCCACTCTTCATCACATCCCTGATACCAGAAAGACAATGCAGAGAGAACTTTTCCACTGACCAATCAGCCCTCCAGTGGGTCCACATCAAATGAGGCTGCAGGAGTCACACTCACCCACTCACTCCTGGGTGCGGCAGGGATGATGGGAGTCCTACAGATGTGTGTCTGTGTGTGTGTGTGTGTGTGTGTGTGTGTGTGTGTGTGTGTGTGTGTGTGTGTGTGTGTGTGTGTGTGTATGTGTGTGTGTGTGTGTGTGTGTGTGTGTGTGTGTGTGTGTGTGTGTGTGTGTGTGTGTGTGTGTGTGTGTGTGTGTGTTGTGGGTTAGAAAAAGGGCCACAGAACCATAACAATAACAGACGTACTGGAAAGAGCCCAGAGCCCAGAGCCCTCCTAATGATGTTATGATGTCTGTTTTGTATGTGTGTGTATATATGATTGGAATTCAGCACAGTCACACAAGATGGGGAGGATGTTGATTACATGTGCATTACATTAAAACTGTGCAGAAAATGTATAAATCAATAAACAATTATTTCCTGATAACATACAAAAAGTTTTTGGGGAGGGGGGTTATAACTTGAAAAGGAACATTTTATTTGAAATACAAAAAACAATCTCAAAGGTATATGCGTATCAATCTTCAAGGTGATTTTGTGGAAAGCAAGGCAAATTGTCAGATAGTATAAAAAGTTAGATAGATATAAAAGAGAGGTACAGAAAACAAGAGGAGGAATGGAAAGCAAGTTGACACATGTAAGAAGAGAAGAAGAATACAGCTGCGTAGTGGATGGATGGACACCAGGGGGATATTTGTTGACTTTTATTAGATGATTTAGTGTAGAAGAGGATAGAGTAGAAGCATGTTGCTCCTCTTCCTAACCCTTTTCAGACAGAAGATGAAATAATAAGTTATGTTCATTTGTTATTGAGTATATATGTGATTTATTTTGCTTTTTTTATTACTAATGTTGCTGCTTATGTTTTTTGTGCTTAATTTCTAACAATTTAATTTTACTTTATCTCAAATGTTCAAAATAAACTAAACTAAGTTCATGGGAAGCTACATTATTAAATTTGATATGTTGATATAATTTCAAGCAAAAACACTGAAGCACAGGTGAATTACAGGAATGCTGTTATCGCTCTCCCAGGGATCCGAAGTGCCCTCCGTGCAAACAGAGGCTGTTGAAGTTTGACTCTCTTACTACGAGTCTGACATGGTTTATAAATTTGAGTGAACTTTGGCCCACTGAACAATAAACCCACATAAGAGTGGGATCCTTTTCACGAAGCATTTTTGCAAAATTCTAGAAAACACACCACAGAACAGGTCTTTTTACATCGGAGTTGAGCATAAAAGTTGGGATATATTAAGAAAATGTAGATAACCCCCTTGGAACAGGCCCAAGGTGTGTGTAAGTGTGTGTGTTTGTCTGGAGGTGATATTCAGTAGGCGTAGCAGGAAGTTTATAAAGATTACTGTGTTTTCCTAAGGTGCGTCTCCATTCGTTATCCAGATTGTGACAATACAGGATGATGGCAATAAACTTAAATGCCTAAGCTTTGCATTCCAGTTGTCATTTTAAAAGAAGGAGGTACTAAAGAGACAGCTTTGGTCCAAGTTTATTTTGAGCGAACATGAACATAGGGTCATTCTGAAAATGAGATTATCTTTGAAGCTGAATGATATCACTTGTGTTTGGTTGTTACATGTCTTCGTTCCTTAGTAACACACATTGTAGTGATCAGGCCCGTTTCTTTTATAACTGAGACATCCCAGCGTCACTTTTGGCTCAGTGGACAGTTTCAACACTTTATCGATGCGAGTGCAGAGTGCAAGTGATATCGTGAGTAGTAGTTTTCCTAATCACATAAAAAATGAACAGTCACTTACCCCACAAAAAAAGAATTGGATTGGATTGATGGATGGATTGACTGATGGATTGACTGATTGATGAATGGAGGAACCAGGGATCAAACCACCGGCCTTCTGTTGAGTGACCCTCTCTTCTTAGACTTAAGCAGTGCAGGTTCTAAAAGTTCTAATCAGGAGGGACGACTGACAGATTTTGTTAAAAGGGTCTACTGATCCTGAGAGTTTAAACTTTATCTTCTCCGGCTGAAGGAAAAATCTGTTGTCACTGGGCCAGGTAGAGTGCAAGGGTGGAGTCGGAGATTTCCAGGCTAAAATAATACGTCTTCTGGCAAGAAGCAATAGATGTCGGACAAGGCAGCACTGTAGGAAAGTGGAGCACCAGAAATAGCTAACAAAGGGCTAAGTAGACATTACTGATAAAGGATGTAGGAGTTAGTTTCAGAGCACTCTGGTAGTATAGGTTTCTAGCGGTGAAAGTGACCTACATAAAGAGAGGACACACTCTGCCAGGTGCTGTAGTGTGATAAACCCACCAGATGTGAATGAACAAACTCTTGTGTCCCTGTAAGGCTATGAGCTCCTCTTACAGATGAAACAGTGTCTTGTTCAGCACACACACTCACAGAGAACCACAACCATACACATACACACTAAATGGCCCTCGCAGCTCCTGGTCAGACCTCTCATTATTTTTACTGCTATCCACATCAAAGAGAGTGGGCGGCCAGTTTTGATCCTCTGGGTTAAAAGAATTAGGCTCTGGTTTCTATTTACAGGGTCAGGTTTTGATTAAGAAATCATCATTCTGTCTTTTACTGGGTCTTGTCACGAAAAGTCTCCATACCCTCAGGATGGGGACTGTTGTAGTGGTCTGTGGTACCCTCTAGTGGTCATGGTGGTACAATGCCCTGCCTCAAACTCTCATTACTGCATATTTGGACCATCTGCATTTGCATCATGTGTTGATCTCATCATCTCCCTCGTAAAAATCTTTTGTCTGCATGTCTTCCTATTATTTTTTTTAACCTTTTATATGCGTTTGTCATAATCACATGTTTTCATCAGACTGACATGAAATGTGACGAGAATCCCCATTGTGTTGTTTAATGAAAAATGTGCTAACTTCAATAACAAATGCAAAAATGAATAAATAAAAAATATGAATATTAGTGTTCTCTGTCGTGGGAATGTAATAATTTATTTTCACTAATTTTCATCTCAAGTGAATCCAACTCAATATTGAACCCCTTACGGTAATGATTGAATGATGATTCTCATAGTGATCCTTTCACTCATAGCTGCTGCACATTGTTTGGAGGTAAAGCGCCCTCTAGAGGCAGAGAGATAAGAGATAAGAGATGCTGCTGCTGGTTTCAAAGCTGCAACACAGTTTTAATATCAAGCAATAATTCATGATTAATAATTCTCAGAATTGGTTTACTCAAACCCACACCTTTTGTAAATCTGTTGTATGGACACCATTTATATACTGTATATATACATGTTTGATGCATTGCAGTATTTCCCTAAAGGCAATACACATATTTTTAATTAGATCTATATTGAGCTATATTTTATTTAACTAATTTAGTTTTATTTTTCTTATTTTGTATTTTACTATGACATTGCTCTTATTGCAGAGGTAACCTAAGATGAAACTCTCAGTTGTAGCTGCTGAATTCACCAATACGTATTTTAACACACAGAGCCACAGATGTAATGTTTCACATTAAGCAAGAAAAAGGAGCCATGCGTAAAGTGACACATTTTATTAGCATTGTTGTCGTTGCAGACATAATTAGCACAAACTCACTCATTCAATATTAGAGAAAAACAATAATAAAATAAATATGAGGTTCTTTTAAAACAGTATTTTCAAGTTTTTTGGAGATATTTGTTATGAAAGTACACGCATCAGTTAATTAGTAAACCTATTGATTTATAGCATCTGTGCTTTACTGGTGAAGTAACAGTGTGCTGTTCTTACCCTGTATCAAAAATGACAAAAAATCTTTATAGACCATTTTGAGGATAGGCAGTAATCACTTACTTGCGTTACGCTTACTCTCGTATTCAAAATCATTTCTTTCGATTAAAGCAGCCGAGCACAGAACAAGCAACAGCAAATAAACAACAAACAAAGAATCGCAGTCTTCAGTTGCAATGTGAAAACTCAAATAACAGTGCAGGCTAACATTAGACACCCCCTTTATATACTGTGTATTTAAAACCCAACAGGCTCCAGGAAGTCGGCCTCTATCCTCTATTTCAGGACCTTTTCCCCCCTGTTGGGGGAAGGTTGGGGGGATGTTTGTGGTAATAGTCTGGTGGGGTGGGATTGGGGCTCGCATTCATCCCTGTCGGGACGTAATACATACTCTCCAGGTAGCTCTGGTCCAATGGTGGATGGTTCTGGGAATCTGACTTGGACCCCTGACCAGAGCGGTTCCTATAGCTGACCCCAGGTCCACTTGGATGCATCGTTGCTTCAGCAGAGGCCTCGGGATAGCGAGGTGGCTGTGGCTGAGTCTGGGTGTGGGCTGTGGGAGGAGGAGCTGCATAGGGCATGTACTGGGGAGCAGGGGCGTACATGTTGGGATTGTGGAGAGATGGGTAAGGGGCTGCTGATGGAGGATACAGGCCTGAATGGGACATTGCTTGCTGTGGGATGAGCACCTCTACATACTGGCCAGTCTCTGGGTCAAACAACATTTTCCTTAGGGGTTGCACAGGCACCTCGATATAAAAGTACTTCCCAGTCTCAGGATCTAGGAGCACTCTGCGAGGTGCTTGTCCATAGCTGCTCTCGGAGTACAAACTAGAGCTGTCACCCCCGTATTCAGAGCCATAGGAAGGCCCCAGGCTTTGAGGACCACACAAGTACTGGGGATCCATAGTAGGAAGGCCAGGTGAGTGGCTGTGGCCAGGATCACTGTAAGGAGCCCCAGACATGCCGGGTGGTTGCTGCTGGGGGGACCTGTGCATAGGGGCTCGTCTGTGGTCAATATGCTGCGGTGGTTGCAGTGGCCGGTCAGCAGTGCAGGCCTGCATGAGTGAGGGGTGGGGAGGGCAGGGAGGAGGCTGGTGGAGAGGCTGGTACAGGGTAGGTGGCTGGCTGGGACCAAGAGGACTTGATTTGGGGGAACTGGGATGGTAGCTCATTGGCAGAGGGTCAGGTCTGCACTGGTGGGGGCGAAGAGGGGGCAGAGGCCCCTGGTAAGGCAGCGCCTGGCCCGGAGAGTGTGGAGGGGCAGGAGGCGTGAGGTTGTGAGGGCTGCGGTGATGGTGAGGAGCTGTGAGACCAGGGTGGGAAGGGCAGCCGGCTGTGCAGGAGCAGGGAGGATGATGGGAGGAGGGCTGATAGCGATTTGACCTCCTGAGGCTCAGATCGGGGAGCATGAGGGGACTGAAGCTTTCTCTTTCATCGTAGCTTGGAGGATCATCCGAGGCATAAAAACGTAGGTCATCTGCTCTGTTGGGACGCTCGCCAGACAGTGATCTGCGGTACGATTGGCGTGTGTATCCTGGTACTTGTGTCGTGTGAACAGCAGCGGGTTGTTTCACATTGTTTGAAGTCGCCGGCATAGCTTGTTCATGAGCGCATGCCATTCTAGGATGAACTGGTTGGCTGTCTGGATTCACAACAGCTGGTTGGCTTGGCTGGTTGGCTCCAGCTGAGGTAGGTCCAGGGATTTGGCTTGGCATCAGTTCAGAAATTGGACCTGGAGCTGAGGTTAAATCAGGACTGGTGGTTGATGTTGGAGCTAAGGTTGTAGGTCTTTGTATGTATCTGGAGCTTTGAGGCGAGGCAGCAGGTTGTTGTTGTCCTCTGTCGTTACATGCTTCTGCCTCTGGTGGTGCTGTCGACTGGTTTGAGAGATTGGAGATGGTGGTTGCTGTTGTTTTGCTTGGTGGAGGTTTGAGGCTGGACACTGCAGACACAGCCAGTTTTCGTGTATAGTTTGATGTTGCTGTGGACTCATTGGAGATCTTTCTATAGATAGTCGGTGAGGACACCACAATTGTTTGAGCCCTCTCTTCAACTTGTGGTTTCACAGTCGATGTTGCTACTGATGGTCTCTGTGCTTCATTTGGCGTTGCTCCTACATCAGCAGGTTTAAATTTGCAACTTGGTTTTGGAGGCACAATTGGCTTTGCAGAATTTTTAGCTATGGATTTAACTTCAATGGTTTGAGGTCTATTGTTTACCGTGGTGTTTGCTGGCATCTCTTGTTTCTGTGTTTCTTTAGACAGTGACTTCACCTCAATTGGCTGTGGTCTGAATCTCCTTATTGCGGGGGACCTCGGGGGGAAGGTAGGATCTAGTCTTTTCACTGCTTCAAAATCTCCTACATCCTTCTGTTTTGTGAGAGGTGGCGTTTGCTCCTGGGAATTCCTCAGTGGTAGAGGAGTGCTTTTTTGTTTTCCTACATCTCTGATTGGAGGTTTAATGTTAACTACCTCAGCTTCTGTGGTCTTTGTAAGCGTGTCTGTGTTTTCAGACACTGATGAGAGGCCAGACGTGGTGGAGGATGAGGAGAACGTCCTCTCTCTATGAGACTCGCCTCTCCAACCATCTGAAGACAGGGTGGTCTGAAGGGGGATCTCCATGCAGTTTACATGCTTACGGGGCGGCCCTTTCCCTCCAGCTGCATTCTGTACATCGCCCCCCACCACTGCTCCAATATCAGCTTGGTAGCCTTTCTCCTTCAATAACATGGAGACTGAGTGGCCACTGCTGCCAGAGGTGGTGGGCCCAGGTGAAAGTGAAGGAGCAGGGACTTGGATTGGGGTGGGAATCTTTTCCTGCACTGGAGATGCAGATGTTTTGGATCCATCTCTTATTAACACCACAGCAGTGGACACCTCTCTTTCCTTACTGGGCGGTTTGGGAAGGCTTCTGAGCAGGGGAGGTTTTCTGTCAGTGGTCACAACAATAGGTTCGACCTCTTTGTCTGGCATTTTGTGCATTTCTGTCACAGCCTCTTGTGTCTCTGCTGCCTTTTTTAGATCATGTTGACAGGATTTGCCATTTGTTGTGTCTCCTATTGTGTTTTTCTCTTGTTGTGATTCTCTGCTCACCTCAGTGACACGTTCTGGAGAAGCCAGAGGTTTGTCACCTGGGTTTGCTTTCTTGCTGCATGACATTTTATATTTGTCTTCTTTCCAGCAAACAGCCTTGTATTCTATTTGCATTGGCTGAGGACGATGCAGAGGCTTTGCTTTGCTTTGAAGAGGTGGAGGAAAGGTTGGCAGTTTGGAATATTTTACCTCCTCTTTCTTTTCCTCTTCCCTCTCCACCCTGTAGGCCTCTTCCCTTGCTTCCATCCTCATTTCTTGGCTTACTCCATGTTCGTTCCCTGCTATGACCTCTTTCCCCCTCTTCTCTTTTACTTCTTCCCTCCTTTCCTCATTAAAAGTTTCCATCTTTTCGTCATTCACATCTGATGGCAACCCAGCACGAGGTGCCTTGAAAGACAGATTATAAGTATTTTTTACAAGCTGCCTCACGTCTCTAACTTTGTGTATGGGGGCCTTAATTTTATTATTGGCATTTCCTTCATCTTCTTCTGTTTTCTCATACACACTAGTCTCTGCCCTGTCTGCCTTTTCCCTGTTAGTTATATCCAGTAAAGGAGCCTCAAGTTTGTTTTCTACCTCAGGTGTAAGGCAGACATTTAGAGAGGTTTTCTTTTTCTCCACAGCTCTGAGTGTAAACTGTTGTGGTTTTGAAGTGCAGGCACCCTCGTCCCCCTCCTGCAGTTGTTTATGGTCCTCTGTGTTTTCACATTCCTGGTCTCTGTTTGTCATCCAGGCCTGCCCACTGCCAGCTCCAGTAGCAAAAGCAGCTCCTGTGTTCCCGGAAGCGGAATTTGCTGAGTCACCACCCTCCCTTTCGTCCCAGATTTTAATGCCATCTGCTCGCCGTACTCCAGTTCTGGACATTTTACTATCAAATGGCACTTTCAATTCTGATCTCATGTCAGATCTTAAGGCAGTTGCATTCCTGCTCGGAGAATCAGCATCTTCACTGTCAGTCTGAGAGACATTTACACTTCTGCTGCTGCTGGATGAACTTGGCCTGTTACTGGTTCTCATTCCAAAGCTTTTTGGTGATTTGGCTTCGTCCTTTGTGCTTGGTTCTCCTCTCAAAGGAAGACACTCAGGTGAGAGACCATAATCTGACAGAGGCGTGGAACTAAGATTATGCCTGTCAGGATTTGGGGATACTTTCTGTATTGTGCTCTCTGTTGGTGGGCTGTTTTCATCAAAAGCAGGGCTCACGTCTTCTGCCTGGTCATCAGGTTCTTTGTCAACACATTGCATCTTCTTGGACAGTACACTCTTAATGAGACAGGTGGCCATCTTGGTTTTAGTGCCTGTTTCATCCAGTGAGGCAGATTTCTGGAGTTTGAATCTTCTCTCATTTTTTTGATTGGGCTCAGGGCTGCACTCAGAGCGGTAGCAATCTTGTGTTACTGCTGGTGTACTGTGTTGTCTCATGAGTGTCTCTCTGGTGTGACTCTCTAGAGACGGGCTTTCCACCATGACTGGTATTCCAGGACTACTATTTTCACTACTCTCATCCTGCTTCCCGTCAGCATTATTCTTTCTCTTCAGCTGGATCTGTCTCTTTGGAACTCCTCTTCTCACCTTCCTGGTGTCGTCTCTTTCCATAGACACATCTACGCACTCAAAGCTGCCCAGCTCATAGCGCCTTGATGGATCTAGTCCATGTGAGTAGTACGCAGATGATTGCTGGTAGGAGAGTTCATCATTGTCCAGTTTTGGAGCAGAACCCCTGAAGTCAGCGTATGCCTGCCAGGTGGGATTTACCCCAGCGGGGCTCTCCTGGGTAGATGGTTGAGAAATGTTGGTTGATGAACGGTGGCTGGAGTTGTACATGTCAAGGTAATCTAGCTCGGGACTTGACAGGCTGCGGAAAGCCAAGTCTGTGAACCATTTCACCTCATCATCTGCTTCATCCAGCTCACTTCCCATGCTGGAGCTGGAACTCCTGCAGGGCCTGCTTGCAGCTGTGCGTCCTAGAGCACTTTTTTTGTTCTGGTGTGTCGGAGGTTGAAGCCGTCTGCCTGGACCACCACCTCTGGGGTCCTGTTGGGAGGCAAGTCTCAGGAGACTCTGTTGTTGCTGTAGCTGTCTGGTAGCAAGTAAGCTCTCTGAACAGGAATGCACTGTTGGCAGTCCCTGACGGGTCTCTCTGCTTGTGGGAGCTGCACTGCGACTCGCAGGCCCTTTTCTATTCCTGGCATTGAATGACAGCTCAACCTGTTCCCCTCTGTAACTGGCGTCCCCCTGCCACCCCTCCCCCTTTTCAGGGACGCGCTCCTCCCTCTTTCTCTCTCTCTTCATCTCCCTATCCCTTTGCCTCTCCCTAACTACTGCTCTCTCCTCCTCCAGCTGCATTTCCCTTTCCATCTGCAATTGCCCTCCTCTTCCACAGTAGGCCTGGCTATTATTGTCAACAGGGGCAACATTGGGGTTTTCCCTGTTTGTCACCACTGTATTCAAATTACCACTTAGTGAGGATGCTACAACCTGAGAGGGGCTGTGGCTTCTGTTCTGCCACTGTCGGTATGGTTTCTCAGGAGCTATGATGTGGACAGGTGTAAACCTGGTGAGTGGTGGAGAGGGCGTCCGTCTTCTGTGAGCACGGTGGGCCATGTTCTCAGTGAACCTCTCTCTGTTTTCACGTCTAACTTTTGTTGACGGATGTCTTCTTGAGAGCTCAGGTGTACAAGATGATTTCAAGAAACTGCTCTTTTCAGAATTTGGTGAACGAGAAGTGAACGGAGGCTCTGGTTTCTCCAGTCTCTGCACAGGTGAGATGGATGTAGCCCTGTGGACAGGTGAAATGGTGGGGCTCCTGTCCTTAGAGACTAGAACATTAGGGGAATGAGACTTGATTTCAATTGTTGGATTATTAGAACAGTCTTCTTTAGGACAAAAATTATAGCCAAAGTCTTGCTTTTCCTCAGAGAAGGAGACTAAACTCAAGTTATCTTGAATGTTTACTTCCTTTGTTTGTGCTTCTATCTCTGTGCTTTGTTGTGCAAATGAACTCTCTATCTTGTCCTCTGCTAAGAAAGGTGACGTAAATACAGGTGAACTAACTATGACCACTGGTGAACTGCTTTTGATTTCAGGAAGAACTGATGTGACTCCTTTGTCTAATTCAAATAAGGGTGACACGTCTTTTGACGAATGTGTGGGGTACTGTATTTCTGTAATATCCCCCGAAGAGGACTCCTTCTCGAACTCTGGTGTGTTTCTCAGAGGAGGAGTAGGCTGTGTATACTGAGAGCGGTACTCTGCGAATAGGGTTGCTGGGGATCTCTGCTCAGGAGATGGGGAAACAAGTGACAGGTCTTTACTTGGGAGATGCTGAGGTGAGGGACTTTGATGCTTTTGAGAGGAAGGGGTTTGGTATCCTGGCTCAGGTGTGGGAGTCTGTTGCTGTGGCTGAGGTGAAGGCGTTTGGTACCTGGGTTGATATGACAAAGTTATTTCAGGCTGCAGGACAGAGTTTGTGAAGCCTGATGTATGAGGCGAGTGTCGTGGCGTACCAGTGGACCCTGCTGTGCTGCTCTGTACACTGCCTCTGCTGTGAGTACGGCTCCCTGCCTCTGGGGACACAAGTGTCCTGTGAGGCTCAGTGGTGGAGAGACGAGAGAGCTCCGGAAAAGGGGATGTGTCCCTCTCCTCTGGCTGAACAATGCTGTAAGAAATCCCTGTGATGTGAGGGGATGAGTCGAGGCTTCTTGATGAGGCAGAGTAAGTGAGAAGCTCAGGTGAGGATGCTGTAATCCTGATTTCAGGTGAAGGAGCGGTATGTCTGTGCTCTACTGGAGAGCAGTAGCTCCTAGCTCCAGGTGATGGAGATAAAGTATAACTTACCACAGGCGAGGAATCCTGGCTCCTGTTCTCAGTAGGCGTTAAAGGGTATCTTATTTTCAGTGAGGGGCCAGGGGAGGGAGTTCTCGTCCCTGTGGTAACCGGAGAGGCAGCACTGAGCAAGCCAGGTGAGGGAGCTGTGTGTCTAAATTCAGGTGAGACACTGGTCTCCACCAGCTCAGGAGATGTTGTTACTGAAATGACAGGTGAGGGAGGTGTGTATCGTGGAGCAGGTGTAGAAACAGTGCTGCCTCCTTCAAATGATAACTCTGTTTTTGGGCTCTCAGGAGTAGTTGTGGTGTCTCCTTCTGCAGATGAAGGATTTAAAATCAGCTCAGGAGAGTGGGGAGGCTCTTCTATATCTGGTGTGTAGCCTCTGCTGAAAAGATCAGGCAGGGAAACCCTCCTACTTAGCTCAAGAAAAGGAGATGATGCTTGAGTATCGGGGGAGTATTGGTTATTCTTCAGCTCAGGTGTGACTGAAGTTTCTCTTGAATGAGACTCTGTACTACTGGATCCAGGTATTGGAGATGAAAGATTGGCTTTAGATTCAAAGGCTGACTCTGTAAAATCTAGCGAAAAATTGTCAGGTGTGGACTCAGGCAAGGGACTGCTTTGTTGGTTCCTTGGATGAGGTGAGTTTTGTGCCACCCTGAAGTCAGGTGAAGACTGGGTGTTCACTGATTCAGTGGAGGATGAGCTGACACAGGTCCTCGGCTCAGAGCACGGACTTGGATTTAAGAATTGATGTGCGGGGCTGTTGTGTTTGTCTTTCGAAACAGGAGTGAGTCTCTCTGGTTCAGCTTCTAACTGATTTTGTCTTGGACTAGGTGATGACGGTGAATGTCTTATCTCCACTGCAGAAGAAGAGGAGGGGGATGTTCTCCCCTCTGGAGTAATGGTGTAGGAGCTTTTATCTCCAGGAAAGGGCGTTCTCTCACCAGTGTTGAGGGCTTCAGGTGGTGGACTAGCTCTACTAAGCTGAGGGACTGGTGATTTGCTTTTTCGTTCGAAGTTTGGGCTACTGTCCTCTGAGATGTCTAGATGCTCTGAACTCAGTCCCTCGCCCTCTGACTGCCACGTCTCTGAAGACGGGCTCTGCAACGGGGGGCTGTAAAGCCTTTCTCTTGAATCTTCAAATCCCTCCTCTCCTTCACTGGAGCCGTGTGCAGTGTGGTAAGAGCCTGAGTCATTCAAATCATCCACCAGAGGTGATGCAGCAGCTGTCCCGTCCACCTCCCTCTTAGAAAGGACAAAGGCCCCTACAGCAGGGCTGCTGGAGAGGGAGGGCGACTCACAGTCGTCTCCAAAAATGTCACACAGGCAAGTGGTCTCGGAGATGGCGCTGCGCTGAGTGGGGACGTTGATGATGTCAAAGAGTTCTACGTGGTTGGGGGTGCCGTCACGATGGCAAAGGGTAAAGGTGCGGGGCGCACTGCGCAGGAAGGAGTAGCTGTCTCCTTGAAGAGTCCAGCTGTCCATCGCTAGTCCACAAAATTCAAATTATCACTGTGGCCAGTCCAGTCCACTCTCTGAGTCTGCTCTGGGATCTGTTCCTGGACTGGAAAGAAGATATGGTCACCTGGAGGATGTGTATCTCATTCATTTAAACCAAGAGCAACATTTGACAGGCAGCGCTGCAGACAAGTGTTTCTGTTTTGTTGCCAGCAGTAAAAGAATATCTTCAACCCCCAAAAGGGGTTCAGAACATAAATATAACTCACTCTGTCACTATGCCTTAAAAAGCAGCAGCAAGCAAACTGAAATGAATGAACTGAAGAGAATATACAAATGTTCACTAAAAGTTGGCAAACACAAGTTACAAGTTACATACCAGAAATTTAGTGTTTTTCCACATGTGCTTAAAGGTTCATAAGATTAATCATCAAGATATTCTTATATATATAAGAACTATAATATAAATGCATCTTATTTCAAATTTTAATTACATTATAATTTGAGATAAATTTATCTTACATTATTTGCTCTGCCAGATACTGTACATACCTTTTATCTAAGCTCTCCACATTGCCTTGGTGAGAGACTGACAGGAGAAGGAAGGGCTGCTCAATGCACAAGTAGAGAGCGACAGAATGAATGGTACTATACCTTTGGCCAATGATGACTCTTTCCCAAGGGCATTGAGTTGCTCTGTGTTGAAATGTCTGTCTGTCATCCAGTGAGTTGCCTCTCAAAATCACCAGCACGCTCCAAGCTTACGAGACCTCGGTGCATATGCAGAATCCAGGACTGAGCAGCTCCGCTCAGTCTGGCAGTGCCACGCTGCCATGTATCAGACTTGAATAGAAAAAGCAAACACGGGCATCTCGCTCAGACATGTTACATCCTCCAATGCCCCCATCTCTATTTCTGCCCCTCCCTTCTGAGCTGGCCACGGGGTAAGCACTCACTGACTCTAACCAGGATCTTTTTTCTTCTCCAAACTGGAGTTTGGTTGGGCAGTGGCTTTTCAGTGGGAGCTGGCCTGGGGTGCAGCGCAGGGGGTGGGTGGGTTTATAGTTAGAAGCAGGTGCTGATCCAGCCAGGATGAGTGTGCCTGGAATTTGACACTTAGAGCCGGCTCAGTCACAGGGCTCCTCTATATATAGACCCATATTATCAGGGCCATGATAGCCATAGCTTTAGCTGGGCACGGTGGTGGGGAAAGAAAGGGGAAATACCAAACTCAAAGTGCAGCCACACATTGTCCACTTGACCACTACTAAGAGGCTATATTAAGCATGAACACTACAGTTATTGTACACATGTATGCATGTGTGTATATGTGTGTGTATGAGTGAGGGTGTGAATGCTATGGTGTAACTGGGGTACAACAGGTCAAAGGTTAAGAAAGACCACCCGACTTACAGCGCTCACATGCAAAACTCCTTAGGTAGCAACACTTGCATAAGTTATGCATGTTATGGTGCTCACATGTTTTCTGTGACGTTTATCCTGTCAATGTCTGGATATCTTCTTTTTCAAGAAAACTAGTCAAATATAATTTCAATTTTCACACTTAAGCTTGACTGTCACAACAAATGGGGTCACATCAGTTATTGTACGTTTTAGAATAACAGTACTCTCTGAGCCCCACTGAGTCTGTCTGAGCATGTTTGATGGTAGTGAGTTTAAGCCTCTGTCCCTAACCCAACACCTCATAACATTACCATTCATCATCAGTCATACTGATGATGACGCCGATGAGTTCTACACCGATGGAAAATCTTTGATTGCAGCCCGGATTGAATGTTGCATAAAGTTGTCACTGTGGGTATATTATATCTTTAGTATGGAAACAAGCTATGGTATGTGTGTCATCATGCATTTGTTATTTTGGCCGAATCTTCTCTCTGAAGAGTCTAACATTGTCACGAGTGCATACATTGTCGGTGTAGCTGTCAGGACACGAGTCTCTGACCTTGGTGCGGTTAATGCAACGGCTTTAAACTTGCAGACCTTTTCAACAGCTACATACCTCTTTTCACCATTCATTCTCTATAAATCAATTGATGTTTATAGACTCCAGATCCACTTTCAAAAATGTCTGTTAAGTAATTTAAGATTTCACTGGAGGCTGGAATGGCATGACAAGCGTGGATGATCATCCCTCTGAAGTCTGAGCAGAGAAGATTGGATTTAAAGCATGTACAGTAAACTACAATACACTATTTCATTGCGATTTGTAAATACACATTGGTATCACTTGGGTACTGTGGAGTAAAAGTGTAAAACAATGGCCTTTGAGCACAATATAGTTGCAAATGGTTACAGAGGATGAAATGCATACAGTACATACATGATATGGGTATGTGAGTTATGAGAGAGTGCAAACTAAACTGTACAGAGATGCTGATAAATTTGAACCTCTGCGGTCATGGCAGCACAGCAGACTGGAGGAGGACTCACAGGGAAAGAATGATGAGCACCTCAGCAATGGGGAGCTTTAGTCTACATCACTGAGAGATTAGATCACACCAGCCTGCCCCAAGTCTAAAGGCCTCACCCTCTCACAAAGCAACACACACCGACAAGCCGTGCCTGGGCAGCTATTAGTGAACAAACATGTACAACTTTTAAATCAAGGTTTTGGCGGGGATGCTTATGTTCTGTGACACTTCCTTGTGTGTGTGAAGATAAATAAACATGAGTTACTTTTTAGAAATTCATCACAGCTGCTTTTTCCTGCAGAGGCTCTGTCTGGAGTTGTTGACGCCCAACAAGGGTCCAGTCTCATGAGGAGTTATTTAGGTGCTAGTATTCATGACAAACACAAAGAATATAAACATAGGATCACATTGCAAATCTATCTTTTTGAACTGACCTAGTTGCTTTTTTAGGGTGCTATGATATGCATCAGCAAAGTCTAGACAAGCAACACAATAAAAAATATTGGCTATATTCTAATTTTGGTGGATGAGAATATGTACTAATATTATGCTCCACTACATAGTTTACTGAAGTAATTCCAAGTAATTTTTTAGATTAAATCGTTAAATTATATTGATTTACAAATAAGATCCATTGCATTTGCTACAGGTCAAACTAAACCTAAAACTCGATCCTTCATATTAAACAAACAGCTCCGTTTTGCCCAAATACAAAATGAAAAGGGTATTTACACGCTGATGCTTCAGTATCCTGTGGCAACATTCAGGGAGTGGATTGTGACACAGCTTCAAAACTTCATCGTGTGGGAAAAACATCGTGATGAAAGCTACTAGCCTTGGATGTCCCGGAGGAAATACGACTTTTATTGTGAAACGTCCAGCTGAGGCCGAATGCGACACCGGAAGATCCGCATTACAACTGCTGGTGAAGTGTTGCCATTACAGGCAAGTGGCTAACGCTAATGTTTGCTAACTAATCAGCACGACAGGTGAGTGTTTTTTATTCTACCACATCTTAAAAATGAATTAAACGGTTCTGGATGTTGTAAGTGTTGGGATGATACGAAATGAGCGGGTTGTCATTCTCTCCTGAAATAATTTGGACCGTGTCAGAGAGCAGCAGCTAACGTCAACTAGCTAACTAGCCGCTAGCAATGGCGAGCTTTTGTGGCTAGAGACTGTGATAGCGTTTGTTTATGTTAGCTCTGCTGTTGCTAAATATTCGCAATGTCCGCGTCGAATAAAACCATATTGTCAGCGGTTGGTGCCACTTCAAGTCTATCAGTAGTAGCCGCTAATAAAACTACGTAACGTGGTGTTTGATCGGTGAAACATCAGTGCTGCTTGCGTTTATGTTGTTGCCGTAGGTGGACATTTTCTGTGTTGAGCTCACAGACGGTGAGTTTACAGCAAAGCTGAGCCCGAAACGATTCATAGTTTTAACGTGATACGGCAGTAATAACAACAGGGAACGTAATCCCAGGTCAATTTATCATTCTCTGCCTCGGGATTTCATCAAACTTTGAGAAGCTAGCGGCGGCTCACGTTAGTAAACACCAGGCCGCAGAGTACACTGTGTGCCTGGTTGTCATTATGTTCAGGCCTCGGTGGTTGTTAGTGGAGCCACACCAGGCCAAACTTTGAGTCAGGGCAGGGAAGGAGAAGTTCGTCTTTTCCTTATCTCTGCTGAAAATAACGACTGTCAACGGTCTTTAAACGCATCACTGTGCCTCAGAGCTTCTGACAGCAGCAGCGTGACAGTCAGGCTGTCAATAACATATCAGTTCATTTCAACATGGGCTTTAACTCTGTATTAAACACAATGGGATCCCTAATCCTTTAATCAGGGCCATGGAACGAATTTGTACGTTTTCATTTTGTGTTGCAGCAAACTACAAACTACATAAACTGTAAAGAAAAAAACAATAACATCACAATCTAGAGCCTGGTTGAAACATTGGCTGGGCTGGCGAGAGGACATTGTTGTTGGGAAATACCAAACGTATGTCTGATGTATTATACTAAGTAATTGTTTAATTCTTTTCTACTGACAAGGATATTCTTTGGCCTGCTCAGCACATATCTTCATCAGTATTCTTAAAAAAACAAAGCATTTCATGAATCACTACCAAAAAGGATTATTTTTTATGTAACAAGGTAAAATTCTTAGTTGATTAAGAACAAGTTATTTTTTCAAAATAACCTCATTGTGTCGTTTCAGCTGCACAAACGTGAATATTTTTGGGCTTTTCTTTCTCTCATGTAACGTTTGACAAGTAATTGGAAGACATCAACTTAAAATTGTGTGAACTAGAAGATTCATGTCTGCAATGAAAATGGATATAATATATATAAGCATCAGCGGATATACTGTTATCAAACTCATAGCTACCGAAAAATGTCAAAAGTCCTGCATCAGTAAAGTTTTGCTGCTAATTCCATGAACTGTTTTTCTCTTAAATCTAGGTGTCAGTGTTGTGTGTGTGTGTGTGAGTGTTCCAGCCAGAATCATGGAACAGTGTGCATGTGTGGAGCGGGAGCTGGAGAAAGTGCTCCATCGCTTCGTAATGTACGGCCACCAGTCTGAGGAAAGGTTAGATGAACTCCTGCGCAGTGTGTGTGAGATCCGAGGACAGCTAGTGGCATTTGGTAAGAAAATCTTGCACACATACAGTGACTGAATAATTAAGATACAACTTTTGTAAGTTGAGTGCATTAAATCAAATTTTTATATTAGTTTTGATTTATTTGTTCATCATAACAAAACAGACACATATTGTTGTAGACGGTGACAATTTCTCCCTTTTCTCTCTTAGGAGTACAAGACGCAGACTTGTCGGTCTTGTCTCAGACTATGGCCCAGTGTTGTAAGAATATCAAAGAAACAGTCCAGATGCTCGCCTCCCGACATAAGGACATCCATGGCAGTGTGTCGAAAGTGGGCAAAGCCATTGACAGAGTAAGGACAGGCAACAACTTCAAAATTAACTTAATAATCAAACAAGTTCGATACACAAAGAATCATCTCTGAAATGCATCGTTACAGAATTTTGATGCAGAAATCAGTGCTGTGGTGGCAGAGACAGTGTGGGACACCCCAGAGAGACAGAAATACCTGAGTGAGACCATTGTGGAGCACCTGTACAGACAAGGGATGCTCAGTGTAGCAGAGGATCTGTGTCAGGTAATTAACAGTGATACTTTTAATCTCATGTTGTTTGGTGTGAACTTACCTGCAAGACTGTGCGATAACCTCCTTCTGAAAGTCGCAAGTTAAGTTTAATGTTGACACTGTTTTTCTCAAGATATAAGTTGTGTCATTTTCTAGGAGTCTGGTGTAGTTATAGACATGAGTATGAAGCAGCCTTTCCTGGAGCTGAACAGGATCCTGGAAGCTCTGAGGATGCAGGACCTCCGGCCGGCACTAGAGTATGTTTTCTTTTTCTGTATCAGCTTTGGTTAAGAATTTTAACTGATTTCTCACACTGCAGAGATGATTCTGTATAGGTTTATTGAATCAAAATGTATTGCCTCAGAAAAGTGAAAAAATAAATGACTAAAAAACTTGTTTCATAGTGGAGTTGACTCTAGATGTTTAACACATTTACAGAATTTCAATATCGATGATTGATACTTGTTTAATGTCAAATATATTATATTTAAACCAATGATGGTGATGCTGATAAATTACTAACTTTAGAATGATCCGCTTAACCAACGTGTTGACTTTAAATCTGACTGTACTTCATGTTTGTGTCTTCCGAGGTGGGCTGTGACGAATCGGCAGCGCCTCCTGGACCTAAACAGCAGTTTAGAGTTCAAGTTGCACCGCTTGTACTTCATCAGTCTGCTCAGTGGAGGAATCGGCAACCAAATGGAGGCCCTGCAGTACGCCAGGCACTTTCAGCCCTTCGCCTCTCAGCACCAGAGAGGTAGGAACCATATAGAGGCATAATCACTGTGACGTTCCCAACACAAACACACAAGATGCTTGACCTGAGTTGTGTTGTACTGTTTTTGTTGAGAATTAAGGACCCTAGAAATTATTTGGTATTCGTTGAATAGCAATCACAATAGCAAACCCTTCCTCATAATGACATTTTAATTATTTTCCTTATTGTCAACCCCTACACTTGTTTGTCCCTTCAGACATCCAGATCCTGATGGGCAGTCTGGTGTATCTGCGTCATGGCATCGAGAACTCGCCGTACCGCAGTCTGCTGGAGACAAATCAGTGGGCAGAGATCTGCAACATCTTCACCAGAGATGCCTGCGCTTTACTGGGCCTCTCCGTAGAGTCTCCACTTAGTGTTAGGTAGGAAGATCTCATCTCGGATCTCCTGTAATATCTTTACCTTCATACCAAAGTCGAGACTAAAGTTGAAACAGTTAATTAGTCGATTTTTTTTGTCAGGTCAAGATGTAACATAAACAATACTACTGCATTGTCACTATGCAGCATTATTTAATCCTGTTTGCTTGATATTTCTCTGCAGTTTTGCATCAGGCTGTATGGCTTTGCCAGTGCTGATGAACATCAAGCAGGTGATAGAGCAGAGACAGTGCAGCGGAGTCTGGACACACAAAGACGAGCTGCCTGTGAGTCTCTTCTGAATGACCTCAAAGACCTTACTTTTCTTTTTCTTTCAGCATTCGCTAAATTCACCCCCCTCTCTGTTCATTTAGATTGAAATTGACCTCGGTAAGAAATGCTGGTACCACTCGGTTTTCGCCTGTCCAATCCTTCGGCAGCAGACCTCAGAGAGCAACCCTCCCATGAAGCTCATCTGTGGCCACGTCATCTCCAGAGATGCCCTTAACAAACTGACTAACGCTGGAAAGTAAGTTCGAAATGCAACTAGCTTCCTGTGCAAAAAAGGAAATAAACTAAGGCATTCTTGATGTGGAAAAAGTAAAAAAAACCTCGGTTAGAGTGGCTAATGCATGGCAATGATACAGAAATGCACCTCTGTGTTGCGGCACACTGGCTGACATTAGGGTGACTAACCAGAATCAAAGGAAGAACAAGACATATATGGGCCTGGGTGATATTAGGTGACAGGTCAAGTGACATCATGGGCACATTATCAAAATAGACAGAGCAGGTGACTCAAATTAGAGGAAATAGCCACTATTAGACAACACTGTAGAAAAATATACAAATATAGACACCACATTAAAGAGACGAGAACACAAACACATCCTATAAAATCAAGTTATGAGAAAAGAGGACAATCAATTTCTTCGTTGAGACCAACCTTAGTTTGGAGAATCCCACATTTTGTATATAAGTACAAATAATTTGCTTTAGGAAAGGTGATATAAAGTGTATAAGTTTCTAACATCCTGTACCTGATCTCCTCCTCCTCAGGTTGAAATGCCCGTACTGCCCCATGGAGCAGAACCCGTCACATGCCAAGCAGATCTACTTTTGATACCGCTCACTCTACTCACGAGTAAGGATGAAGTTCCCTGGAGCTCTTCACATTTCCAGGACCATTTTTTGCTCTGGCAACTTTCCTCTGCCCCTGGCCTCTCGGGCCTGTTATTGTAAGCATTAAGGTTTTACCCCAGTGCTTCACTGGACAGCCTTGGCCGCCCCGTTTCCACCTCGGACCCTCTCAAGTTTGCGTAGTACACAGATTCCAGCGAGAACTACAACCTGTCGTAGAGTGAGGAGTCTCTCAGTCATGAGGGCATCCTCACAAAGAAGCACCTCTGAAAAAGGATCATTCATTGAAACTCATTTGCAAATGCCTGCAGAGTTATTGGCTTATCTTTTTAAATATGTAATACTTTATAGTGTTTGTTTGCTTGAGTTGGATGACTGCTTCTTTTTTCTTTTTCTTTTTTCCTGACGGAAGCAGTGAAATGACTATGGATGGGTGTGTGTGGGGCAAAGGCATAGATAAGCAGTTTTTGACTTCAGGATGGTAATAAACTTCTGTTACACATGAGAACAACAGAGTAACAAACTGTGTAGTAGGTTTATTATTTGGTGGCGAGGGGGGACTGTGGAGGTCTGAAATCAAAGTCTTGATTGTTGACCGATTACTCCTCCATAATGTAATACAGGCCTCACGTAGCTTGAAAGTCGGCTGATGTATCCACTTGATCAGTGGAACGATTAACTAACTTATCAATGGAGGAACGGCTTTTTTTTCTTTTCTTTTTGTGACTGACTGCACCAGCAAGATCTCCCTCATTATAGAAGCCATGTGTCTTGTTCTGTGTATGTATTTAACAAACGATGACAAAAAGGAAACAAAAAATATATACTACTGTGAAATGTGCTTCGTTTCTATTTTTCATTGCAACCGCCAGCACCAGCTCATGTAAAATAGTAAATTAAACTGAGGAGCAACGTGTGTAATCAACTCTCCTGTGTAACTTTCAGAGCTAATGGTTGGAGCGCGCCATCGCCTCACTCTGACCCCCGCATCGTGTTCCCTGAGCTTGCACGCCATGTGACTTGGAGATGTGAAGTGTGTGACAGTAGCCGTATGGTCTGACTTGCAGTGACTGTAGGCTCGTGATTCAGCTTTACTCGTCGTGGGTGGGTTTTGGACGGGGGGGGGGGCGGTCGTGGGTCCTCTGATCTTTGTGGCTGTTGTTTGATATATACTTAGAAAATGCCTCTGCTGCATAGGTTTGCCTTTTTATTTGAGATGAAGTCAGAAGAGATGAAGCATTTAAAAAAAAAAAAAAAAAGATCTATACATTTCCTCAGGGCTCATTGTAACAGTTCATACCACACCTGGCAGTTACAAGAAACATTACACATTTCACTATTGAGGCTGATAGATTGGGTGTTATGGGAGTTTGTATATATTATTCAACTGGTGATGTGTGAAGCCAACACTTGGGGAAAGGGTGTCACAAGCGAGGCTTCTGGATGTACAATACGGTTTCGGTGATTCACACTAATTGTGCGAGTGTCCTCTTGAAAATGGTGATGTCACCTCACACTCCAGTGAGGCAAATTTCTTCAACAAGCACTGCACCAGCACTGCTCACACCGACTATTGCAACATTACGCTTGGTTTGAAGTCGCAGTTTATGATAAACGACTCCTGGTTTAACGTTTGTCTCGTGTGGAACTTCAGAGTTTCCTCCTGTTTTTTGTTGTTGTTTTTTTTCCCTTATGTTTACAGTCATTCATCGCTTCTCTCGAGTGTTCCCTCGGATCGACTGCTAGCGCTCCGTACTTTCTGTTAAGTTTTTGTCGAATGATTGCATTTCCTGCTTTTTGTGTGTTATGCAGCCTTTATTGTAAATATTTATCCTCGACCCTGTTTCATATACTTGCATCTGAAAATAAAAAAAAATAAAAATTTATACTCCAATGCAGTTTTGGAGGCTTGGAATGGCCTTTGGTGGTGGACTGCTCCTACCATGTCTCACTTGACTGTAGCTGCTCGGGCCTTTTCCCCCCATCTTCACCACTTGATGGCGCTAGTGCTACATTATTGATACTTGTACTATATAGCCTCAGTTTATTAAATCTCAAGTAAGAGGTTTCAATTTGAAGTTTTCACATTTGTATTCATAAATAATTCACTAGTATTAAACAACTGTCACTTCATCAGATAAACAGCAGTCCTGCTGACGCCGTTCAGCGCTGCCGTCCTCCGGAGTGATAACGCGTCTGCTAAGAATCTCTCCTCATCCCACTTCAGTAAGTCACTCAACCTCTCCTGAGCTGTGCAGTTATATTAAGCCCCAGTTTATATAATGTTTTAAATGCCAAGGTAGAAGGGCCTTGTGAGTCAGACGCAGCCCATAACTATTCAGATAACCAGACCCTAAAAAAACAACACTTGCTTGTGCTGTTTCTCACTTTCCACACGTTTATATAAATGCTCACTTGTGCAGACTCATAAATACAACACATGTAACACCTTTAAAAAAGAATAAATCTAAATCCCCACTGCTGCCAAGTTATCCCTGAAGCTGTGTTCTGGTTTAGACATCTGATGGTTTCCATTGAAGTGCTGATTTTCCTGAGCAAACAGCGATCCGCCTGTGTTCCTATCTCAGCCGACCTTCCACCCCTCTGCCGTCTGTGCTGCAGTGGATGGTATGTAAGGGCTGGCAGGGGTGGAGCAGGGAGGGCCTTACAGAGAGAGGCAGAGATAAGGATCCAGGGCTAAACCTCTAAAAGCCACATTAGTCCCAAAAGCCTCTGCCGCTCTGTTGTTCATTCCACCATAAAGCTCCCGACCTTGGGTTTTATTGGCAGGCTCTGGAGATTTTAAGCCCCTTCAGATCAGCTGGGCGTCTCGGAGGGTGAACGCCATCAGTTACGCCTCTAACATTTTGACATTTCTAGCTGTTAAATTCAGGAGACAGATGAGTCAAACATAAACCATTGATTTACACCAGATATGCCACCAACTCAACTCCTGTTACACCACTTCAAAGCAGTTTATTATGAATCCAGTTAGAAAGAATACAGTTTTAATTCCAGTAAACACACGAGAGTCACAGTTTGTTGAAAGGTGGATTGAGAGCTGGTTTCGGAACGTTCTTATATTAATGATAAACAATACGATAGGAACAACTCCACCCACGTCATGCATTTGATGTTGTTGGTTCGGTGATGTGCAACAGGTCGCACCAATAAGCAGAGCAGTCGTATTCATCATCTGAATCTGCTGATTGTTTCCATTGCAATCAGAAGATATGGGAAAAGGTCCGTTTAAGACAACAGAGTGCTGTACAATGAGAGAAGGCAAATCAAACGACAGTTATGTACAAAATATATTGGTATCAGAAGTCCGACATTTCCAGTTTCTTCAGCGGGGTAAACAGAGTCAGCATTAGTACCTTGGCACCAGACAGCTTTAATCCTCCATACTTAACCCAGAGACGCAGCTTTCCTCCCAGAGCCCAGGTGAATCCACAGAGCTGACCGTCTGCACACACAGGTGCAGAGGTGTTCCTGCGCTTCCCTTTGAATCCTTAGTTTACTGTCCAAACCAAACAGTAGCAACCAAATAAACACAAATCAGTCACAGTACATTTACAGATTTATATTTGGACAGAAGTCTGAAGCAGGACAGTCGAGGTGCTTTGCTGGAGCTCAGCTGCATTTTATACAAAACTGACACTATCACAATCTGAACTCTACAGACGAGGCACAGACTGTACTCCTGTTCAGCCATTACTGTGTTTCTGTACGAGCTTATAGGAAACAGCGTTAAACAATAAACTAGGGTGCATGGGCAGAAGCAGGCAGGACCTGTAGAAGCCTAATTCCACCACGAAAAGAAAAACAAATCAATGAAAAGTTAAAAACAAAAACTTAATTCAATGCATCCAAAGATGATTTCAGATAAAAGGAGGGGAAATTTGTCAGAATGTTGACTTTCTGGTCATAATAATGAGATTGTACCTAATTTTACTTACATTTAATTTGAGTCAAATTGTTTGACTCACGACATTAACCCAGATTTATTATCGCCTATTATTTTCACATCTTATCTGATTATTTCGTAACTCACGATTTTGAGGTATTTTAGGTAAAACTTTGGTATTATTGATACTAATAATAATACATAGTCTGTAAAAAAATTAATTTGCATCACATAATCTCCTCTCAGGAAGTAATATTTTTGATCTTCAATATCATAATTTCTACAATTTTCTTTTACTAATTATTCCAGTAAAATTTGGTCTTTTACAGATTTCATTTAGATTTTTGGATGTTTTTTCTTTCTTTTCCTGGTAGACCTGTTCTTCCGTAGCTTCCATACTTCAGGGAGAAAATAGTTTGCATCGCAAATGTGTCCCAATCAAATTTCAGATGATTCGATCCTCTCTATCCACGGCAAAGCAGAGGAAGGTCTTTGCTCTTGTTCTTCCCCCACGCTCTCACTCCTCTGCTCTGGCACTTCTCTTTCCAATGTTCCGTTTCTGCTCCCTCCGCCTCCTCCTTCTCCTGCTCCTTGCTCTCTGCCTGCCCTCAGCTGGTGCAGTTCCCTCTCCAGCGCCTCATTGCGGTGGTACATCTCCAGGTAGCCGGCCTGCAGCTCCTTCTGGTAACGGATGACCTTGTCCTTTTCCGTCTGCCATGTGTGCCTCTCCTCCTCGAAAGCCATGACCTGGGCCTCGCTCTGGCGTCGCTCCAGCAGGAGCTCCGCCCGCAGACGCTCCTCCGTGGGCCCCCCACACCCTCCTGCAACACAGAGGTTCACATGGCTTCAACTACAGTCCGGCAGTGCCATAGGGGAAGTATAATGAAAGACTTTGGCTGCTTTTAAAACACATGCACATATATACACACTGTGAACCCTGCTCCTGACCTGGTTACTCAAATAACCTGATTTTGGATGCAAGTGTGTGAGCACTCCAACTCAAAAGAACAAGACAAGCTCCTGCTGCGTTGATAAGACTAGTTTGTCATTAGACACATCTGTAGCATATAAATATCATCTTCTTTACACTTTCCATGTACGCCCCCTTGGCTTAAGCAGGTTTTAGTATGTTTTTTTAATACTTATTATGGCTTTGTAACTATATTTTAATATGATTTGGTGTTGATCAGTAAGATGTATTTAGCTTTACATAAGTCTTTATAGCTTCTTTCAGACATGCACTGATAATCTCCTGAAGTTTTCCAGAGGGGCTGTCTGTGAGAACGCAAATGTCTATGGAGACATTGGAGATTATCCGGAGTATACACTGTGAACGAGTGGGTGCCTTGCTGACGGCTCTAACACATGATGGAAATGGATTGCAATTTGAACACTCATCCAGGCTTGTGACAACTTAGCAGGAACTAAGTGATCTGTTTACCTTTAAATAATCAAATCACACGATCCTGACACCATCAGTGCAACATTTACTGGCCGCCACATAAAAACTACCTGTAGCAGAAGTAGTCTCCTCAGCTCCTTTTCCGTCTTCACGTGCATTCTGAGAGGAACACCTGCGACGCTGTGTCCCCTGCAGGGCGAGCTTCAGTGCGTCGAACTGGCCCTCCCTGCTGCGCAGCTCCATGCGCGTCTCCCTGAGCTGCGTCTTCAGCTGGAAGATCTCGCTCAGCTTCTGGGTCACCTCTGCCTGCGAGCCCCTCAGCTGCTGCTTCAGCAAGGAGATCTCCCCTGACTTTTGGCAAACCTGAGAGACGGAGCAATGGGAAAAGAAGGGATAGAGGCAGATGAAACAGATTTTTACAGATGTTACAGACCTAGTTGTAAATATTTTAACAGGACAAACAAACAAGGAAGGAATTCTGATATTTTGTCAGTAAGGCCCCACCTCCCACTGTGTCTCCTCCAGGGTTGGGCTGGTTGTCTTTACTATGGCTCCAGCTTCCTGGCTCCTTTCCTTTGTCAGGCCGTCGAGCTCCTCTTGCAGTCGGTTCTTCTCCTGCTGGGCCTTAAACAACTGCAACTGGAGGCTGCGCTGGGAACGCTGGGCATGCTGGGAAACCTGACGCAGCTTGGCGGCGTACAGGCGCTTCAGCTCCTCCACCTCCTTCTCCCACAGACGCTGCTTCCCTTCGAACACCTGCATGAGGCGAGCAGATGGGGGTTAGAATTTGGAGGAGAGGCAGACATATAAAGATTAATGGCAAAGAACAGACGAACACAATGAGATTCACCTGAACGATGGCGCCCTCACTCTCGTCCAGGTTTCTTTTCATCTGCTTCAGCTCATGTTCTTTCTCCACCAGACGCTCCTCCAGATCCCGCACCTGGACAGGACAGCAGAACAACTGACTGAGCGAGCTGTAAATCGCACCAACCTGCTCGTCCATTTTGACCAGTACTCACCACCTCCTCCACAGACAGGGACAGTGTCCATTCATAAGGGGGTGGAGCCTCCCCTCCGTATGGAGCGAGACGGCTCAGGGTTGCCATGCTCCGACACGCCACCTCCCCAATAGCCACGCCCTCTGACCCTATGGCCTTCGCCTTCATAGAGGTGCGGTCCAGGGAGCCGATGGTGTTGATGTGTCCCATAGACGCACTAGAGTAAAAAAAACAAACATGAAAGCCATCAAAAATTCCTTCTATTATCACTTCTCACACAGTCATTATGTCTCAAATTATGTATTATAGCAACGCCCCATTTGAATATAAAGTAAAGCTCAGACGAGAAGGCTGCAGCAGACCTGATGTGAGCCAGGTGTGGGCGGAAGGGAGGTCGGTACGGCGGCAGGCTGCTCATGGAGTTATGACCGGAGTCTGACAGGTTATCATCCTCCTGGCTCAGCCCACGCACAGAGGAGACGGCCTGCACACATATTTACGCTGTTATTCCTCACTTTAACATGAATGAAGTTGAGAAAAAATATATCTAAGATACAAATAATGGCTGAATAAAAAACAGAAACATGGAATGTAGATGTAGAAAGTCGCTGGCCCATAGCTCAACTTTGCATTAGTTTCACTGAAGTCTAAAGTAGCTGTGGTAAATGTGGTTATAACTGGTAATTACTGCAGTCGTATCAAAGATATGGAAAACAAAATGAGCTGGAGTAATACATCAAATTACAATCCAAATACAATGACGTCATCTTCAGGCAAATAATAACTTAATTTCAAATCCAAAGATCTCTGGATATAAAACAAAAGACACTTCCTGACACTTACTCACTTTGTATTGAGAGTTAGTTAAATGTATCAGTTGTCGTTATAACTGGGAACTGGATGAAGATACCTTGTTACCACTGGATGTCGGTCCAGGACGTGAGGGTGAGGAAGACGAGGAGGAGGTGGAGACAGCTTTAGGGACATCGGCGTAAGCTCTGTGCAGCCCGTTGGACACATGGTCCACATCCTCCGACTTGGAAGAAGGATAGAGGTTTTGCATGGAGCTGAAGTTTTTCGGGGTGACGGGCTTGAAGGCCGATGATCTAAAACGAGCCTGTAAAGAAACAGAAGCAAGAAATGACAAGAAAGTAGGAAAAAGAAAGGTGGTGGAGAAGGGGCGGAGAAAGACCCCACTCACTCACAATGTTTCCATTAAATCAATACCCTCCACCTCCTATCTTCTTAGCATCCAAGCAAAAAAACGACAACAGTGATTTGATTGCAGCTATAAATTCATAACTCAGCCCGTGGCAGATTCTCAATCTGTGCTGTTGAGCTCCGAATGGTTTCAGGTTGATTTATGCAGGTAAGAGACTATGGGGGTGTTTCATCCTGTCAGAGATGTGTAAATGTGATGTAGATCAATTTAACAGAGCCTCAACCAGCCACAGGCTACATGTCATTTGTATAAAAAACAATAGGAAGTCATTCATCTGCATCTGAGCCTGAACCAGTGAATGAAACTCGTATAAAATGTATGTATGTTATATATATATATATAAGTAGAATGTCACTCAGCAGAGCGCATACCTCCGCCCAAGCCCAACAGTCCCCTGATGAAACCACATTTAAACTCACTTGATCCAGATTTGTATTTGGATCTGTACCAAATTGCACAAACATTTTTCCCCTCGAGATCAATTAATTATTCCCTTAGTATTCAACGAAAATGTTGAAAAAAGTGAAAACAAAAATCCTGTATCTGCTCCTTGATCAAAATTTGCACCAAAATCGACTAAGTTCTTCCTTCAGTCATGTCCCACCCTCCCACAAAAATGTGCACAAAAATGAGTTCTGTAGTTTTTGTGCAATCCTTCTAACTATCAAACAAACAAACGCATGAACGAAGACATAACCTCCTTGATGGAGGTAATAATATTCACCTTTTCATACTTGCCCCCACTTGGCAGTGAGTTCTTTGTCAGATCTACTTCGGTGCCGTCTTTATGGAAGACCTTGGCGTACATGTCATCTTCACGGCCGCTGGCAGAGCTGAGGCCTGAGATAATGTCCTTCTTTCCATCACTGCCTGGGTGGGTTTTAGGTTCTTTTCTGTTTGGGAGCATAGAGGGTCAGCTGAGGTCAACTGAGGTCACATTTTGTCGTACTTTAAATAATTATTATTCGCCTTCACAATTGTAGCATGTGAAACGTAGTGAGACACAGCACCCACCTGGTGATGTTCAGGTAGTTGAGCAGCTCTCTCTGGGTGAAGCCCTTCTTCAGGAGGCCGTTGGTCTGCTTGGGTCTCACCTGGGGGACGGCGCGGCTGCCTTTAGTGGGAGACACATCGGGCCTCTCCACCAGACTGCCTACGCTTCCCATGCCGAAACGGGAGGAGAGGGGCGGGGCTGGGAAAGGGTTACGGAAGTTTTTGTCGGAGCCACGGGTCAGAGGAAGAGTCTGGACTGAAGCTGCCATTGGTTACAGGGCTCTTTGGGGGGGTGAGGTGATCTGTAGGAAAGGGGAAATGTACAAATTATTATTATAAATAAGTGAAAATAATGCTGATGACACAGTATCCTGTCTACCAAGAATGGAGATGCTGGGGATTGAACCCAGGACCTCATACATGCGAAGCACGCGCTCTACCACTGAGCTACAGCCCCACGTTTTCAATCTGGATGTTCTCTGGTTCTGATAGAATTCACATTTGTCTATCGTTAATGATTACACTGCTGATGATTTTCTGTTAAAACACATCAAATAGTATTTGTGTTGCCCACATTCACAAATCTATTGGTTCCAGCTCCCCTGCGGCCCTCAAGAGGATAAGTGGTATAGATGATGATTATTCACAAATCACAGTTTGCCTCTTAGGGCTTAACAATCTGTACATGGTACGACATCCACTGTCCTCAGTGATTGATTGACTAGAGTGAGGAAAAACGTCTCAAAAATCTTTGAACAGGGGAAAAAATGCAGAAACTCCAGGGAGTCCCAAGTGAGGGATCCCTATGGTACGGTGGCCAAAAGAGCTCAACGCACTGCAAATGAAGAAAACACATGCTGATAGAAAAAACATGTGCAAATTAAGAAAACAACTTTATCTGTTTGACGATACATGTGCTGCAAAAACTCACAACACATGCAGTTACACAAATGCGCTGCATATTGTGAAAACGACACCAGAAATGTCTCCAGGGGACCCAAAAAAGTGATGAACCTGACTATAGTTCAACGCTTTGTGAAGTTATTGAAGTCTGCTACTGGTCAGTGGTGGTGGAACTGTCGTCAAATTGATGAAGATGTAGAAGACGTTTGTGTTTCCTCCACCTCTTGTTGTTCTACTCTCCTGAATGGATGTTGATCTCTGGAGGAACAGTGGGAGCTGTCAGACGTTTCATCAGCTGTGTCTCTCCCCACAGACCAGCTGTCTCCAAGCACAGCTACAATAACTCCCACAACAGCACCTCAGCTCACCACAAAATAAACACAGTCACACAGACTGACCCCCATGTTACAGGAGAGCTGTAAACGCCTTCACACAGAGGACAAACCCACACACATTTCTAAACCTTTATTTTGTGATGCACTCGCTGCAGAGTCTCTGTTGCCTCTTAGAATCTCATTGCAGCTCCTCCCAACAGCAAAAGACTGCAGGTTGAACCGTGGCCTCTGTGAGGGTCATGTTGTACTCTCTGAGGTAGGGCAGCATATGTCACATTATAAGCCTGTTACATAACACTGATTCCATGTGGTTACTATAGCGGGGCTTCCTTAAAAAAAAACAAAAAAAACACATGGAGGAGCTTTGGCATATACAAATTGATTTAATCAAGTGTTATGGAGACTTGGTCTGCAAATGTCCTGTCTCCCATGTTAATCATGTGTATTCAGTGTACTGATCTCAAGGTATGTCTTCAGACACCCGAATGTAAACGTGTGGAGATATGATCGCTCTTTGCATTACATCAGATTTCAGTTCCAACAGGGGCCTGAACCACAAAGCAGGATATGCAGTTATCGAGGTAACGTCAGGTTTAACAGGTTTAAGTCATTGGTCTACAGGATCCTGACAGGGACAAAAGAGTTTAGAGTAAAGTGAGAAAGAATAAAGAGCGGCAGATATCTTTAGAGATGACTGGAATCATTTTGCTGTTCCAGACTTTTCATGCGTCCTCTCTGGTTTTAAAACTAAGATCAGGATAGTTTGTCTCACTGAATAAAAACATCACCACTATTACAGCTTGATGTTAGGTTCACTGAACGCAGATAACAAAAAGATATCCGAGTCAAGTTGAACTTGTTGTCCAGGTCGCAGGAAACATCCTACAGAGCGAAGTAAAAATAAAAGGATGACCACTTTCTCTCGACTTTCACAAAACTAATCCAGTTGCCAAGTTACCCCGACACCTACCTACCAGGCGCTATTGTTTTGTCAACTTCCGTTTGAGCCTCTTCAGCTCCACACAGCAAACAGTCTCCGCACAACCTCCACACAAGCGGCGTCATCAAATCACCCACATATCCCCTTCTCCTCCTTCTTTTTCAGACAACCTCATTAAGGATCACTATTGATTTCACCCCTCTGACCCTCTCTCTCTTCCCGTGCATAAACACCTCCGGTAGTCATAAAACATTCTCCCGACCATAAAACACACACACTCTCTGCAACCTCTCCGACTATAAACAGAACCCGCAGGAGGCAAATTCTCCCTTTGTGCTCATGAGTGTGGCTCCCACAGAACAGTTAGAGTTTAAAGGGCTGTAGCAGACGTTGCACTTTACATTTTAACCCGTTAACAACCAATTTTGAAAGCCACCACCACCCGACCACAAATCTCATGGTAATTTCCTACCTTATAGACTACTATTGGTTTTACATTAATTCTTACAACCACGCTTAAAGGCAACCCAAAGATATGTTATTTTTAGCAGTAAAACATTCAAAGACATCATACAACTGATATTTGAGATATGGCTATTAAAAACCACTTTACTGTACAGGTATGTTGTAAAAAGAGTTAACATAAAGAGTCAATAATGCTGTAAAATATTACGTGAATCTGAAATCTCCTCGCATTAGGGAGAACGCTGGTATTCCATTTTTCCATTGCTCAGAAACAACAAGGTACTTCTTAATGTAATGTAAGTAAAGGAATAAAACGTTTCAGATAAAAAAGCAACAGTGGAAACAGTTTTTATTAAAGTTTACACTGTATGCAAGATGTGCAGATAAGATAAGATGTGCAGAATATATACAGTGTAAACAGGATTAATTTGATCATACGATTTAAGATATAGAATTATTTTGATCTGTGGGAAAACCGGACAAGAACAAAATGAGTTGAGTGACCATAGCAAGAACCTGTTTATATTTAATAACGATCACCAAGATGACAGTGCTCTCGATAGCAACATTTCATATAAATTACTCATTTTGACCAAAGTGAGTCACCACTACCATACCAAGCACCCACTCCTTATCAAGAATGGAGATGCTGGGGATTGAACTCAGGACCTCATACATGCGAAGCATGCGCTCTACCACTGAGCTACATCCCCACACTTCCTGTCCAGATTTCTCAACCTAAAAGCAACAGATCATTAATGCTGTAAAATATTATGTGTGTCTGAGACCAGCTCGCATTAGGAACTGTTTGGGAGAACTTAAGTGCACCAACGAAATGAGTTTTCGAACTGTTTCCTGTTGGTATTCCATTATTCCATCGGTCAGAAACCACAAGGAACAACTTAATGGAAAAGTGGATTGTTATTGATTACACTGGGGATGATTTTCTCATTATTCGATTAGTTAAAAAAAAGATAAAACCTGACACAAAGTAAAGAGAATCTATACAGTGTAAACAGGATTGTACATATGATTTAAGATATTGAATCATATTGGTCTGTAAATAGGAAAAGAACAAAATGAGTTGAAAGACCATAGCAAGGTAAAGACCTGTTTATATTTAATAATGGTCAAAATTATTTTGATGGCAACATAACATTTAAATAACTCATTTTTAAGTGACAAGGTCAGTCACATGCTATAGAATGGAGATGTTGGGAATTAAACCCAGAACATACGTGCAAATTGTGCTTCCTTATTGAGTACACTGGTGATGATTTCTTCAATAAGCATTAAGTCAGAAAATGGTCTGATAATCTCCAGAGTCAGTACTGTGATAAGAGAAGATAAGATAAGATAATCCTTTGTCAGTCCCCCTACGGTGAAATTTGTCACAGCAGCAAAGGGGATGGTGAAAATAAGAAACCTCAGTAAAAAGTAATGAATTAGTAAACATACAATATAAACATGTCAGAAATTAACTGACGTCATCATGGAAGGACCCCTGAGGGATCAAACCTGCGCCTCATATCGCCTAATGACTGGGCCGTCCTGCTTCCTGCCTGTCTGCACACACTCATGAGGCGCACACGCCACCTTAAAGCAATTTCTCTCTCGTTCAGCATCAGACACAAATCCCCTGTGTAAGAGAACAGGCTCCCGCGGTGTCATCTCCTCTTGCTTCTGATACAATCCACACTCGTCAAGTGCGTTGCACCGCTGGCCTCGACAGTTACAACAATTATGCAAATGGTTAAAATAGGCAGAGAGAGCTGTGCACCGGCAGCTCCAGCCCACTCCACACTCAGGGCTCTCAGCCAGGCCCAGATCAAAGCAGCCCAAGCTGCTCATGTTTATATTCATGAGGCACTATTTCCCCCCAATGTAAAACTTTCCACTAAAGCATCCGGCTCCTAATAAGCCAATATAACACAGGCTGAAGTCAGACTGAGCAAAGGAACCTGATAAACAGCAATGATGAATATAATTAAATATAATGTGGCACTCTATGAATGAGTGTATCAGCTCTGATGCTGTCTGACCAGGAAGTCCTAGGCCAGAGATATACTTGCTTTTTAAACATGCGTTCGCGTAGACAACCGGCTGCGTCATGAATGTACTTGTTCACATACTTGCCGATGTACTACGTGTGTTACCGGAGGATACCACTAGAGGGCACACCGGAGAAATCAGACCATATAGAACTTCCGTATTTGCATGAAGTAAACAATGAACATGGCAAAAGTTGAGGAGGTTACTATTTTCTTCATTCTGAGATCACGACAGAAAAAGAGTAAACGTAGATTTAATTTCTGAGAACGTGCACAACCGACGCTCCAAACTGACACAGGATACAAGAGGAAGCCATCATGCGCACACGTAGTTAACAGCAAGTATATCTCCGACTTCACTGTCTTACAGTTTTCAGGGTTAAAGTGAGACATGATGGATGTGAGTCAATGCAAGTCATGTTGAGTGTGTGCGTGTCTGATGCCATATGAATAAATCATGAGTGTGACAAACCTAATGGCCACGAGCCAAGGTCTGACGCAGGATTTTTGATATCCGCTGTTTAACTCAGTTTTGGTCTCGAGACACGAGAGGTCAATCGATGTTTGACGGGAAAGGGATCAGGGGTGAGGTATAAAGTAATTCCTTTTGGGAAGATAGGAGGGTAAAAATCCTTTTAGGCTGCAGCCCCCAAACCTGCAGGACTGAAGAAATCTTGAATCCACTTGTTTTCTATAATTGCCATCTAGTTTATGGCCCAGAGTAAACCAGGAGACACGGCAAGATTTACAGCCCAGCCGCGACTAGCCAAGGGGCCCTGAAATGCAACACACCTCCTTAAATCACACACGCACACACACACACACACACACACACACACACACACACACACACACACACACACACACACACACACACACACACACACACACACACACACACACACACACACACACACACACACACACACACACACACACACACACACACACTACCGGCCTTGAACAGCTACAGTCTAATTGAAAACTGTTCTGTTCTTGATTTATGCTTCTTTCAAAGCAATGATGAGCTTTTTTTTGAAAAGCTGCTAACTTTGATGAAAACATGAAAATGTTTGATCAGTGTATCAAAGTGTTGCGCTGCAAAGGCACAGATGAACGCATGAAACTCAATCGCTCTGACGCAAACAGCACCTGGGTATGTGGCCATGTTTCCGGTGACAGTACAAGTGAAAGCCGTACACGAATTGAATAAATTCGCGGATTTATTGACTATATCTAGTCAGCACACACTGTCAGGCTGAACATCAGTATGATTACCTTGTAGGATTGTGTAATATATATCTTGAGATTGGGAAACGGTGACAACTGTAATTCCCAAACTGAAAAGGTCATTAAAGGGTATTCCTGGAAAATGCAGCAGGAGGAGGCTAAACTAAAACTATACAACGATACATCCCAGCCCCTCCCATCAGCCCTCTCATCAAAGCTCCGCCCCGAAAACACATCAACGTACATCTGTCCAATCATTTTATTCGGTCCAAATTAAACTATTATTACACTCCTGCAAGGGCCACAGACACCGACCTTTTTCTTTATTTATTTATTGCTATCGGGACGTGAAGAGGATTTTAACAAATAAGATACATATGTTTTAGAAATAAGTTACCAACCCTCCCTTTAATATGAACTTTCTATTCTTGCTCTGTAAGATGGGAATGAGATTATGATGTAGTAGGAACAATGTTGTTTTGGGAAGTTAAAATTCTTTACTTACAATAACCTTGAAATAATAATTCATGATATAAAATAATTTAATTTGTCTTAAGTATTAGTGCTTTAGAGCAGTGCATACGACAGAGTAAAGATATGAACAGGCTGCTGGAAACTGTGAGTCTTCTTTAAAGGGCCTTCAGTGATCCTTTAGGTTTGATGTGAGTCCTCTCAGGATGATATACTTACTCCTCTAGAAAACCAGCAACAACTACAACTTTACTACATTAAACAAATAAAATAAAAGATTGTTGTGTGTGGAGGGTTCAAGTGGAGGGTTTCGAGGACACTCTCTCCTAAAACATTATCATCAGGTCTCCTGTGAGGAAAACAAAGCTTTCAACGAAATGCCTGAGCGTGAAGAGAGGACACCTCAAACCCTCAGAGACACACAGGTCAGCAGCACCGGGCCTGAGACACAGGAGAGGACACGGGAGCAAAATTCCAAAGATGCTTCACAGAACACAAGCTCAGGCTCGTCAGTTTTTTTTAAATGCAGAACGCTCTCACTCCCACGGACGCTAACTCACACTGGTGTGTCACTCCACACGGCCCCGAAAACATATATATATATATATATATATATATATATATATATATACGCTCGGCTCGCAGCGCCAGATCTTCTGCCCTCTTCCCTCTGCGTTCTCTCTTCCCCTGCTCCATGATCAAAGTTTGTTTACGTTTGTGGGGTAACTTTGCAGGTTACATCTCCCAACTCCCACACAGCACACACTCTGTTACATTATATAAGCTCTATCAAAGCAACGCTCGCTGGTTTTCACAGCTGTTAGTTGTGTGAAACACTACGGAGCGATTACCAAATCAGCCACGAGCCTTATTTAATCTATTCTACAGAGGCCTGTGGTCTTATATTTGCCTCCCACACTGATAGCCCGACAGCCTGACATTACAGGACACTTCCTATCAGCAAACAAGGCCTGCAGTGTCACAGGTACAGTACTTGTTACCTGTTCAGTGATCTCTGAGAACTGTGACCAAGCAGAGACCCCAACGAGGACTTCTTCTCAACCAAATAAGTTGCCAAAATATAAGAAGTGGACACATCTTCCCCCACAAAAGATGAATTGTGCATTTGTGTAATGTTGGAATAATTGGAAAAATGTGTTCCAAACTGGAAAAAAATTCACGTGAGCGCCATCTCAAGTCGAAACAGCAAACCTTTGTCAAATGCATGTCAATCAAGCACCTAACACCACACTTTTTAGCCAATACAGACGTTTTCACGAGCACTTAAATACACACATGTTGTTGACAGTGTTTTTTCCACATTCAAAGCACTTGAACACACCCAAGTTGGAACAATAACTTAACAACTAGAGAAATAGGACCTTCGGAGGACCCTTCACAAGAGGTAGCCACTTGAGACGTTTTAAGACTTTTACTGAATGTATCTTTGGCCACTAGGGGTCTCAATCAATACAATCACAAAAGACCTGCATGGGCTCATGGGAGTTGTTGTCTTCATCAGCACTGCAGATGAAAATCACACGACTCAGGTGCAAATCCTGTTCACGGAAGAGGTAATGTATAAAAGTTTTATTCACATAATGCAGCAAATGGCAATGAATAATCCTGATCCATTTCGAGATCAATACAAACAGTTTGAAGGAACAAAAGTTGATTGGCTAGCTGGCTAGCTGTGTGTTTTTCCTTCAGCATATGTCGTTTGCCCTGGAAGTTACAGCAGAGACAGACAAAGCCACAGGTAGAGTTTAAAGTTAAAGTGCAAAGTTAAAAAAATAGTAACGAATGGGGAAGTGTTACTACCGCAGAGAGCAGAAATTGACCAATTAAATTCTTGTAAAACAAAGAGCGATTGGTCTGATATGAATGCGTGTCGACGATCTCATCTGTCATCAACAGCAGAGGTAACAGGATGAGCTTTGGGAAGCAGCCGTCCTGCACGCGAAGCAAAGCGCTCCACTCTCTGATTGAATATTACACACGAGCATGTAATGATTGAGTGGGAGAGTGTCTCTGGCTGTGGGGCACGACAGCAGAGGAGTGCTCGGTAGAAGCCCTCTAATTGTTAGCAGGTTATTCATTATGGATGGGAGACGATCAGGCAGACAGTGCTCATTCCTCTCCACCCCGAGGCCTTTCAGAGGAGCCAAGATTATTGAAAGAAATGGTCATGAAATGTTCCTTCTTCTCTGCATCTGAATGGAGTTTGTGTCATGTATCATACGTACAAGCGACGCACGGTAACGTGGAAAGATTTGGTCAGACTTTTCAATGTAAGAGCAGACAGAATAAAAGGTCGACTTTCTTTTCGTGACAGTCAAGATGACGAGCGGTCTCATGGCTCATAAATCACTGCCGGTTGTATATGGTGGTGCAAAATCTGAAGGCGCAGTGTTCGGTCTCACACTGTCTCCATTGATTACAAACACTTCGGTCTTTACAGAGGTCAAAGGGCTTATTTGGCCATTGCCGCAGATACAGAGCGCTATTGAACACTCAGACAGTCGAGAGCAGACGCAGACGTTTTATTCTGACAAGTCAGACGAAGAGAAAGAGTAGCTGTTCTCTGTATGGGTTGTTACCATCTATTCACTATATTTAACAATTAAACTCCCAATGGATTAGTTACAGGAATGTGTCCTCTCAAAGCTGAAAGCATGACTGTTTTTGTAGAACATAAAAATGTACACTGTGGAGATGATAAATAATAGCACGAGATGCATAGTTTTCAGAAGATAGCGACTATAGACTAAACAGTCCATATTTCAGAAAAAAAACGATCACAGGGTAGAGGCGACTGTAGTTCAGGAGGTTGAGAGGGTCATCCACTCGCTCGTCTGCATTTTGAAGTGTCCTTGGGCAAGACACTAAAGCACTGTGAGTGGTAAGTAAGACTGGAAAAGCACTGGCCTATACAGTCCATTACCGTGATTACCACTTGTTTCTCTCTGTATGTTGGCTGTGTGATGGACTGGTGACCAGTCCAGGGTGAACTCTAACAGAAGTAGCCAATATCTATGTAAGTTCATCCTGAGCTTCTTGAAGACAAATCCTCTCTTACAAAATGCTGCCACACATGTCGTTTACAGCTTAGTTAGCGTTCTAACAGCCAAAATTTGAAGTGACATAATGATCAGTTGCTCGCTTGAGACATGAAAGTTGGACTAGAAATGATGTGCGAATGCTCCCCACAAAATGTGATTACAATTGGTCTGGTGGTGGCACTATAATCAACCCCCCCGCACAGTAATAAAATACACTACAATTTGAATGCTACACATTCTCATTCATAATTTCCACAGCAGCCTTCGTCATTCTTTAGTAATTCATAATTACTGACCCAGAAGAGAAAGACCTTGAATCTTGAAGGAAACGTTTCTTTGCACAAGTTAAATAGCGAATGGCGACCTCAGAGGATCTGCAGTAACAGCAGGTTTAACATTTATGAGCACAGCTTTATTAGTCTCACAGTCCTGACCATGATGACTGGCTTTGTCCTGGACTCACTCCACTAAATCAGCTGTCTAGTTTTCCCTCTGGGGTGGACCAGTGGAGGTGGGCTTCCTCACTCTGTGCCTGTTGGCCTATTGATGGCAGTGTGCCTCGGCCTTTTACTGCTGACTTTACAGTATTGTATTTCTGCACACAATTCAATAACTGGCTCTGGCTATACTGTAGCCATGCTGGGGTCATCTGGGGTGACTGGTTGAACTGGTGATTCCTGGAACCTCATTGATCTGGACTTGATGGTTGTTACATGAAGCTGCTTCAGTGTGAGAAGATGACAGTGTGTCTTATCTCAAAATGTATTATTAGTGTTAAGTATAGAGAAAATCATTCAACAGCCAAACAACAGTCCTGCTGCTCCTGCTCTGTTCACACTGTACAAAGAGTCTGTTTAGTTTAAGTATCAAAGATTCTTCAATTTGTGGTGTGAAATAGGATTGATTAATTGATTAATCCCTAACTTTGTGTGTGTGTGTGTGTGTGTGTGTGTGTGTGTGTGTGTGTGTGTGTGTGTGTGTGTGTGTGTGTGTGTGTGTGTGTGTGTGTGTGTGTGATAAAGAGATTAGTGTGGGCAGCATAAGGATAAGTAAATGACCTCAGTGTTGTTTAAGTGAAATCCACTTGCCATTCCCTTATCCTGACCTTAGATGTTAATATATGTGAAGTGCTTCTCAGGATAAGAGTATTATAAGTAAACACGTTCTCATAATATTATAATGATGTTTTCCTTTTTCCTCCAGTTTTTCCCCCAGATCGTTTATTTACCCGATTCCACTTGCAAAGTCAGATGTCCCACAGGATAAACACACTCACACAGTTCTCATCACCCAGGAAGTCTGAGAAAACGGAATCATACCAAAAACATTTCCTTTGAGTAACGTCAGAGGAATCTGCGGGCGAGCAAACAACAGAATGACACGCCGTTTATTTGACCTAAGCCCTAATCGAGTTCAAGTTCTGTATTTGGATTTCATTCACCTTGTTAGCGAAGCCTGCGCAGTGTTTGCCAACCGGCGCTATCAGCAGGGCCATGTTCACTGCAGAGCAGACCTTCACAGAGAGGAATGTAAAGGGAGAGAGCGATGTGAGGAAACAAACTCACATTCCTTAAATGTCTCACCGGCTAATTATTAATGTGCCTTAGACATAAACAGATAAAAACCCACTGATACGGGTGAAGTGAACAGTCCCTGCTCTGCTCCAGGCCCTCATGTGTTGTGGGTCATGTGTATTATCCAAAGCACCTTAGTTCCCACGAGCACAATATCAGACTGATCATTTTACCAGAGCAGGAGAGCCATTTAGTGTTAAATTGAGCTGATAAAGACAAAAGCACAGGAGAGTCAGCTTCTTATTAAATTAATTACAGCGAGGAAGGGGGCTGAGACTCTTTCTCTTCTCTCTCTGTGGCTTCTTTGTTTCCTGGAGTGGTTCATGTAGGAGTCACTGTTCTGTGAACACAGCAATCGAAAGCGAGCAGTTCCCACATCGACCCACACCTGAACCGGTTCTGCTGCAGGAAAACGTGTGGAAGGTTAGGGGTTAGGGTTCCTGTAGAGCAGTGGTCGCCAACCCGTCGATCGCGATCTACCGGTCGATCTCGCAGTCTTCACTGTCGATCCCCGAACTCTCTGAACTTACTGGCTGTCGTGTCTGTGTGTCCGTTGTCTGTTTTTCAGACGCGCTGTGTGTCTGCTACTGGCGGTGGAGCTGCAGGTTTATCTCCTGCATTTCCTTCAAGAACAAGTTGGTTCATGTACTAAAGTAAATGTCAGGACTCTACGGTATGAAGATGCACATCTTTCGGTCTGTCGATAACAAACAAAGCCCCGTTGGAACAAATGAGTGGATTCAGAAGGTGAAATGCTGGAGTGCTTTTACTTTGAAACGGGTTCAGGAAGTGATGTAAATACGTTGGTGTCATAGAGAGATTAACAGTGTGGTTCACAGCAGAATAAACAGAGAAGATGATCTTTCAACTGATTTTTAATGTTTATCTGATGAATTTATGTCACAAACAAATGGTTGCAACACTTTTTGTATGCCTTTTCAAAATAAAAGCACTCGAGCGTTTCTGTTGATGGAATCCATTCCCTTGTTTAAAAAGGGTTTTTTATTGTGAAATATTTGCTGGAGCGGAAGATGCACGGCTTCATGCTGTGTAGTACTGGTATTTATTTTAGTACAAGGGACTTCTTTCATACAAGGCAATAATCATATTTGTGGCCATATTCAAATCAAAGCCTATATTTTTTAAAAACATTGTACTGCAGTGCAGAACATGTTGTGGAACTGAGAAGCTACATATTTTGCATTGTAAATATGAATTGATATTAATTTGAATATTGTGCAGTGAATAGAAACATTTGCACAACTGCCTCTCTTTGTGTATATTTATTTCTTGTACATTCAGCCTTTAACAGAAATTGCAAAAAATAATAAGTATGACCCTCCTAAGTGGATTTTTTGGAAGATATCAACAAAATCACGACTGTTTGCTCCTAAATGGTGGAATGAGCTCCCCAATGACATCAGGACAGCAGAAAGTGTATACATCTTCCGCCGCAAACTAAAAACACACCTCTTCCGACTATACCTTGAATAAAAGTTTAAACTAACAATTTAGTAGCACTTAAATGGCACTTACTTATAGCACTTTGTAGTTTTGCTTTTTTGAAGAAATAGTACTTTCTTGATTCTTGTTGTTCCGGGTTTGTTCCTCATGTTTGATGCACTTATTGTAAGTCGCTTTGGATAAAAGTGTCACCTAAATGAAATGTAATGTAATGGTAGATCTCGGCTTAAGTTTGGAATTAAAAAGTGATCTTGGGCTCGAAAAGGCTGGTCACCACTGCTGTAGAGGAACAGCGATTGGTATTCAAAGGCACACACACATATGAAATTACCCACAGTATGACTAGGCCGGAAAAAAATGCAATAGATAAAAATCTTTACTTGGATCTCATGCGCTCTGACACAGCAGAGGAGGAGCTGGGCTGCATGTCAGCATGTCAGCCAGTAAACACTGTTGCTGCTGACGCTCGCTGATGCAGAGTCAGACCATCAGCACTTTTTTCCACCAGTGGAGTTTCTCTGTAAATAAAGTCAATGTTTGTTGTTTGTTGGCGCTGGGAGGCACCACAGTGGGAAACCACGTAGTTCAGCTTTACTGTGCAGAGTTTACAGTGACAACACCCCAACTGGAAGCGACAGTGAAACATCAACACAGGACGAGTTTCACCTAGTGCATTAGGGACATTTTACCTCCAGCTGCACACAGAAAGTCAAAACATGAAACCGTGTTGCTCAGCTGGGGTGCACAACAGAAAACAATAATCAGTCCTCAGAGGGGATTCCAGGAACACAAGCAGACCATCAGACCAGGAGTCATTAAAAGAGAAAATGACAAATGAAGTGGAAAGAGGGAATTCACCAAACCAAGATGCACCAGCCGTGCAGATAATCTTTAAGAACTGCGTGGTTCCATTTTGAGACATTCAATGGCTAATTAGCATATTTGTTCTGTGCTGTGAAAGTGAAAAGAGAAGCTGAGGCTGATGCTCAGCGTGACGTCATTCGTCCAGGAGAAAAGATTTAGTTAAAAAGTTAACTAATTCCAATTCAGCTCCACTGCAAAGAAGAGGAACACCTTGTGGGCTGAGTAATTAACAATCAGGCTGCTTCCTCTTCTTCTCTGTGCAGTTTAAGCTGTTCTTTGAAACAGCTAAATCATAGTGTGACTCCTGACCATGTTGAGCCTGCCAGCATGTAAATAAGTCAAAGTTTCCCAGAGGCGATCAGAAGAATTTACAAAATATATACACATTGGTTCTTACTTTGATGTGAAGCCCAGTATCACACAGAATCACACGGTGAAAGCAAATAAAAACCCAAATTATTCGATGACATGAGAGGTGCAAAGATATATCACAGAATCATTTGAATATAATGGCAGGTAGGAAAATAAGAGATCATTTGTTTACCTGTGTGTCTGCACACCTGAGACTTCACTGCCCTGAACCTGATCCCACGTTTCACTCTCACTCTCTGTCTTTCTCATTATCACATGCCACATGACTTCCTGTTTCTCGCTCTGTGATGGCAGTACTGGGAGGAGTGTGGAGGGGAGGGAGTGGCCCGATCTCACCAACTGACCTGGAGGCCACAACAGGATGACATTGCACGGATCTAAATAGAGGACAAAGCTGTTTTTTTTAGCAGCGTGCCAGTTCCACTCACTGGGAATTTACCTGTTTGTTTGGAAACTGGAAGTTGTCCTCGATTGTCAGTCTCTACTCCCCTGAGAGAGCCTGGCACTTTCCTGTTCACCCTATACCTCTTCTTTTTAACTCCTGACCCATTCATCTTTTTGTGCACTTTGAGACCTCTCAGGGGCCGGCACAGTCGGACTTGTTCTCCCAGTTCCAGAAACAAAAGCCCAGCGTGTTAACCGGCTTTGAGGCGGTCAATCCAAACCCTGCATTGATACACGAGAGCCAACATCACCAAACAAACACTGACAGCTCAATGCGTCTTGTTTGCCCGTGGATGAATCAGACAATAATGAGGGAACAGACGTCAGGCAGCAGGTACACAGAAAAAGAAGGATGAGGGATGGAAAAAATCAAGGGGAGGAAGGAGTGGAAAATTTGAGCAGGCAGGGGGTTGTCTCAGTGTGGACCGTCCGGACAATAGCCTGAGTGTAAGTCTGCCTTCCTGAGGCTGAGTTACTGGACAGGCTCTGCATCGTATCAAGTTACATAACTCAAACGCATCTGAGGGAAGAGACAAGAGAGTACATTGTTCTCTGCCCCTTAACCAGAGGAAAGCGACTCCTTTTTTCTGTCTTCTCCATGCGATGCAGGCCAAAGAGCTGAGGCGAGTGAGGGAGGTATCTGGACGTCTTTAAGCTGGTACCAATAGGTGGGCACACAAGAATCTCAGTTAATAAAGCACCTTGCCAACCAGAGATGCAGAGATTGGCAAGCTATGAAAGACATTCCACAGCAAGAATGTGATGTGTTACTGTGCCTTCTGGCCCGCTGAGCGCAATTTGAAGAAAAATCAGCTGAAAAATCAAAAGCGGGGATAACCCCATCAAAGCCAGCCGGCCCAGTCTAACACCTGAGCAGGTGCTGCTGTACCCCTGTCATTAGCTCCGGGCCCCAGGGGCACATCCATTGTCAGATTCCACAGATTCTCAGGAAGTTTCCCAGTGAGCGGACAGAGCAGCTGATGTCTGATAACGTAGAGGTGTTTTCATGTAGGTGCATTTGTGTGTGAGTGGATGGAAAAGTGACTGCAGATGGGAGATAAAGAGGCAGGAATGACTGAGAGGGACGAGTCAGAGCCTGCTTACAGATACTGTACCTGTCTGACCAGTCAACTAAACAAGACGACAACCCGGGCTAGACTCATTTCCTCTGCCTATAAGCTCTTGAGGACAATAACATTGCAGGAAGCAGCTATGGGAGGCATGCTGGCTGTCTGGAACTACAGAAATAACAGTACCCTGCAGGGTCAGACACCCACTTCAGCTCAGTGCATCTGCTAGCTTGGCTTTAGTTGTTGTAGAGAAGTTGGTCGGACCATTTTAACCTGTTTTTAGACTGAGATGTCCAGGAAATTGGGTCCAGACATTTTCCTTTCACATATAAAGAACGCAGCAGGAGATTGTCCACGTCAGACACGTTCAAACAGGAACATTTCCGTAATATTCAGGTGAGGGGTGGTGCCTGAGTAGAGTGCGCAAGAGGCAGGATATGACGTATAAGTTCTACTGCTGAGCTCTCGAAACTCGTCCTTTCACGTTAAGACCCTCGTCAGCGTCTTCTATGTGTTTGGCAGCTCTTTTTCATCCTGAGATATTTTTTCCGAGCACAAACAGAAACAGAGGGAAACAGTTGGCCAATGAAAATCTAAAATCTTCCTACCAGCACATTCAAAACTCATTCATTTATATAATGCATTATTAATTTGTTTAATTTAAACCAAAACCAAAATGTAAAAATGGTGCGGGCAGGTTTTGTTACCAGTTCTGTTTTCAGTTTTTGTGCGACTGTGACCTGACTCTAACCTTTAAAATATCTGTATTGATTTTATGTAAAAGAACAGGATGTGACACCAAACTGAAATACTGTCGGAGAGAAGAACGCTGCAGCTGCCTCGACGGCCACAACTCGCGCTGGCAGATATAAATAAGCAACAGTGCCCACTCGCAGAGGAGGGCTTCACCTCGTGGCCTTTTGTTCCACAACGCTACAACTCTCCAGACTAAAAGAATGAGACAAGGGCTGAGTACTTAAGCACACGCATAATTCATCCCAACACGCACACAACACACACAGAGGGGCAGGTGATTGTGGGAGCTCCTCTCGGGGAGATAAGACGATAAATTATGCGGATAAACAAACCCGAGGAAACGATAAGGCCGAGCTGAAGTGAACACACCACGGCTGACTCACAGGAATAAAGAGCTACGTTCGTTTAACAAGACAATAATCCCAGGATGAGATTCTGCCGGAGTTAATGGCCGAGATCAGCTATTTCCGTCTGCCCCTGAGCTGGTGACATTTAGAGACAAAGGCCCCCGTATGGGGTCCGTCCAGCCTACGACACTCTCAGACCTTTCCCCTCTGAAGGTCAGGGGGTCCCGCCTGTCTCATGAGGATGTCACCATTGTTCAGCACTCAGGTGGCAGGTCAGAGGAACAAGAAATCAGTGGAAACCCAGGAAACACTGCTGCATGGTAGACTTAACCATGATTAAATAATCTGGCAGGTGGTTACTCTGGCAGTGGGAGATATTTTGATTGATAGAAATAAGTGTGTGGGCCCAAACCTATCTCCTTGTTAAGCCAAATCCACCCATGCACACTCATCACTCACGCAGACTGTTATAAAATATCAGTAACTATTTTTATTTATATTAACATTTTATAAAGTTGCTTCTGTTTTCTGGCAGATAATGTTTGATGCGTTAAAACTCAATCGTGATGGACATATAATTATTGACAAGGCGACATTCCAGTTGGTCGGCAAATATTCCATGGAACGAAATGCGATCGGAGCTGAGATACCTGCACGCTGGTGAACATTGTTATTCTACAATGTTGAACGCATTCCTGAGACTCACAGAGAGGTTTGATTACAGCTTGTTTTCTGCTGCTGGAAAAAAAAAACTGTTGTTTGGAGACAATTCTTTACAAGCAACTCCTTGATTAAATTATGAGACGAAGAAGATAGATTTGACAAAAAGCTAGTAGTTTCTGAACTATATATGAGAGGTTGAAAAAAATACTGCATTTTAGTTTTAATCTATGAAGTTGTTATTCTCGTTATGTCAACATATCTTCAGCTATAAGGAAACACCTGTCACTTGGGGGTAATGATTAACTGAGGTGTGCTCTCTGTCTTTGCACTTGGAAAATAATTTAGCTGAAGCTTGTAACCTCTGCAACCTGACCCAGCTGAATCTGCGTAGAATATATCAATGTTTTATTGAGGCTTGTTTAATCTTAGCTGCTGTGAAACTCTGAGCGTGAGGTTGACCACGTGAGAGTGTGGACTGGTTGGTCTGTGGGGCTGCACAACTGAACATCTGCTGCAGAATTACACGTGTCCTGCAGATACTTACAGAGATGAACGCTGTCTTTTGGATTCCGCTGACAGCCGCGCACACGATGACCATTTACTGTGATAGCTCTGAGCTTTGAAAGCTGAACACTCTTACATTCAGATTTAAGGCAGACAACCCTGCCGCGCTCGGCCAGGCCCCGCAGTGATTTTCCTAACCTGGCCAGACTTTAATCGCAGCAACAGACGGCCCAGACAGCGGATCAAGACGGCCAGCCACGGCCTGGATCTGACGACCGAGGATTTAAATCACTTAGTCTATGAGCACAACACTTTCTCTTCAGAGTGATCAGGCATGGCTTTGTCTATGAAGAGTCTACGAGTGAGTGCAGGAGAGAAAGAAGAGTGTAACAGGATAATCCCGAGATTAGGAGCAAACAGTGAGAAAAAGAGGGGAGGAAAATCGGACGAGAGAAAGAAACAGAGCTGAGGAGGGGGAGACCTACCGAACCCACTGAGGGGAAGAAGGGCCGATTAGTGTTTGATTAGCTGGGTGGCCTGAGGGAGAAACCCTGTCGACCAGTACAGTGCCATTATGGCCGCCCTCTCCTCACTGCACCATCTGCTACACTGTAGTATGCATGAGTGACCTGCCGTCACTTACATGCCACGAAACAAGACAGGAGGCCTGTTACTGTGCCGCAGTTTAAAGTGGTGACATGGGACGTTTGATTTGCTGGACTCGGTCAAGACAGAACATTTAGGTGCCTCTATTGTGAACGTTCAAATGGGAACAAACATAACGTGGGAGCATGGAGGAGTGAAGTTCATTCAAACTCGCATCACGAGGAGGAGCTGGTTTCCTCTCATTGTTTAATCGGGCAACACCGAGCAAATGGTCAGCAGATATCTGATGGTCAGCAGAATCTGTGTTTCATCAGCTGTTTGAGCTTTAAGAGGACGCATGTATGCAGGCGCAGCAAACACACACACACACAGACACACCCACACGCACACGCACACGCACACGCACACGCACACGCACACACACACACACAGGGGAGTGTCAGCCCCCCCTCCGGGATCTCAAACAGTTGAAGGGAGACATCACAGCAGCTGTCAGGCAGATTCTGCTGAGTGAAGAGCAGTAAAGAAACTGCGCAAATAGGTTTGACGTCTCCACAAGCTTTTAACCAAATTAAGGACATTGCCATATTGACAAAAGCAAACATCACAAGTGAGTTTTGACGAGATATATGAATAGCAAGGACTTAAAATATAAAATGATTGATTATCAGTCTATGAAATGTTACAAATGACAACATGTGGTCACCACAGGGAATTAAAGGTCAAAGAAAATTACCAGACAGATTTCCACGAAACTTGATGGAACGATGGGACATGTGCCAGGAGAGACATTTTGGTGCGGATGTGGATTGAGGGCGGATCCAGGATTTTCTCCCCTTTTCTTGAACATTGTGAGATTGGGCTTTTTCCCCATAATATTTTCACCAATTTCCAGTGGAACAAATACTGCATGGATCTTGATCATCAGGCATATTTAGAGGACCGATGTCTATGAGTATATTGAATTTAAGGATATTGATGGAGGTAAGTGCTTATTTAGACTGACAATCAAATTCACAATGTCACCAAACAGAGAAAAGCAACTTTACGTCGAAGCTAATTAATTATTAACTAATCAGTTATGAAGAAATACGGAGACACACTTCACACTAAATAAGGTGACGGTTCCTACAATAATATATTGGATGCTTTTTTTGAAAATCATCATGATATTATAACAACACAAGTCTATCGTTTATAGATTATAAACAATGATTTCATTTATTATTATAACTCTGATCAATTAAAGAAGTTTCACCCCACTTTACTTTAATTGAACCTTAAAGGGCCAGTTCGCCGAAATAACACAAACACATTTTCTGAGATAACACTATCTAGCCATGCCTGTAGCTAATTATAATGGAGTAATTGCTAAATTAAATTTGACTCATCTTCATCTTGCAGGGTGTGGTTGCAGACATTCCAGACACTAGTAACTCTGCACAAAAACCATGAACTTATCTGCAATGTTTAAGGTAAATAAGAGAATGCCATTAAGGATGCTGGAGTTGTTTTTACAAAATCAAACCTGTCGGCCCCAACCCTCAGTGACCCGCTCTGTGTCATAGAGACGTGGGCTGGATGGGATGGAGAGATGCATTTTTTCACGGTGACTTCAACCCTAAACAATACTTAGGCTGTCAAAGTGATTGCCACTCAGTGTTCAGTCATCCACGCTCACACAAGCAGAGACAGAAGTGTATCCCACCCCACTGCCACCACCTTCTTTCAATTCTCCTATTAACCATTCCTTTAAATTACAGGAATTTAACACCACGCAGCCTCCAAACGTCAGCTCACACATCTATTGCCTCTCCATTGTCAGGTCCGCTCCTTCACTTGCGTCATCAGCACGCACCCATACCCACCACACTCAAACTAAAAAGGACTGTTCTTTGCAACGCTCCATGAGTCCTCAGGTCAGAGGTCACCTGTGGCCTCTGGTCTCCAAGACAACAGCCAGGCAGTCCCCAAGACTGGGAGCTGGAGTCTCACTCCCCCTTCCTCACCCACACACAAACACACTTTCACACACAGAAACAGCTTTTGTCCACCCGAACTCCTGCGAATCAAAGGGGGAGCCTGGAGTGTGAGCTTCAACAACCAAAACATTTACAGCCCAGAGGGACAAAACACTTTTCCATACAGTGTGGAGGTGCTGGAGACCACCAGAGCTGCACAGTGACAGGAGATACATGGCAGAAGCAGAACCACTGTTCGTGCATGTCTTCACTCACACACACACACACACACACACACACACACACACACACACACACACACACACACACACACACACACACACACACACACACACAGAGAAAACCCTTTGCAAATGTCGGGATAACAGTGGAACAAGTCTCACCTGAGCACATTAACTCTGTGATCCAGCTGGATGTGTCAGTAGCTCACAGGCTCTTAATCTGCACAGTTCGACTTTATTTGTCCTCAAGTTCCATTCACTCTGCAGAAAGTTATAAACGTGCCTCCGTCACGCAGCCCAACACACACTCACACACACACCATGCACCAGCCCTGGCTGGGCTGCAGCGCTGCATGTGCAAACAAGGGGAGCGGATCACGAAAAGATTAGATTAAAAGAATCCTCACCATGTCCAGCATGCGGAACATCTCTTGGTCAACAGCGGAGCTCTGCAGCAGTTTAGTCCCTCGTTGGTTATGTAATGAAAAGTGTGTTGACGTGGTGGTTTCCTCCAGGACGCAGACGGGGCTCGGCGCGGCAGCCTGGCGGTGTGGAGAGCAGCGCTGACTGGGACACAGTGTTTTCCCTCTCCGAGGTTTGAACAGGGGGGAGACAGCAGAGAGAGAAACATGGGAGGTGTGTGCCTGACCTCCCCCTGGTGACTGCACGGGCACACAGTCTGATATGTACTGCGGGACAGCGCCATCTACAGGGGTTCAGCTGAAGTGGCTAGAACATGGGCCCCATGCAGACAGACCCTGGGGTCACATAGACGTGACGTGAGATAAAGCAGGCCCACCTTCATCAGTTACTGTCCCCTGTCTTACTGAGGGACCATGTGTTATAATACTGTGATAACACCTTTAATCCTACTTCTACGATTAGAGAGAGGTTTGTGTGTCCGATTTGTCCAAAACCCATTGGATAGATGATTTACACAAGGTACTGTGAGGTAGTAAAAGATGTTAAAAAAAAAATCTAAATATTATTTGTTTATATATACATTTGCTTATTTGGTGCATCGTTAAAAAGTCCAAAATTATAATTTCACTGTTTAAAAACCTTGATTACAAAACATCTCATATTTCCTGCATAAGAATCATGAGGAACTGCTGCTCTAAATGGAAAACACCACACCGTGTACCCTCTGGAAGCCATATAACATACTTTATATGCTCTACATGGCTTATGCCACATTTCATTTGTTCTAAAAATTATATATATAATAGTTAAATGCAAAATAGAAAAAATGCTAAGGTATTTTTGACATTATTTATTTGTATATAGATAGTAGTTAATGTATTGATTTATTTTAATAAATGTTTGCCTCAGTAAGGGCCTGCCATTGTAGGCCCTTGTCACCTGACAGGTTAGTTTGACCATAACTAAATAACATTGAAAAACATCAGTGTCATAATTATTTTTATCAGGTGGGATTTGTTTTCAAGCACAATTTCTGTAATTACATAAGTTATGAAAAAAGTAAGTTGGTTCCTCATAATTAGAGATTAATACAACATAATATAAAAAATATCACATACTGCAACTACATGATGATATTTCAGATGCAGTGACTCATGTGTGGAACAAGTCTGACTTGAGGAAAAATGAACCATGTGAAATCACTCAACACTTGTTTTTTATTTGTATACCGTCATCTTTGGCAGGATCATGCACAATAAGAAATAACTAGAAAAATACAAATGTGTGTGTATATAAAATATTTAATGCTCGAAAATGTTAATAACACATTTACAAACTGGATGTGCCTCATACATTCATGTAAACAACAGATTGATTGTATGATTGGGATGTCAAAGTGTGTATTATAAGCTCAGAAGATAATATATTTATGATTACAGCAGCTTTTCAAAGATGATAAAAGACTTCAGTTCTGTGGCAGAGGAAAATACTGGACACATACTGGACTCTCTCTCGCTCTCGCTCTCTCTCTCTCTCTCTCTCTCTCTCTCTCTCTCTCTCTCATAGTGTTGTCATATAGCTGTGGTGGGTCACGGTTTCTTCGGTTTTGCTTTGGGGACCACTTTGACAGTGGCGGACACTGATTTGGCTCCTTGCAGGTTCTGAGCGGTGCAGGTGTATGTGCCCTGGTCCACGTCCCTCACCTCGTCCACCAGGAGAACAGACTGAGACTGCTGACGAGCCGCTCCTCCGCCGACCGGACTGATGCTCTCCTGTGTGTACAGAGGCCTCCCAATCTGCAACCAGCAGACATGCTCCGTTCAGAAATAAACACATACCCCACAACAGGAAATTTATAGTTTATAGCTTACATATTTGTGGTCCAGTGTGTAGTAGACCTGCATGTTCTACAGTCCATAGGTTAGATGCCTCTTAACTGATAATGAGCTAGCACACAGTAAGCTGTAACCACAGAGGGTGTAGACCACCTGTACGGATCCTCCGTGTAATTTGTTTCACAACCAAGCTGAAATTCATGTTTTTCATAAGGCTACATGGCTCAATACTGATGTGTAGAGAATTAATAAATGACTTATTAACATTTAATAACATAAGATAGACCCACTGAAGGTGTATTGTGTTATCAAGATGATAAGCTAATTATATCTGTCTCCAGGAGTGCCTGACCTGCTGTCCGGGGTATTCCCAGGTGAACTCCACAACCACATCCTGTTCTCCCACCACACTGCAGCTGACACGCAGGTTCTCCCCCACAACCACCAAACTGGATGAGGCCTGGATCACTGGAGCAGGAGGAGCCATGGGGTCTAATGGAAAACAAAGTAAAAATGTCAATAGAGAAGCAATACATTACTACAGTACCCTTGTCAAGTAGCAGTACTACTTTATGTACAAGTGTAAAAAAAACTACCCAATGACAGTAATATGAGTGCTAATACAAATAAACACTTTGAATGCTGCAATTACCAATATTTAATTTCATCTATTTGTTTGTTGGTTGGTTTGTCTGGAAGCAGGATTACGCAAAAACTACTCGATACTCCCGAAAGGTTGTGGAGGGGTGGGGCATGACCCAAAGAAGAACCCATTCAATTTTGGTTTGGATCTGGATCAGATCATAACAAGCTGAAATACTCCAACAGCTGAAGCTGTACTTAAAGTGAGACTATGACAGTGACTTAAAAATACAAAATAAGTTGAACTAGTGATTACAATTAAGCGTTAAATGTTGAACTGTCAATTTTAAGAGCAGGGGACATTGCTGCTCCAATCATCTCTTTTATTGCGTTTAAATACTTTAATGATTGACACACCATTCAATTGAAAACTGTTTCTTCTTATCAATGTTGTAAATCTTGTAATTTTGTAGATAGGTTCAGCTTCACGTGGCATCTATTACACTTCTATCTGTCCTGGGAGAGGGATGTGGCTCTCTCTGAGGTTTCTACTATTTTTCCCCCTGTTAATAGGTTTGTTTTTGATAGTTTTTCTTTACTCTTGTTGAGGGTTAAGGGCAGAAGATGTCACATCTTGTTGAGCCCTATGAGCAGATTGTGATTGTGATTCAAAATAAATAAAATTTGATTGATTGACGATTGATAAAGTCTTATCTGAAATTAAAGTGGATAAAAAGATTCAGTTGAAGTTCTGAGCTGGAAGAAGTGTCCTCGAAGTCCTGAAAGTGTCTGTCAGTGTGTGAAAGGAGTTGAAATGTTGACTGTAATGGCCTGTTTGCATGTTAATAACGGACCAGTAGTTTTAGCCCTTCTTACACCCTTGAGTTAGACTGACTGGACGCTCTATGACTCAGGTGTGATTGTGATCATCTGCTCTTTTAGCCTTGTGCTAGTTTGGTTGCCGCTTAGTTTTCCCTGCTGTCTGCCTGATGCATTCTGGGATCCATATGACCTATGTCTGTGAACAGGAATCAGCAGGTAAAAGCAACAACAACAACAACTCACAGTTGACATAGATGAGCATGTACTTGGTGGAGCTCTGCCTCAGGTTGCCCAGACTGGCGACACAGTACAAGGCTCCAGCGTGATAAGGCCGGGGTCGATGTATGGTGTAGCCTTTCTTGACATTAAAGGAGATCTCCGTCCCGTCCACCGCCACCTCCACAGGTGGAAACTCACGGTGCAAAGACACTTTGGCCTCCGGTGACGTAACCTGGCAGGGGAGGACCGTGGGCCAGTTGGTCCTCAGCTGAATCACCTCATAGTAGTCCGATGATGGAACAAATAGTTCCTGTGGGTCTGGTTGATATAGAACAAGAAGATATGGCAAATTGGCGATAAGATATCACGTGGATGTGAAAAGGCTTCCTATCAAGATGGAGGTGAAATAAAGCAGAAGCCTGCAACTCTGAGAAGGGCGTGTGTCAGCATCAATAAAGTTTATTAATAGTACCAGGAAAGAAGACGAAGACCTTGATAGCTTTGTCGTACTCCTTCCTGCAGTCTGTGTCTTCGCAATACATTGGGTAGCAGGTGTACTCCCCTGTGTCTGCGCCAGTGGTGTTGACTAATGTCAGAACGCCGTATCGCTCGTGTTGGACAATCCTGCAGAAGCCGAAACAGGAAAAAGTCAACGGACATACAGAATCTCAATCAGGTTTATGAATAAATAAAAATGGAATAGCATACCTTAGCCTTCCTTCATCATCCTCCTCCAGGTATAAGGGGACGCCCCACTGCACAGGTTTGCCCCTGCACCTCAGCTCCAGAGTATCTCCTGTCTGCACGCTTATAGTCTCACCCACCTTCTTAAACTTCCCTCTGTTTAGCACCTTCACGTGTCAGACACAAAATCAAACAGTTATACATGATATCGCATAAATTGATGCACCCTTGATGTCAAAGGTCTTGCGTATATAAAGTACCTGTGTGAGAAAGGCCTGTGCCTTGGCTGCAGGTGTAGCTTTGTTCTTTGGTTTGGCTGTTGCAGTGCTGGACCCTTCGTTTGTTGACTTCTCTGGTTTGTTTTTGCTCGGCTTGGACTTCCTCCCCGGGGTAGCCTTCTGCTTCTGGGCATCTTTTTGACAATAAGCTACACATGGTAAACAGTTCACAAACAGTGAGATTGCAGTGTGTGGTTATACTATAATTTCTTTTATCAGATGCTAACTTCTACAGTAAGCCATATCATGCATTAAGCCATCTTGGTACTTCCAGGAACACATGTTGACAGAACGGCTCAGCAAAGGGAAATAAAGTCACTTACCCAACTCGAAGATTACTGCACAAATAAGCAGAGTGCACAGCACCAGCCTCCACTTTGACCCATACAAGTTCACCAGAGGCATGATTCAGTGATGAGTGAATAATCAGAGTGCTGTACGGATTGTTAGTTCACACAGTTCAACGCAGAGAACGCACTGCAGAAACCAAAGGAGGGAAGGAACGAGGGAGAGAGGAGGAGGAGGAGGAGAGCCGAGCTCGCAAAGTGAGCCGTCAGCTGTTTACCAGAATCACACAAAATTCCTCCTCCTGAGAATGGCATTAGTACCCCAAATTCCTCCTGACCGGCTCAATGGAGGCTTTCAAGCCTCGCCGGACCAATGAGGGTCCAGAGGCAGAGGCCCCACTGTGTAGAATCGCGTTGCCTGTTTGCTTAGCTGCTGGACTGGAAGTGTGCGAGCGACGAAAAACACACCACACAGCCCAGACGGGGGCAGTGGGCAGAGGGTAATTAAAAAGCATTTGGTGCCCAATAAACCTTGTGTTCTGACACTAATGTTTTTTTTACAGGTAGAAAAAAACACAAGCTCTCTAGGTCACAGCTTAAACCAACTTAAAAAAAAAAAAAAAGATCTACTGTACAAAGCTTTCAGATATAAGTAACACACACCATCATTTTCAAATGGCCCCCCATAAATGACATGTTTCTGCAAAGGAAAAGATATAAAAGTGTGAACAACGCAATGCTTGATGTTTGAGTGACCTCGATTTTGAACATGACACAGGTAAGCTGCCTTGAAAGGTCCTTTTGTTCCCAGTGAACTCTGGGTACTGAGCCGTCTCTGGCACTTTTATCCATGAGATTATAAGTGGGACTGGACTTTTTTTCCTTTCTTTTATCAACATGCTCTGTAGATGAATGAACTCCAGACTGTCTTGAAGGTTGGATTATTTCAGTTTTAATTAAATACATTTATAACAAATAATTAGAAAACGAGCAATTTTCATATTTACACTTTCAAACAATACACAATTAATGAAGCGAACATTTAAACAGCCTAAGAACAACAAAATATTACATTTCTCAAAAAGGTTTTTCTGTATCAACGTCATCAGTCTCAGGGTATGAATTTATATGTAAAAAAAACATTTATAATCATTATTACAATTGTATAAACTTGAAATGCCCATTCATAATTTACAATTAATATGAAAAGTGTAAATGTGTTGTTTAGATGTAATGAGATACTCTGCAGGAAATACTCTGAGCCATTTTAAAACATGGGTGTAGGTTTACATGGCTCTGAAGCTGATACAGGTAAATGATGGTATGTAAATGTACAGAGAGGTTTCATTTTTTCAAATCTGTGCCTCCAGATCTGTAATGATTCCTGCACACGTAGCCTAATTCCCTCCTTGAATGTCTCGAAGGTCTGAAAATATCACATATATTACAAACTCCATCTACATATATGAAAGTGTGTATGAAATCAAATTTAGCAGGTTTGCTTTTTCATCCTTGAACACTGTACACCTGTCACCCTGTCATCCTCACACTGAACACTGCAGACACAGGTAAACAGCAGCAGCAGCAGCTCATATTTACAAACTTAAAGCTCAGTTAGTCACTGTAACATCTAAGTCAGACTCTCTCGGCTCCACACAGGCTCAGAATTTCTCTTCTTTAATGACGTTTGTCGAACTGTCTTCTACGCCGCTGACGGTTTCAATATTCACCTGCCTGCCCGTGAGGCGCTTCTTCTGAACGCTGTTACGCATCCCATAGGCGAAGTAGATGACTAACCCTGCGCAGAGGACAGAGATTGGTCGTTATATTCATTACAGTCATTGCATTTCAGTATGACTCCATTAAACCTTTCAAGCAGAAATTGTATCTTACCCACTAACATCCAAATGGCATATCTTAACCAGGTGTCTCCACCCAACTGCACCATCAGGTAGACATTGATGAATGTGCTCACTATCGGCAGACCGGGAAGTAATGGAACCTATGAAAAGAGAAAACAGGTATAATGTGTTAGACTTTTTCGAGATGGGTGAGTGGATGGATGGATTGGTGTGTGGTTGGATAGGTAGGAAGCTAGATAGATAGATAGATAGATAGATAGATAGGTACAAATTAAAAATAATAAAAAGTAAATATGAGAGCATATTCCACGAATATACACAAAATATAAGGAATACAAAAATTTAAGAATGTAAATAATTCAACAGTTCTAGTTGATTGAGAATTGCAAGCATACACAAATGAAAATACTCACCATAAAAGATGCCTTGGTTGGATTCTGTGGGTGCCTCCAGATGAAGAAAACGAGGAGCACCACGGCGACGCCGAGGATGCAAACAAGCGCCACACTCCATGGCTCCACACGGGACACAGCGCCAAGGCCCAGAGACAGGGTGACGCACAGTCCAATCACACACGCAACTTCAGAAAAAGAAGAAATAAATGAGAGACGTCGGTTTGTGGCCTAGAGAGATAAAAGTAAAATGTACCTGACTAGACGATGTACTAGATCAAGTGTTTTACTTTGTTTTACCTGCCATTATGGTCAAGATAGTGACTGTTCGTGCCGTGGATGAGTTAGGAACTGATGGAGGCCTCAGGAAGCTAGTGTTCGATTCTTTGACCTGCAGGTCTGTATCTTCTGATGGACTTGGCTGGTACCTTGTTTGCAAAGTGAAATATATGTAAAACACAATATGATCATTTTTAAGCTCAACATTCTCTGTAAAGGCTGCAGGAGAAAATCATTTTCTACCTCAGTATTAAAATGCATATGGCCACAAGTGTGTAGGCAAACAGAGTCCCGATGGACATCATTTCCACCAAGGCCTCCAAGTCAAAGAGCAGAGCCATGATGGCTAAAGAGGAAGAAGAAACAAAGAATACAGAGTAACTCCAAGTTCATAAACCTCACTACATGTGCACAGACCCTGAGGAACAGCTGGAACATCTGTACCTGCCACAACTCCAGATGATATCGTAGCGATGGCGGGGCTGCCTTTGGCCGTGACTTTGGTCAGGGGCTGGAAAAGCAGGCCGTCTCTCGCCATGGCAAAGAGCACCCTGGGCATTGGGAACATGGATCCTAGCAGGCTGGACACACGAGAAGAATATAATGAATGATGTCAAGTGTCCTTGTGTGACTTTGCACACACGTAGCAGCCCTGAATGCTTTCCAGGTTTTGCGTGAAGTAGATTTTCTGAGTAAATATTGATGCGACCGGAACACACTTTGTTAGTTCCTAGAACTAAAGCAGGGATTTTAAAAAGGAGCCATTTATTTCAATAACATGTGTGATGGCTCTTTACGTCAAGTCAAGTAGTCAATTTTATTTATATTTGTTGATGTATTCGTTGTTATTATACAGTTACTGCTGGCTGTACTATTTCCCCCTAAGGACAATTTTAAACTTGAATTTATAAGGCACATTTAAAACCACCAAAGTTGACCAAATTGCTGTACAATAAATAAACAGGAATACAGGAATAAATGTGATAAAGATAAGTAAACAAAAGGCAAAAGAGTGAATAAAAAACAACCAAGGACAGTCAAAAGCTTGAGAGAACACATGGGTCTTCAGTTAAAACACATCTGCGGAAGTGAGTTAGTTGTAAAAGGTCAAATGTTTTGGAGAAACATATAATCACCTTAACCTGTAGACTCATTATTCTGTCCAGTGGCTGTTTCATTATGACTCCTCATCCTTTCCTGACTGTATTCATCTAATGTGTCTGTATCCACATTTGTTCAGATGTGGGACTCACTTGGTTTTCATTGGATATATTGGTTGGTGATGTACAGTATTATAAATCACATGTTACCTACATGTATTTGCATCAAATATTACCTTAGACCAAAGTGGTTTGCCTAAGGTAATAATCCCTGAGTACAAAGTATACTCTCTAACAGGGATCACATCACACGACCCTGACTCTCCCACCAGTGTCTTCCTACCTGGTGGACAGGGCACAGAGTGATCCCACTGCCACGACATATTTGGCGGGACCCCAGCCGACATACTCGAAGGCCACAGGCAGGGGGCTCTTCTCACTGAGCATGTAGTATGGCATCATCAGGGTGAGTGCAGCAGACACAGCAAAGTAGGCCACGAAACAGATGAGCAGTGAGGCCACGATGCCCACAGGGATGGACTTCTGAGGGTTCTTCACCTCCTCACCTGTGGAGAACGATACCAAGACGTCAGTGACTCTTTTAATGTTGGTCCTCCTTCAGCTGTTTGTCAAATATTTGCTTGATAGTTAAAAATGCTTGTAATGCTTGTGTATTCACATTGTTTTGTTAAGTTGTGTCTTTTGTTTTTGTTATGCTTTTATAGTTCCTTTTTTTTTATTGTACACACTTCACGTCAAATGTGGTTCTTTTAAATGTGCTTAAAACATAAACCAGGAGTTTTGAATATTGATGTGTGACTGGGGTGGAATTTGAATGATGGTTTGCAAAGGGCCTTTGAATAAATGAAGAGTGAAATGAGGGTTTCTGGAGCTTTCAACCACTTCCAACGGTCTTTATCATGGAGATTTAGCTCATGTAATTACATGTGATTGTAAATGATGTACACATATCTCCCCACCATGTAAGACAATTCGCTATCGCAGGAACGAAAAATGCACACTAAGGTAACATGAGAATTATTACCCTAAAAAGTGAGCTAACTCTTTTCAGATGAAGGCCATAAGATGAGGCTGAAAGCTTTGTGAAAATCCCAGTAAATGGCCAATTTATTAAATGACACCATTCATTTTTAGTCAAGTATGGATAGTTGTTTCCTTCACTGAATAAAATCCATTACATTTTGGTGGATTTTTACATTACACAGAAAACTTTGCTTGGGAATTCTTTTGTTTTGTTAGTTGCTGATATCAAAAATATCCCATCCATCATAACCTACAAAATACAATTCAATCTTGCAGTACAACACTGAACAACATGACAAAGTTGGGCATACTTTTAAATTTGATAAAAATCAGAGTGAACCTCAGTGTTGTTCTTTTTCAAATGACAAGTCTTCCTCTCACCTGTTGTAGCGATGCAGTCAAATCCAACAAAGGCGTAGAAACACGTTGCAGCTCCAGCCAAGGTTCCAGAAATGCCATAAGGGAAAAATCCACCGACTCCAAACTCACTTATTACATCAGCAGTGGAGTTCAGGTTGCTGCACAGAGGGGGACAGTATCACAATGTGGTTATTTGCAATGAGAAATAACCTGGATGGTAATGCACCTGTAATCATGTAAGACAGGGCTCTGCATGCTAGCAAACAGACAGGACTATGTCACTCTTATATTACTTGAGTTCCACAGTGGCATTTATCAGAGCCTCTTCACTGATCTCCCAGTTGGAGATGTCTCCCTTGATGAATCCAGAGATGATCACAAACAGCAGAACCAGGATGTTGATTGCTGTGAAGATCTTGTTGATTGTCGTTGACTCTCTCACTCCAAAGGCCAAAAGACCTTGAGACGGGAAAAAAACAAAACAAATGAGGTGTATGATTTTTGTATTATACCCTCTCATCACCATCGTAATGACACCAGCGCCTTCATTTTACCTGAGAGTAGCAAGATGAGAGCTGCAGCAAAGAGATCTGGGTAAGGTGCCAGACCAGGAAGGCCCATGGCTGCATTTGCTTCCAAGTATTTTGATATGACGCCCCCTATGAGGTCATCAAATGTCCCGCTCCACGCCAGTGCAACGCTGGATGTTCCTGCACAGATGGTGAGAGACACATGCAATAAAGCAATTAGCCTGAGTCATTGTGTAACTGTAGTCATAAACAGAAAACACTGATGGTGATTTTCCCTCTCATGCGTGATTCACACTTTTATGGCTCAGTCATTTAAAACCACTCTCCTGCTTTTTAGTGGTCATTAACATGCAAACCATGCAGATCATAAAAAAAGGCAAATAGCATTTTGAGTTGATGAAAGCTAAATTTTCATACTTGAATCGTCAAACTTCCAATATTACTTTTTAAAGAAGTAACTTTAAGAGTCTGTTTTGACAGCTAGTAAAAGGTCAAGGAGCATTTAAAGGTCTCATGTTGATCATTTATGGGCTTCCCATGAACCAAACATGTTACATAAGAGGAAAATAACAGGTTTTTATTTTCAGAGGATGGGAATCTCAAGTCACATATATCAATATTAAGACAAAGACAAAGACTAAGTTGAAGAAATGATTTCCTCCTAATAGTTTTGTACATAAAGACAAAGAAAAAGAATCTTGATTCAGCAATCAACAATTATTAGAACAGGACTAGTTCTCATATTAGCAAATGAAAGACTTTATAATCTATTGTCATTGATAAATAATTATTGTGTATCACACTCACCGATGACGTAGGAGAGTAACAGATTCCACCCGGTGATGAAAGCCAACAGTTCTCCCACTGTCACATAGCTATAGAGGTACGCTGAGCCTGTTTTGGGAACCCGGGAGCCAAACTCTGCATAGCACAGTCCGGCAAATATAGAGGCCAGAGCGGCGATGAAGAACGAGATGATGATGCTGGGCCCAGCGGTGTCTCTGGCCACCTCTCCAGACAGGACGTAGACCCCGGCCCCCAAGGTGCTGCCCACACCGAGGGCCACCAAGTCCAGGGTGGTCAGGCATCGGTTAAATGTGGACTGCTCCCCCTCGGGCTCCAGGGGCTTCCTCCGGGACAGGCTCACCAGAAAGGACTTCGCCCCGCCGCACGGCATGCTCCTATAGTGGAGGGGGGTTTATATCTGGATGGAAAGATGTGGGGAATCACACTGTAGAGGACGAGACAGGGGGGAGTGAGGGTCGCTGTTGTTGACAGAGTGAGTGGAAGGAAGAGCTGGGGGAAAGGAATGGGGAAGGACGGGTAGATCAGTGAACATGTCAGTGAATAATTGTCAGGTCATCCTCTCGGTAGAACATTTCCATTTTCAAATATATCTTTTTTTACTCTAACAGTGGCCCCAGGCAAAAGGAAGATTGGAAAAATAGGATTAATATGATATATATGTAACTTAAATGACATGTGCTACTAATATTATGACTTTAAACCCCAAAAAAAGGATGAATGCATTCACTCACCTCCTCTGTGTGGTCCCCTGCCTCACAGGTGTGCTTGGAAGAGAATAAATAATAGGATTCGTCACTCCCATAAATCACAATATTCTTTTATACGTGTCCTTCTTTATCACCCCTCTGATATGATAGTGCTGATGCCTTGACTTTGCACTGCCGCCCACAACACAGAAAACAACGCCCCTGTTCCCGGAGAACTGCACTTTACTCAACCTTTAATTCCTTACACAATTATACTTCCCTGAACATTCCACATTTTATTCTTCACCTGGCAATAAAATTAAAGATTTAGTTTTCAAAGTGTGCTCTCACGTCGTTGGAGCAGCATCTTGTCCGAGACTATCCCTCTTCTCGGAATAATTTGAGATCGGTCAGAGCTAAAAGCGAAGTGGAAAGAATAAAATTGAGAAATTAATATTAGACCTGTCCCCTGCTCTTCCGTCTCATCCCTCCACACTGTGCTGGGTTAAAGGGTGGGAGGGGTTGGTGAAATTAATGAAACAGAGAAAATTAACTCACCTCTGATGACATTAAAAAGACAGTTTTTGTTTTAGTTCTCTAGGATCTTATGTACAGAAAAGGAAAGTGACTAGTCCCGTGGGTAACTTGTAATACAAGTGAGAGCAGCTGGTTTGATAATCTTCACATGATTATGACTTCAAGATAATCTTTAACTTATACATTCTTCTATGACATTGGGGATTGGCCTTCATGAATAGGAACCAGTTAAAAAAGTCTGTACCAATAATAGAAACATTTTTACACACATCCAGTACCTGTGGAAGCCTGCAACTGTTTCTTCTTCAGATCATGCCCCCAAAACTCTACTGTATGTTGTCACTGTGTGTTTACATACATGTGTTGCTCCGAAACAAGACTGGGGACTTATCACTGCAGCTATGTTGGAGTTTTCCTGCCATGTCCACTTCTCTACCTGAAAGTGTGACCTCGCCACACTGTGAGTTAATGAAATGGTGGAGGACAAAGCAGCTTTCATGGCTTACATGCATGCAGCAGGCTGCACACTTACTCTTTGAGAGGTAGCTTTCACCTTCTCATCTCCCATCAGGGGATTTGGGCTCACCTAATCCCTCCTGGCATCTACCTCAGCTGGCAGGAGGCGAGTGGGAACGCAGCCTGCGTCCACGGCCAAAGTACCTTTGACCAAACATAAAGCTTGTGGCTCTCCTATCTGCAGATATTGCTTCTTGATATACTGTTTCCAGAAGGACAATGGGGAGGTAATAGTTAACTTAACACCAGCTACTACACACGTGCTGTGCAGATTTATGATCAGAGGGTTGATGGTAATCAGAGTGAAGATCAGTAAATAGTCAATGATGTGTTTTTTATCGCTTTCTACAGCACATTAAAGAAACAGCTCAGATGTAATACTGTACAACATAAAAGTCAGAGATGAAGATTAGAGCACAAGATACTGACTTGAATCTATCTTGCTGGTGGTTATAATATTCAAATAGACAGATCTTTACCTTGTCCTCAGGCCCACGAGGAGTGACTGAGGAGTGGTGAGTTGAAAACAGCGCACTGGTACAAAAATATCCACTCTGTTGACTTGGATGAAGGAAACATGATTTTTACTGCGATATCTACAACACAGGCCTGTGTGACCCTCCCACTCAATGGATTTACTTACAAAGTAGCCTTTCTCACTGCCGACCACTTTGGATCATAATGTGCTCATTATTGCACTGAGGGCACAGGGTGAGAACAGTGAACAGCAAATCCTATTCAGAATGTCAAAAATGCTTTTGTGCTCACTCCATTTGTTATTTTGTTTTGTTTTCATGAGTTTTGTATTTCATTCAGTACTTTCAAATGTATAAGTTTGTAGCATGGATAAGTAGATGTTATATATTGTGTATTTTAGGAGAAATGTGTAATGCTGTTTTAATTATGCAAAAAAGATGCATCTATTATGGATAATAATCACGCATTACAGTCCGTGCCATCAAGTGCAGACCACACTGTGAAAATTTAATGTAAATTGTTATATTGTTGTAAAGTTGTAAAATAAGGCTTGCTTCCTGTTGCCAGTAGGTGGCGCTATCACTATCACTACATACAGACTAATAGATCTGTTCAGGTTTTGGGCTGTTTGGACAATGTACCGTGGATCTTAAAAAAACCTCCTGTTTCATGGCGAATCAGTAGGAGGCGCTATGACCCTGAGTTAATATTGACATATGTAGCTGTTCAGGCCTGGACTCTGATCATGTGACAGGTCTTATCATGACCATACTGGACATCTTTCAATAAAGTGGCATTCACTCATAAAATCCATTTTTTTGTGGTTGAGAAAAGATAGCGTAAAAATCTGGGAAATAAGATAAATGCAACTGCTTTGAGACAGGCCATAAGAGGGACTTCCTGAATTTAAATGATTTGGAATAAAACATTTTCATAAAGAGAGGAATTTCATACATTAAGGACGTTCATTCTTATAAATTGAGAGCAACTGTCACAGAGATTAATTCTCAATCCCTGCTGTGTATAGACACATTGAATATGTCAGAGGGTTTCTTCCAAAAAAAGTCCACATGGGCTAAAACGTTAATTTCAGATAATGAAAAGAGATCACATTTCTCCTGTATTAGCTTCACTACACTGGCTTCCGTTTAAATCTAGAATAGAATTTAAAATTGTATTCCTCAACCTACAAGTAAAACACAAATGATATGGCACCATCATACCTCAAAGAGCTGATAGTACCATATCACCCCACTAGAGCTCTGCGCTCCCAGAGTTCAGGCTTACTTGTTGATCCTAAAGTCTCTAAAGTAGAGTAGGAGCCAGAGCTTTCAGCTATCAAGCTCCTCTCCTGTGGAATCATCTCCCAGTTTCAGTTCAGGAGGAAGACACCCTCTGTACGTTTAAGAGTAGGCTTGAAACCTTCCTTTATGATAAAGCTTATAGCTAGAGCTGATCCAGGTTTGTCTTAGACCTGCTCTTAGTTATGCTGCTATAGGTCTAGAATGTCAGGGGACACATGGAGCTTCCCTTCCCTTTCTCCTTATCACATCAAAGAAATTAATATCTCATCAATACATGTTCCACTCAGGCAGCAGCTGATGTCTTATGCAGACGATTTTAATGTAGACTTGATGCATCAAGGAGACCAGAACATGAAACAATATAAAAACGCAAACAGGGTAACATTAGCATTTGTCACCCCCAAGTCTGAAGATGTCTTCCACAGCATCCCAGTATATCTTCCTCTACTTGCGTCATCCCTTCAACTTAGACAGTACAATGCACTGTTGGTTGCTCCTTTATCTATAACCTGACCTTGGGTACTGCTTGGAGAGAAGGGAGTATCTATGGAATTAGACAGACACTATTACTCCTAATGGTGTACCGATATAATGTAATAAATCATAATAATAATACTATATACATAATATATAGTGGCATATATAGTAATGTGTTGATCATGAGATCAAGACAGGTCACATAGGTTTCAGGTCACAAACAGTTCAGGTCATAAAAGTCTCAGACAGGTAAACAAAAAGTTACTTTTCAACTACAAAATAGTTTTCCACCACACTTTTTTTCCCACTACAATGTCCACTTATAAAAGGGGCTGTTGCATAATGTATAATGTAAATAAAAGGTAGTTAATTTCTATATTTTCAAAATTAGATACAAAGGTATTATTAGGGCCCGAGCACCGAACAGTAGGAGACAGTGGGAGGCCCTATTGAAATTGTAAGGATTATTATTTAAATTTTTTTTCAGGCAAATGAATTGGCTTTTTGAGGGCTTTAACATGCTCAAATACCAAAGTTTGCAGAAAATTAGAAAGTGGTGAAAATTTACGTATTCCGGAGTAATTTTAAATGGGCGTGGCAAAATGGCTTAACAGCGCCCCCTGCGCCCCCTAGAACGCGTTCACATTGACCGAACCTCACAAAAATCGATACACAGGTGTATCATGACCAGACAAACAAAAAAGTCTAGAGGTGCACTTTGAAAAAAGCAACAGGAAGCCCGCCATTGTCTCACTCTCTCTCTGTATTTACCCAGCATGCTAACCGATACAATTCAGGCTCATAATTTAAGTTTGAAATGAGACCACTGTATAATATGAAGTTGCTGCTGTTACCTGCTGCTGTTAAATGTTGATAATGTGCCGGTTTCTGTGCTGGTTTCTGTTGCTTCTATGACAAATGTGGGAATATTGTTGTTGGCTTGTTTTGTGTTTTCTGCTGCTTATCTTTGATTCCTGTGGTATTCTTGTCATTTTATGTTGTGATACGTGATAATGAATGAGTGATACGTGATAGCGTGATGCTAAGTAGCGTTAGGTCGCCTAGGCCAGGCAGAGCGAGGCCTTGTGGAAAACACATCTTTAGCACCAGGATATTTTCACATTTCACATCTTATTCTACCAAACAATGTGATTTTTGTAACAGTGGGAAGATTAACCTTGGTATTTAACTATAGTATTGCAGAGAAAGTAATAAAAAAACAACTGCCATCACTGCCAATCAAATTCAGATTCAAATTCATATCAAAGCATCTGGTTGCCATGGTGATTGATGAGGGAAGTTTTCCCAGTCATTTATTTCAGAAAATGCATTTTTTTTACTAGTGAGTTTTAATTGGTTTATGGGGAGTTTGAATGTGTTTAAGGACAAGTTGACGGGAGCTTAAGCTAATGCTAGGAGCACATTACATGAGGTGTGTAGCTCCTTTAAGGAAAAACCAATCCCTCTCCATTGGGTCTAATGTTATTTCAGAGAAAACATTTCTGGAAGGAGCATCAACTCGCATAACTCGCTCCCACGGTCCCATTTTTTTACTCTCACAAATCCCAAATATATCTGTGTGTGTGGCAACGTCTTGGGATTCTCACGGTGTCTTTATTTCACAGATAGGACTTATAGTTTTTGAATTATAGTTGTTTGAGTGCTGCACTCAGAGTTTAGATTTGTCTCTTCCCAGTGGGGAGAGAACAGGTGCATTCAGTTGAGCTTCCATGGCAACCAGATACACACATAGCAGGAGGGGAGTCCCTCTCTCTCTCGCTCTCGCTCTCGCTCTCGCTCTCTCTTAAACCAGCCAGTCTGTCTCTCTTTCTCTGTCTCTCTCTCTGGGTGTCTCTGTGTCTCTCTCACTCTCTGGGTCTCTCTGTATGTCTCTCTCTCTGTGTCTCTCTGTGTGTCTCACTCTTTCTGTGTGTCTCTCTCTCTCTTAAACCAGCCAGTCTGTCTCTCTCTATCTCTCTGTGTCTCACTCTCTGGGTGTCTCTGTATGTCTCACTCTCTGTGTCAATTGTTTTATATTGAATGTTTGTCAATAGATCAATTTCACCTAAATCTTACACACTATTTCATCCATTCTTACCTCACCCACTCCTTCCCTCCTTGGCCCCGCCACCCTCACCCTTTTCCTACTCCTCAAAACAAACCCCTCCCCCGTTCCCCCTTTGTACAATATTATAAATATTTTAGTGATGTGAATGTTGTAAATATGTTAAATTTTATGAATAAATATAACTAGTACAGTAACATCTACCTCTGTCTTTCTGAATATAGATACAGGATTCATGGCCCTGATCAATTAACACAGTGTTGGAGTGAAACAAATCATAATAATGTTTATAGATTTCATATTTAGATCATAGATAGCATGTATGTTTACATTTGGAGCACTTTCTTAGCAAATTATTCATGATTTAAAAAAGTACTTAAAGCAATACAAATAAATACTATTATATGATCAGTTCAAATTTTTGCAATGTAACAAACAAGTGATCCAAAAAGTTAGCTAACAAGCTGGTGACCACAGTGGAGCATTTAGCAGCTGATGATATATTTAATTAATAGGAATGTCATTGGCTTGGAGTTGGTGGAGACCAAAAACAGAGTTAAATGGGGTAAACTAACCCTATTTGTCCTTTAAATCACCAAGTGGATGACATGAAATCTCAGTAAAACCTCAGAAGTTGTTAGTTTGGTGGTCTGGTGTAAACTATAGTTGTGACAGTGTTCCAGGGCAAAACCATGTTAAATCTAAATAGTTAGTTTGAAAAAAGATGAATGACAATAACAATGTTATTCATTCAACACACAAGTATTTATGGGACAATAGGTACATTCATGACGAACAATATTGTTTTTAAATAATTCTATTTAATACCCTTGACAACTATTGGAAGAAAAAGACAGTTCCTTTGTTTTTGTTGTGCGCTGGAGACATTTGGGTTTACAATCAGAAAATTAATATGAAAGAAAAATTCAGGATTTCAGCTTTATTTCCCTGGTATTTACATCTTGATGTGTTTAACAATTCAGGATGTTGCCTCTTTTGTATCAAACAGCATTTTAGGCGAGCAAAAATAAAGAAACATAAAGTATTGAATTAAAATAACTTAACTGAATATTTGGTTGCAAGGCTGTGATCCACTGATTTCAACAAACTGTTTGATTTTTCATGAGTGAAGCTTTTCTCTCACTTTGCTGCAGCCTCTTCTAGTTGGGAGGTTGTTTGTACATCTATTTGAGGATTACGTAAAAACTACTTTACCACTTAAGAACCCCCTTTGAGTGGATGAAATTATGGGGCAGATACAGGTCTTTTTTTCTTGTTTTCCATTACAAGAAATAACATTTGCAAAATATTTGTCAATTTCTCATTAATTAATGCAATTATCTTTCTGAAAGAAACCAAGCACACTTTTACTGGTATCTATTGTTGTATGAAATATGGTGTGGCTTGATTCAATTTAAATTGGGTGCATATCTCCTTGGCAAAGGTATGTACTCAATAGCGAGTGTCATTCTAACTCTTGTTTGTCTCTGGTGGCTCCTCTCCTCAGAGATTGTGATGCTGGATCGTGGATTCTACCATTACTGGCAATGACTTCTCTATTTCAATCGTCAGTGTTGCTCCCTTCATCTATATCAGACAATTTCCCCCCTGTTTTTTTTCGGGCTGGTTTTCCTTACTCCTGTTGATGGTTAATGACAGAAGATGTCGCACCTTCTTAAGCCCTATGAGACAAATTGGGATTTGTCAATTGGGCTATACAAATAAAATTTGATTGATTGATTGTGTTGTGCAGTGTGTCAATGTCCTGCCGCATGATGACAACGTGTTAGTGCAGCCTTCTGAATTATTTCTGCTGCTGACATCATGAGTTCACATCACATGAGAGAGTGACCGTGATCAACTTTTGTGTTCTGGATCATGATCAGATAATTTCTTTCTCCACAATTTGGCAGAAGTGTATCTTGGTCTCACCGGTTGACAAAACGTCGTTCCAGAGCTTATACTATTTGCCAATTCTAGTCTGTCCTTCCAAATTTGTCCTGCTGATGAGTGGTTTTCATGTTGTGGTCTGACCTCTATGTTTCTGCTCTCCTAAAGCCCAGGTGAATGTGAGTCGTGCTGCAATTACACCGCCAGAATGCTAGTGGCAGTAGAGTTTCTATGCTGGTGTTGAGTGTCTTCCGGTTTCTGGTCCACTTATTTACAAATTCTCTGGCGTCACTGTTTACTTCAGAACGATGGCAAGTGTTACTAAGCGGATCGTGTTGGAGCTGATAGATGTTGAAGAGCATTTAATTTTATATAAAATTTCTGTCAATAGATCCCTTTCACCTAAATCTTACACACTGGACCTTTAAGGCTCTGTTTTAGATCATAAATAGAATACATATAAACCCTGTTGGTAGAGCCAAGAAGCACTGTTCTGAAGGACTGATTGATGTAGTGTACCCCAAGCAAGGAACTATGCTTTATTTTACTGTATATATTTTTGTCTTTAACCTCTTGCGTACTGTCTTGTGTTGTAGAAATAAAATAAAACTAAATAAGATAAACCATAATAATATAAACTAGGGCTGCAAGCAGCACTGGCAGGCCTTCGCACTGTCGGTGCGAAGGCCCTAACAATTTCCTAAATGGCTTTCCTGATCAGTGCAATGCATTTTCAAAGCACAAGAGGGCAGTACATAACAATTACCCTTCACTGCCTCATATGGTCCCCTGTCTGAACACTGGGGGAGGCAAAATGAAAGTTGCTCCAGGATAGTATGATATGATGACATTAGAATAAGGGGAGAAAGAAGTCAAACAATTATATTTCTTTAAAGACTGGATACAATATCCATCCACCCTCTTGTCTTTTGAGGGTTGTGCTGAAGTCATTCCTGGATACAACATGATCTCTTAAAATAGCTGTATGAATGGAGGTCAGGTACAAGACTGTGTGGAATGATGGCATTCATGATCGGCTCCTGTTTGCCAGATTTGGGCCACAAGTAAGCAATAGCAGTACTGCATGTCAACCAAAGGCAGTCAGATTTGTGCTATTTGGGCCATATTCACCATTTACCACATGGGCCACTTTAGGTTCACATCCAGATTACACCTTGCCTAGAGCACTGCATGTTTGCCAAAAAAGTCCCACACTTGTTTTGGGATATTTGGTCTATATTTGCTATTTTACATGTAGGCCACTTTAGGCCCATGTCCATTTCGTGTGGGCCACAAAAAGCCCAGAAGTGCTGCATCATTGTCTGAAGTGGGCCATATCTATCTGGTCTCCGCCCCTCAGCACAAGTCAACTCAGACCTAAACTGTGGGATATGTCTTGTCTGTGACCCCCATCAAACCACCACTGAGAGTTTAAGGGGGATTGTGAAAGCTACTGGTACATTTCTTTCACATTTGGTACTTTGAGCCTTCTGTAGCCAACAATGCTGACAGTAACACCTCCCCCCACCTCCTCCACCAGGCTGTGCTGATGTCTCTCCCCGTTTACTGGAATAGACGCCTGACAGGACAGAAATAGAGCACGCAGAATCGGTGTCACCCCCCCCCCCCCCCACCCCCCCCCACCCGCCCCACCTGTGTTAAAATCACATTTAAGGTCTGTAATGTTATCATTTTTTTATGAGTTACTGCTGCTTCACGTCTTCAGTTGGAAGGGGAAACAAGAAAGCAAGACAGGAAACTGCTGCTGTATGCGTCTTTTTGGATGCAGAAAAACGTGTGCGTAAAACCATGCGTAATTTAGGCACGCCTGCCTCGTCTGGTAGATTTCACTTTAGTTAGGACGCACAGACTGTATAAGACACACCACACACACGTACGCACACACGCACACACACACGCACGCACACACACACACACACACACACACACACACACACACACACACACACACAAGCACAAGCACACTTTGGAGATGCGCCGCGAGAGTGCGCTGCAGTCGCTGCGTCACGGAGGAGGTGGACACGTAACGGGACCTCGGCTGCGAGACACACAGCTGGGAGACACACAGACCCACAGACAGACAGACAGAGCGGGTTAGCGGGGACAGAGCAGAGACAGCAGGACCACTACAACCCAACACACCTCCTGCACAGAGAAGGTAAGCTTTCACATCTGTGATTCTTCACCAGTCTTATCTCGGCTGCCTCTTCAAGTTTGCTGATGCGTCATTATTGCTGCCTGTGCCAATGAATTGCTGCAGCCGGCAACATACCCCTGATTTAATTAAGCTTATAAGTAAATGTGAGCAATAGTGATAGTTCAGTGTATCTTAGCATAAAAGTTGGGGACAAATACATCGTTAGTTAGATATAAAGGATGTGGAGTTTATTCTGCCAAGTGGGGTACAGGAGAAGGGTGTGGCTCTGAGTATAGAGAGGCCAAGGCCCCATGGCCCCCCACACCAGACCTTGGTTATGACATGAAGTCAAAGTGTGCATGCTATTTTTACAGAGCTTATCTTCTCTCTTAAACAAACAGTACAACATTTAAACCCAGCATGGAGTTTAACCCCCTCTTTCTACTTAGAAAAATCTGAACAGAGTCAAACATGTGTCAAACTGATATCATCCAGATTTCATTCATTTACATTCTAACTCTACTGTTTGTAGTATGTGAAAGTCAGCTGATCTGGAACAGGCTTATTCATACTAGCTGTGCCTCATTACTCTTCTGAAAGGCCGCACTATAGGTTTGAGTGTGTCCGCACGGAAAATGTGACGAGATCGTTTTCCTGCCAATTGGTTTACTGCTAATTCCATTTTAGGTGAATGGGAGGTGAAGGATAAGAGAAACTCCTTGTTATTTTTCTGGTGCCGTGCTCCTGCTCTGAGTTAGTGACCAGTGATCTGTCAGGCAACACATTGAACAGGACCACCTCATTAGCTTCATCTCCATGTCTCTTTGCAACACACTTTTCCCACACGTCGGAGGAGAGTGACACCTTCACTCAGGCGTGGATGTTTTGCAAATGCTGTCCCCCAGACCTACATCAGCTTTTCTCTCTCTCTCTCCAGGCCTCAAACTATTGATTCCTGCAGTGTTGACACAGAAGACCAAATATAGAAATGGTAAGTGATCTGATCCTTTCTCCTCTTGCATTATGTAAGTATGATGTGGAATATATATCGTGCTGCAGAGCAGATCTCGTGGCTATGGAACATTGATGGTTTTGTGCACCCTTGAATGAGGTGTGGGACAGAGTCAGGTCATTTTTCTGCCACCTGTCACCATGTGAGCCCTCCTCCTCATAAAGGCAGCAGTGTAGGGTGTCAACGATACCAGTGGCACACACACCTTACAGCGTCTTTCCAAAGTTGATGTATTCATAGAGTTATTTAAACCATGTGGCAGGTATCCAACGTTATTGTCCAAGCTGTAGGTCAGTGCGCTGCCATTCTTCTCCTACCTGACGTGAAACACGCACTTGCCGTTAAATGTATTCTGGAAAGTTGTGGCCCTGGCAACAGAGGAGACAAACAACACTCAGAGAGGAAGGAAGGAATGGGTAGAAATGTATTTCGTGATGTTAAATCCTCGTTAGGGCTGAGACGTCTGTTGCTTGGTGGTTGTAATGTGGTCCTGTTACGATGTGGGTGAAGCCTCCCAGCTGTCGTGAGGAGTGATGGTCTTTGTCGTGAAGCAGAGGATCAGAGCATGTGCAGGGTGGAGGGAACACTTTGGCAGTTTGCCTCAATGCAGTAATCTCTACGGCAGCAGCTGCAGTTTGAGCTCCAGTACGTATAGGCCAAGTTTTCCTATTTGCTAAAGTCAAAGCTCATAACTTCATCGGACGAAAATGTCTTAAATGTGAGCAGTTACTTTATATTTATATTTATATTTTAACACAGCGTCTTTATGCATAAGCTTAATGATCGATGGTGTGTTTGTAAACTCTGACTTGTTTCACTGTATTTGAGCCACTGTATGTCAGACCCCTGCAAAGAGAGGTGCTGAGTGTGAAACCTGACTCCCTGCCACTCGAACACACCCACACACACACACACAGATGCATACACACACAGCAGCTGCTGTCATGGCAGACTTGGCCTCATCTCCATGGCTCTTCCACTTTTTACACAGTCCTCTACTCCCACCCTGAAAGACACCCTGAAAGACACCCTGATTTCCTGAGAAGGTTCATATCCAACCAGTTTACATCCAACCTCTTTCTCAACTTCATAATATCAAAAAGGAAGAAGAAGAAGTTGGTCACAGCCGGGGTGATAACTATCTCTGCAGACTGAGAAGCTTTAAGCTAAATACAGACACCAGAGTGCTAACGTGGTCACAATGAAACATGCTCCCAGAATCATCAAACTCATTAGGTTTTATCCTCTTGGAACCATGACTGGTTTTTACCAAATTCACATTACACAGTGAATGAATGGACATCCCTATAGACATGTGGCTAGTGTGGCAAAAATGAAAATAACATATTTACCCTATACCAAGACCTACATACTTATTTAAAATGTTTTTTCTACCACTATTTTGATGCTATGACCTAAACTGTGGCTAGTAGCCTCACATCGGTAACCACAGTCCAGTTGGCTGCTGTTCAAACCAACAAAGTTTTAGATTATAGAGAGATAACTTTAGAGTGACAAAGTTGTATTTCTACACGTGCTGTGTCACATCACTGTGCTCTCTGTCTTAGACTCATCTCACTTAGAAATGTCTCACCTCTGAAAAAAGTTCAAACTATTTCCCTTGCAGGTGTTCAGAGGCACAATAACAGATGCTCCAGACTTTGATGCCAGCGCTGATGCTGAGGCGCTTTACAATGCTATGAAAGGCATTGGTGAGTCCCTCACTGATCCACGATCTTTGGCCATGGAGGCGTAATGGTCCTCTTTCAACATCAATACTATTAACTTCAATTTTATTTGTATAGCGACAAATCACAAGATACATTATCTCAATACACTTCACATAGTAAGGTCGTTACCTTAAATATTATAGAAAAACCCAACTGCCCCCATTTGTGATTGACAGTGACACAATCAGAGATCAGTATAAGTGATGTGATTTCGATGTTTAAAAATGATGCCTTGTGTTTCTCAGGTAGTGACAAAGAGGCCATCTTGGACCTGGTCACTTCAAGAAGCAGCGCACAGAGGCAGGAAACGATTGCAGCGTACAAGAGCAACTTTGGAAAGGTGCAAAAATACATCTCATCATCACGTTATTCATCCAAATTATAAGTTTTTATTCTCTGTTCATGCCAGGTAGTTACTTCCTTCACTTTTAGACATAAATCTAATGTTTCACCAGGACCTGATTGAGGATCTGAAGTATGAGCTGACAGGCAACTTTGAGCGGCTCATCGTCAGTCTGATGAGAACTCCAGCCTACCACGATGCCAAAGAAATCCACGATGCAGTAAAAGTAAGACGTTTACCTCATTGTCAGATTCTTGCTCATACTCCAGAGGTTACTTTAGGTATTTTAAGTCCATGCTCGGTTTTCAGGGAGCTGGAACACACGAGAGGTGCCTGATTGAAGTCCTGGCATCTAGAAACAACAAACAGATGCACGAGATGGTTGCAGCGTACAACGATGGTAAGGAATGTTTAAAAGGATGCCATTTGTTTCGCATCTGTCAACATTCCACATCGACATCTGTGTTTGTCTGTAGCCTATGGCAGAGACATGGAGGAGGACATAATCATGGACACCTCGGGTCACTTTAAGAAGATGCTGGTTGTTTTACTTCAGGTCAGTTCACCCAGGAGTTGATGTGATCACCAGTGAAATATCCTGTCAGCCATGCAGCGCCTGTCGTAGCCAGAGTACTGTGTTGTTTTTATTGTCTGATGGTGACTGTGTTGCCATGGTTTCAGGGGACCAGAGATGAGTCAGGAGTGGTGGACGCAGACCTGGTGGAACAGGATGCACAAGTGAGAATTTGAAACAGTTAAAGATTGTTTGTTTGTTTAAAAAAAAAACATTGATCATAAATGTCATTCCAGTAAAGCTTATTGAAATGAATTTAATTGACTAATGGAAAGTACAAAAACAGTTTTTATTTTACTGTAACTGTAAGTAAAAAAGAAGATAATGTGATGTGGTAAGACAGTATTACTTTCATTAATGAAAATGTAATGTATGGAACTTCATGGCAGTTCAACCAAAGATGTTGATATGCTTTTGTCTGTATAAATGCAATTTTAAGTTAGACGTGCCCTGCATACAATGATAGACCATAGGGGATTTTCTCAAACTTTTATTTTCCTTACTCATTCTCATGTCATGCTGTGTTCTCTCACCCCTGCATAGGACCTGTTTGCAGCAGGAGAGGAGCAGTGGGGGACCGACGAGTCCAAATTCATCATGATCCTGGGAAACCGCAGCATGACCCACCTCCACATGGGTGAGTACGACTCTCGGGGAAATTAACACAACACCGAGGCATTTGACACATTCCCACACTGACCTCAGGAGGTAATGGCACATTAAAAGTGGTTAAATTAGTGTAATTGTCGAGTGATGTCAAGTTGTAGTGAAATTCATCACAGCGACACTCAACAGTTGATATATACTCTACTGAGGCCTGCTCAAGTTTAAAAATGATCATCACAGGAAAAAAACTGCATTTGCTTTAACTGTGCAAAATGTTTTTAGGTAAAGGTAGAATGAAATATGGCAGAAGAAGGAAGGAAATGTAACTTCTGACAAGTTTGCTCCAGTACAAGCAGATCGTGTCTCTTGAATGCATTGTGTTTAAAGTCCTGAGAGATTGTTTTTTTACATTTAGAAGAGTGAAATGACAACAATCCATCAGTGTAACCAATACAAGACAAACACAGTTGCTGCCTCGCTGACTGTCTGTTGTTGGTTTAGTTTTTGATGCATACGAGAAGATTGCAGAGGTGTCCATCGAGGACAGCATCAAGAACGAGCTGTCTGGAGACTTTGAGAGGCTGATGCTGGCCGTTGGTAATGAAACACTCAGCACACTCGACAAGCTTCAGACATTCCTGCAGCGAACGCACCACTTCATGGCTTGAGTTTGCTGTGTGATGTCAAGTTGTCAACTAATGCCGGCCTCTCTCCTGATGTTCTATCACAGTCCATTGCATAAGGAGCGTCCCCATGTTCTTTGCCGGGCGCCTTTACAAGTCAATGAAGGTAAACGCACACTATGTAAAAAGAGACATTCAGTCTGGTTCCAGCTATTTACAGACCTTCCTGAGCAACACAGTCATTAGAACACATTTTTATCCTCTGTATTGAAATTGGTCAGGACTCTGTATCATTGCCACATTATTCTGCCTCCTTCATTTCCAGGGTCTCGGCACAGCGGACAACACCCTGATCAGGATCATGATTTCTCGCTCTGAAATAGACATGCTGGACATCCGAGAGTTTTTCCGCCTCAGATACGAGAAATCGCTTTATAACATGATTATGGTGAGGAAAAAAACTACCAAGATTTTCAAATGCTCGAAGAATAAGATAAAGTTTGACACTAATATAATTTTGTGTGTGTTTAAACCAAACAGGACGACACATCAGGGGATTACAAGAGGACTCTGCTTCATTTGTGTGGAGGAGATGATGAGTAAGTCACAGTAAGGCTGCAGACCGAAGCAGCCACCAGAAGGGGGTGCTAGAACACCACTTTTCAAGAGTTACTGAAATGTTAAAGCTGCAGAAAATGTTTATTACCACATAGAGAGACGTTTGTTGTCATTGTAATGGAGCCATTTGTTTGATTGTAAAGCAGTGTTGAGTTAATTATTTATATTAGTATAATAGTCTCCCCTTCCTAGAAATGTATCCACCATTTACAGCTTGAGGTTTCTGGCTTTGCTGAGTCTCCTGTGCTGTGTCAAACTGATCATTACAGCTTAGCTGGAGAGTTCTTCCCTGAAGCCGCTCAGATGGCCTACAAGATGTGGGAATTAAGTGCCATGACCAAAGTGCAGGTTTGGGCCCCCGTTTGCTCTCACTTTAGATGTGTCATTGCATGTTTGGCTTGGCGGTGGCATGCACCTTAATTGTACGCCTACCCTGCAATGATCTGCATCTTGCATTGCACAGTGAAGGCTTTGTCAATGGGAGGATATCAGAATTCTGTTCACTGAAAGTTTTGTCATAATGTTCTCCCAAAGCAACCGCTCATGTCACCTCGTCTGAGGAGTTGGTGAATGTCAAAAAGATCTCAGCATTTTTGTCAACAAAAGGCTGTCTCACGCTGTTCGTGACTGACTTGTGTTTCAGTCTGCCCACCTTTTAATTGTTGGTGGCTTCTAACCTCAAGAGGGTGCAATCCCACTCAAATGTCAGGAGATAATTACCATAAAGCTTAGCATGCTGTTTTAGGATTGTTTTGATCTAAATACCCTTTTAACAGTAAACCATTAATTAAAATGTACATGTTGCATGCTTTGCAGGCCTCTGCATGTTTATCTGCTATATTCAATTCAAGCTTGACAGTCTCGACTTGCCACTTCACATTATATTTGCGTTTATGTGGAATAGTGATTCTCATTCTGCCAATTTTGTCATTTCCTCTATTTAGCTAAGGCCAACAATCGGCCCCACACACAACTTTGACCCTGCTGCTGATGCACAAGCTCTGAGGAAAGCAATGAAAGGATTTGGTATGCAGCCCCCTGAAAACTACAGCACATTTACACTGTTACCACAATTTCTTCAAGACACATTTTTCAACTGTTATCACCTCTTTTTCAACCACAGGCACAGATGAAGATGCAATCATTGACATTGTTGCACAGAGAAGCAATGCCCAGAGGCAAGAGATCAGGCAGGCGTTCAAATCCCTACTGGGAAGGGTGAGAGAAATTAATATTTGAAAATAAATAAAAAATAAATGAGGATTCAAGTTGTAGCACATCTGATACCTCTTCATTTTTTGCTGCAGATTAACTTCTGTTGAATTCAAAAAACTGTTAAGTCTCTAATTTTAGTTTTGTTATTTTCTCAGGATCTGATGAAGGACCTGAAGTCTGAACTGTCCAAGAACCTAGAGAGGCTGATCATCGCCCTCATGTTGACTCCCGCAGAGTTCGATGCCAAAATGATGAGGAAAGCAATGGAGGTACAGCTGATACAAATCAACAAACACGGAACGCATCTGAAAGTCAAATAAATTTGCATTTTTATGGATTTATAACTTATCAGACATTGACAGCATTTCCTCTTCTGGAAACCATGATTCACCCTTTACTCTGAACAGAGAAGAATTGGGTTCAGAGGAATTCGCTTATGAGAAGTCATTGATACAAATCAACATACAACACAGCCAGTGGCCATAGACACCATGTTTTGTGACCGTCCCATTGTGAACACAATATCTCAAGAACGCCTTGAGGGAATTTCTTCAAATTCGGTACAAATGTTCAATTGGACTCACGGATGAACTGATTCGAATTTGATTTTAGGTCACTGTGACCTTTCAATGCCACAGGAGTATCCTTACAAATTTGGCACAAATGTTCACATAGACTTATGCATTAATTTATTAGATTTGGGTGGTCAAAAGGTCAAGGACAAGGTGGGCTCACCAAACATGTCTTTGGCCTCTTGAGTGTGATATCTCATGTCTGTCTTAAGGACATTTCTTCCTTTCTTCTGTCACTTGGACTCAAAGATTAACCGATTACATTTCAGTGATCAAAGGTCATGGTGACCTCAAATGATGCTGGAAAAAAATAGTTTCTGAAGCCTGTGTCAGTAGCCTGAAAATGCACTCATCGGTGGAGGCATACAACTGCAGGGTTTTAATTATAGTTAGTGAAACTTCTTTGCTTTTTTGTGGGGACTCACTTTATAAAAATGAATTTCAACAGGGTGCTGGGACAGACGAACACGCTCTCATCGAGATCCTGGTCACCAGGAGCAACGAGGAAATACAGGCCATGAATGCTGCTTATCGGGACGGTGAGTTTGAAAACTCACAGACGGCTTTAAAGTCACTTCCCTGTTTGAGAAAACTATATATATATATTTATATCTATATCCTTTCACAGCCTATAAGAAGTCTCTGGAAGACGCCATTCAGTCAGACACATCAGGCCTCTTCTGCCGCATCCTCGTTTCCCTCGTGCAGGTGAATCTTGCCATCATGAGAACTTCGACTGTGTTTGATTTCCACACCTACTCACTGTCTGCAGTCTTTCTGATGACAGTAGCAGATTTGGTCGCCTCCACAATTTTCTTTCACAATTACTCATTGAAAAAACTAAACATTCTGGCAGTGACCTAGTGATATTTAGTTATGCATAATTAAATTCATATTTTACTTTTTTTTAACTCTGTTCAGGGTGCAAGAGAGGAGGGCTCTGCAGACATGGAAAGAGCCAACACAGATGCTCAGGTGATTTAGTCTGTGACATTTTATTGTGTTAAAGTGGTGAAATAGAAGAATGGGTTTAAATGTTTTGTTCTTGTTCCTCCTAAACCTTTTCAGGAACTTGCCGACGCATGCAACGCTGACTCTGATGACATGGAGGTAAAGTTCATGAGTGTCCTGTGCACCAGGAGCTTCCCCCATCTCAGGAAAGGTAAAGGTCAAGACAGATGGATCACAGCGAGGAACCAATATTTAAAAGAAATATATAAATCTGATCATTCTCTGCTCTATTCACAGTTTTCCAGGAGTTTGTCAGATACACCAATAAGGACATTGAACAGATTATCAAAAACGAAATGTCGGGCGATGTGAAAAATTCCTTTTATGCAATAGGTAATGACCAACTTTGACATGTAACTTTCTGCACATCACAATTCATACTGCTGACAATCTCGACTCTGTGACTCCTCCTCAGTCCCTGCTTGCTCTCTCTTTGCTTTGCAGTTCGCAGTGTGAAGAACCAGCCTTCTTACTTAGCAGACCGTTTGTACAAAGCCATGAAGGTATTTATTCATAGTGATTTAAAGATTGAAAGCTTATGCTGTAGTATATATTTATTATTTCTAGCCTAATGCACATTACCTGGGCCCTTGGCACTAGAAGCAAGTGATAAGGTCATATTTGTTGGTGCATGTAATATATTTAGGTCGTATTCTGTGAATTCTTCATTTGGAGCACAGTTAAACATTAGCAGCAGCTGCCAGAAAACACAAAGTCTGAATTGATCTCCCCCGCAGGGCCTTGGCACAGACGACAGAGCTCTGATCCGCATCATGGTGTCCCGTAGCGAGATCGACCTTTTCAACATTCGCAAGGAGTTCAAGGAAACACACGACACCTCCCTCCATGAATTCATCCAGGTAGAAACCATGATCGTAAGTCTGAGACAATGTCTACTAACACTCCAGCTTGGTTTGTCGTGGTCTCATCTCATGTGAGTCTCTGTGGAGTTTGTGTCATGCTCTGTGACTGTGTGTGTGATGCACATCCTTCTTCTGCTGTGGTGCGGTGCTTTAATCTATAGCTTCCTGCGGTGGACTATAGGTCTGTGGTCACTGCACAGCTGTTTAGGAATTTCCCTTGCATGCTTAACTTCCTCTCTATATCCGCTGCATGATTGGTTGACAGCCGCAGAGGCAGGAAGTACCCAGAAGCAGTTCTATAATAATTCACGAATGAAATCACCGTGACACTAACACATCAAAAATAAGTAGAGTGCCCTGGATTGGCTTTAACAGGAATATTCTCAGATTATGCAACAGCAAAGGTTGCCATATCTTGCTTAATCTCAAGTGTTAAAATGACAAAAAATACAATATTTCATACATTAAGTTTTGAGAGTTGTGTAGCTCTGTTCAGAGAGACTGCTCAAATTAAATAGCATATGTTGAGATTGACAGAAGAGACATTGATTCAAGCAATTTGTGGATTCATTTAATAAATTGGCAATATTATAAATGTACAAAAATTTTGTTAGTCACTGACATCCCAGAGTAAATAAAAACAAAAATAAGTTGAAATATAATGCAATAATTTGACATTTTGAGAAACCCACTTGGAATTGAAGTTACAAACCAATCAAATGTCTTTTGTAGTAAATCACCCTCACAGGCTAGTTGTTTCTGTCTGTTTCCAGTGTTTTATGCTAAGCTAACCAGCTGCTGTGTGTATCTGTACCTGTATATCTGTACCGCACAGACACGAGTGATCTGTCTTCTCATCAAACTCACACATAAGCCCACTTCTCAAAATGAGGAACTTTTTATTTAAAAATAACAGTTTTATTGAATTGTGATGATGATGAAAAGGGTGAGTGTCAGCTGATGTGAAGGGCAATTCCAGTTTTAACTCACTTATTTTTATAGATTTTGTGACTTTGACTGACTGAGTCCTGCTTCTCCCCCATGACTCTCATTCTTTTCAGTATTAGTGACTTTAAGAGTTCTGCTTCTGTGCGAGAGTGAGAAGTAAAACCTGCTTTTTGGTTTAAGCTCTGTGCTGAATGTCAGGAGCAGACGTATGAACGGAGTATTTCCCATGAATTTAAGCTCCCGCCTGTGTGTGTGGTTTTTTTTTGTCATCTGTTTCAGGGTGACACTTCGGGAGACTACCGTAAAACGCTGCTGGTGCTCTGCGGAGGGGAAGATTAAACACGTCATGTCCCTGTAGCTTCGTACGCAGACTTCGGTGTCAAACCACAAGACAAAAAGTGTGAACGTGGAGTGAAACTGCGTCGGTAAACGTCAGCATCTTATTTGTTCCCAGCTGCTGCCACTCCTCAGCCAAACCAGGTGGCCTGTGACCTCCCGTCCCAGACCTTCAATGCCAGTTTTCTGCTCACCTGTCTGATTGTCCCACCTGTCTGGATGATGTCTTCTGTTTTTTTTTTTTACAAAGTCATATGTAACTTTTAAATGTCCACATTAGCATAGAGAGGAGCTTCACTTGTGCAGCATATGAGACAAGAAGAACTCAAGCAGTGCCTTTAGATTGTTGGCCATCCAATGATTACTGTGATTTTAAGGTATCAGATAAATAAATCAAACAAAGAATGGTGTATTTTCTCTTTCTTCTTGCATGTTTAATATAAAACAACAGCCCTGATGTTCAATTATGCAAGCAGTTATCTAAACACCTTTACATTTAAATGATCAAACATAAAAATATATCATTTACTCTTATAACACTTAATTTCATGCGTCACATTTTGAACTTGTAAACTGTAAAAGTTCAACACAGCTGTCTGTTCTTTTTAGTGTGTCAGTTCATTGTGTATGTGTGAGTGCAGCTGTTGTCAGGCCATCTTTGAGTTAAAAGAGGAAAGGGAAGAAAAAAAACGTATGTGGCAAGGAAATCCCCTGCACTACGCCAAAATCCAAGGCAACAAAGTCTGCAGCAGTCATATACACACACACACACACACACACACACACACACACACACACACACACGCACACACACGCACACACACGCACACACACGCACACACACACTGGTTTTATTGGCACACCCAACCTGAAATTGCTCCATTTGCTGTTGATTATAAAAGATTCGAGAGATTACTCCAATGGCACATTGTTAAAAACTCAGGGGATGTCAAAACATACACTTCTTTGAATTTCCCTTTTTTGATGGCCGGGGGAACTTTGTTCTGTGGTGTTGTTCAGAACAGCGTGAACTAAACAGACTGTAGCTGTTATGTCAGCGTGAACTATGGGTGTTGCTTCAGTCTCTGACGTTTGTATTTGCAGTCTCTGAGTCTCACGGCGGCGAGATGTGATCATGCAAACAAACCATGTACTTTATTGTGTTTACAAGCTGGTATAAGTTAGAAGTCACATGCACACTTTTCTTGAATGGTGCTCTTAGTTTTGTCAGAGTTGTGTGGCCTCCTCGAGTCACTCAGTTCTGTTGACATGCTCTGCTGTATGCAGTGTGGTGTACATACTGCAAGCTGATGTCCAGATTATAACATACAGATACAATATTGACTTGTTATTAATTATTTTTCCATGAGTCGTGTTGTTGGTGCACGAAGGAACCGCTAAGTCGGACACACACACCGGGTTCTGTTCAGACTATACAGTACAGGCCATTTTACTGGGTTATGGGAATTCCCCGAGCCTCACAGTGAAATGCTTCCCCCCCGATTCACCAGTTTCCTTAAAAAGTGCCTCTCCGACACAGGCTGTGTGGGTGAGTTGTTGTTTATTTGTTTTAACATTTTGAGATGCAGCCACAGAACATATTCGACGTGTTATCGTTGTTTATGGCATTGTCTTCTTAAGATACAAAGTAGGTTATGAGCATTTTTGTGATGTCACTGAAATTTGTGTTTTCCTGTTTGGAGCATAACATGGATGCCAAATGTAGCACAGGGAAAATATAGATTTCTGCTCTATATGCATTAAAAAAACTCAACTAGTTGACATTTAATCCTTAGGGGGTGTTTTTCTGTTTATTATATTATGTCTTTTTAAACTGGATCAATATTTCTGTATTTTTATGTTAAATATATTTGTCATTATAGCAAACCATAAGATCACAACCCATTGAAATGTTACCTATCTATGAAAAATCAACTAAAATAACACAAAATGGAGGTTTTAAAGACTGTATTTATATCATCATTATAAATTAGACATGATCCTGGGAGAAATGTACTATTACAGGTTTCTTGGTATCTGGGTTTTAGATTTGCTGTTAAAAAAGGCTGCAAAGAGCCTGTTAGAGTTAAACCTGAAGCATGTGCATTGCCTGATGTTTTTTACTTGTTATTAGAGATTTTGCCGCGATGATGTCCCTGGTTTAAAGAAGACGAGAGGACAGTTGGAGTCAGTGGTTGGCAAACAAAAGCACATTTTGAATTAAGTAGCTCACAGCTAATGATTATCAGCTGCAGACTGGACATGTGTCTCTGCAGGGTGACGTGCAGGCTTGCAACAGTGTGTGCTTCAGTCTGATAATTGCCGTCTCTCACATGTCATCTGCTCACTCTTATGTCTTTGTGCTGTGAGGCAAATTCTTGAAACCGGGTTTTTTTTTTTAAGTAGGTAAGATGAGAAAATAAATGCAAGGTTTGCTGCCCTTAGAACTAAAGGATAGCTGACATTTCCTGTATCCTCAGGTTCAGCTTTTCATGCAGCAACTTCTGTAGAAGACATTTTACCAGATTGTTGTGGTCACTGGGCCACACTATATGGTCATACACGTTATTGTCAATTGTCGTGAGTGGTTATATTTGATTCATGTAACTCATCACTTGAATCTAAATACGTTTAAGCAGTATTTTAGTGTACGAAAAATATATTGTATACCTTTTAAAACAGGAATATGTTTACTAAAGCACACACAGCACATTACAGATCCTCTACCAACCCACTCTCACTTGTTTTCTCATTCATTGGGTTAAAGAAACAAATTAGTAGTATGATAACATTATTTTACAAACATTTGAAAGTTGTTACTAAGCTGTTTTTTCTAGGACAGCAGTTAGTGTTAGTTGTACGTTAGTAGTTCAGTATTACTGTGCACATACAGGAAGTAGTATACTGGTGGCTACATAAAGAGAAAACACCAGTGTGATTCTGATTAGTTTATGTTTATTGTGAATCCCATCCTGTATGTTTCTAAGGCTGATGCCGAATGAAAATCATTATGGAGGGTGATTGTTTGTCTCAACTTGTATTAACTTGTGATTCATGTAAGCCGTTTGGGTATTCAAAATAGTTGTTGTGACCCATTATAGAAACTTGCCTAAACTCAGCAACTTGTGTGTGTGGTATGTGGTCCCAATTAATGAATTATTCAGTGCTTGTATTTGACTGAGATATGGTCGTTGTAACTCCATGAGGAAGAAGTATGGCCAAAGATCTCTCGTCTGTTAATTCCCACAAGATGTCACTATTGCCCTAAATGATTTATGTTTTTTAAGTCAGGGCCTGTAATAAATTCTGTCAATTTACTCAGACATACTGTTATATTATTATACTGTGTGTGACATACTATTCTTAAACTAACACCTCTTAACCTGTGTGTCAAACAAATAAAACACAGCATATATTTTATATGACAAACATTATCTCAAATAGCGTCAGGAATCTACAGCTTCTGAGAAATGTTAGGCCTGTAAAACCATCAAAAACGTCACAAACATGAACTTGTAAATGTAAATCTAACATGGCATGTGTTAAATGTAGATGAAAACATTCATGTTTTCATCTACATTTAGTTTAGATAACATGACTGCTATTGTATAGCTCAGAGTTTAATACAGGAAATACACTGGTAGCCGGTAAATCAAATATTTTATTGATTATGTTACATTTTAGCCACGATGTGTGATTTTCTTTTTTTCATTTGACTAGGTTAGTATTGAGGTGTGTGGTCTGAAGTAAAAATAGAATGTGGACACTAAGGCCTAGAATTGTGTTCACAGAGCGCAGGTGGAACACCACATTTTCTATAAATATACTTATTAACAAACATATCAATATACTAATATATTAAGAAACAAATAATAATTAATAGTAAAAAACTAAGGAATTAACAATTGAACATATTGTTTTATAATTATAATAATTAAAGCAGACTTCAAAAGCTGGAAAGCTACAAACTAAATCCCAGCTAATATTAACCCCATCACAATTACAGCTGAAATTATTCATTGATTAAAAAGACAAAATCACATAAAATCCTACCGAGGTGATGTTTAATCAGTAGCAGCCTGTTGCAGCAGCTCTCACTCACTTTTGAGCTTTTTCTTCTTGTGCAATCCTGTACATTTTCGATTTTTTGCCATTTTATAATTCTCTTAAATAATTGTTTGTATTTCTATTTGTATACATACATTATGTTTGTATTGCATGTCTTCTTATTATTTAGTTTTTGTTGTTTGTTTTGATGTTTTCTACTTTTTGCCATCCACTTTGCTGCCGTAACACAGCAAAGTTCCCCCTCAACTTAATTTGTTTTATCTTAAAATGAATCTGAAACTATTTTGATACTTGTTTAATTTCACAAGTATTTTTTTAAAGAGATTATTTTTAGAATCACCCTCGCAGATAATACTATTTACTTGATTTATTTTAGTCTTCTGTGGTATTAAACTAACTACCTGTGACTGTTATGACTGTTTGTTGGGCCTGAGCTTGAATAAAGTCTGATTCACATTTTTCACAATTTTCTCATATTATGCAACAAAAAATTTGATTCATTGAGAAAAGTGATGTCAGACAAAAAGAAAAAGGATTCATTGAGAAAGTGACAGCATCATCTAGGACCACAGCCATCCAGCATGCAGAATGTTCACTCTGTCACCATCTGGCAGGACTGCACGCACCACTAGACTTAAGAACACTTTCTACCATCAGGCCGTCAGAGTCCTAAACTCGCAGTCAACTCATAACTAAGAACCCTCTGCACATCTGTTCTCCTGAATACGGGAAACAACTGATACCCACACGTAGCAATAACTATACATACACGTGTGCAATAAGTATTCACACACACTCCATCCAGTTAAAGTTGTTACTTCATTTGCAACACATGTCACACTGCACCTTTAAATGTATAAAGTTTTAGTTAAGACATTTTTATAGTGAGCTCTATCTACCTTGCTTTATTTTTAACTTAACTATGTCACCGCTGAGCTGACCGGTTTCTTCTTGTCTGACACCTTTCATTGTACTTGGCCCTGTGTTTACTGCATATGACCAATACAACTTGAAACTTGAACTTGACGTCAGACAAATCAACAATGACAATAATAATTAGTTGCAGCCCCATTCACAAAGTGAACATCACATCTCTCCACTCTTAGACCAAATGTTTCCAGTGAACTTATGGTGTGGACTTCAGAGGTTCACTGTAACTTGACCTGGGGCCTCAACAGTCATCCCAGTTCAGAGGAAACATGTGATGCAATCCCAGAAACCCCCCACAACAGCCCCTACTCTACATTTATCAATGAAGCATAAAGTCTTTCAGAGAAAATGACTGGGGTTTTTTTTAGAACTGGGGGTGGAGGGGGTGTTGTAGAGTTAAAAGGAGAGATACGTGGTTAAATTTAAACAGGCTATGGTTTAAAACAAGAATAACTTTATACCGTTATTTTAATTTGACCGACTCACCTGAATGACCTTGTGTTAAATGAAATCCTTGTATAGAAGTATTTACTCACACATCGTAAACACCACGATGTGAAGACGCTTATAGTTAAACTCAGTTCTCTGTGTGTGTGTGTGTGTGTGTGTGTGTGTGTGTGTGCGTGTGCGTGCGTGCGTGTGTGTGTGTGAGTACGTGCGGCGTCTCGCTCCGGTGTTTACATCACTCCCATTGGCTCCCGCTGACGGAGCGCCGCCTGCCGATTGGCCCGCGCCGCTGTCAGTCCGCGCGCTGTTTACATCAAACGTTGCGAGGTGGAATTTCCCAGGTTACAGTACAGAGCAGCAGCACTTCCGCATTAGATGTGAGAGACGAGAGGCCACCGCCAGCAGAAAGGTACCCAGCCCCAAAGACCCCCTCTTTGTTCCGCGCTCCGCCGCTCCGCTCCGCTCCCGGGCCGTCTCGCCGCGGCGCTACACGAGGCGTCCTTTCTTTTTGCCGGAGTAAGCGAGAGGAGCGAGGCGGCGGCTCCCGGTCCCGCACTGTCATCCAGCGTTAGCTAGCCCGCAGCTAACGAGGATGTTGCTAGCGATTTGCATGACAACAGCGAAAACTAATATTAGCCTTCTCCAGCCAATCAAGGTAGCTATCATTAGCTGGATTGGGCTGCGTTGGACTCCGGCGGGGCGGCTCGGTGTCCGTTAGCGTGGTTCACCTGACGTTTGACTTTCCTCTCCCCTGCTTTTGTGCCCTTTTCCTCCGCTCTCGGAGGTGCTGTTGTCATATGTTAGCTTTGACACACGTTAGCACATTGCTGCCATATGTTCCTCTCTGGCAGGGGGGGGGGGGATGTTGCTGCTTTTGTCCTCGCACAGCTGCCTATGTTTGTTTTGTTTCATTTGATTCCATGGGTTTTTTTTCTCCAGTTAGCTTCGGCGCTAGTTTAGCAGTTGGATATTGTAAGCTGAGACAGAGTGGGTGTAGCAGCTACAGTGGGACGTCTCACGAGATGACATTTATTTAATCTGCAAAACAAAACCTATCATTAACACCCTCTGCTGTGTTTCTGTGTGGTTGTGTTACTCCTAGGCTGTCAGCTACTGTTTGAAGGGGTTTCTAGTGTAGGATCATGAGAATGAAGAGGTAATGTGTGCAAGTTTTTTGTCTTCATACTGTTCAGACAGTGCTTCTGTTCAGCTGTCACCTCCCTCTGTATGAATAATTGCGTTTTGATATTTGATCCTCTCGTGCTTTCATATTGCCACTATCAGGAGGTGTGTCTTTAATCTGGGATTCAATTGTGATTGTTTGTTTTCGAACATACGTTGTTTCTGTAGCTTCGTCTCTTGTCACCAAGGATTGTAGGCACACGATTCCGGTCCTCTATGTTTATAGACTTTACTATTAGCGCTATTTTCTGTAAAGGTCAGCGTCTCATTTATTTGTGTTTGTCATGCTTTTGAATCTTCCGCGTAGTAAAAAATCGAGTTCTAAATAACTGTCTTTTTTCCCCCCTCACAGTTCAGAGGACCATGTTTAGGAAGTGAGCAACGGCGATGGAAGGGAAAGGCCCATACCGCATCTATGATCCAGGTGGGAGTGAGGTCAAGGCCAGAGAGGAGGCCGGAGGTGGAAGCAGCTATCGACAGCTACTGGAGGAGAACAGCATACTGAGGGAAAGGATGAAGGGACTTAAGAGCTTAGGTGGGTTCCCAAAAACAGCAGAGTTACCCAAACGCTCTGGACATGGGGTTTATTTCCTGCTCTTCTTTGGCGTTGAACATCTGTTGTTTGTCTTAACTCCTGAGGATTTTATTTCCCAGATCTGACAGACACGGACATTGATTTCTTCATTATTGTTTGTAAACTACAGAGAACTGTATTCAATCTGCAATTGTTGCAGCGCTAAATTAAATATTGTTTAGGGAGGACAACATACAATAAATCCTCAATAACAACGACAGATGACATAATGAGTTCATAGACGAAGTATAAAAATGCGGAAGGGAGCGCATTCGACAGTAAATGAAGAGGAATCTAGTAAAACTGGACCTTGTTTGGCAGTGTGTTGAAAAGCATGCGTGCCAATGATGTGACCAAGCTACTTGCTCCTTTTGTCATTCACCAAGGCAGAGCTACTTGCCAGTAATTTCCCACCAAACTTCTGTTCAATGACTGCTCATGCTGTGTTGACAAAATAAATGTTGCTGGACAGAGACAAGCTTTCTCTGAAACTTGCAGGAGATTTGCTGGAAGAGTCTCAGTCGGAGGCATCGAAGCTTCGGCAGCGAGTGGAGGAACTTGTGAGAGATAATGAAGCCCTGAAGTCCTCCAGCTTCGCTGCCAGTCTGTGTACGGGAGGGGCGGTCCAAACCGAGACACAGAGTAGGTTCCACAGACTTGATGGTAAAGATGTAATTTGCAAACGTATTTTCATATGTGTGGATTATTAATCTGTACAGTATTGTATCCATATTACAACACTATTCTACTTTACTGTAACTTGGATTAAGGCTTTGGTTTGTTGCAGGTAAACCCTGTTTACACGCCACTGCAGAGCAGAAGGAGGAGCAGACAAACTGTTTAGGGAAGACCTTGCAGCCTGAGAAGCCCAATGTAAGTACATTGTTCTGTGTGAGAGCTTTTGTTTGAGGCAGAAACAACTGTAAATATTAGTATTTAGTATTGGCAGCTCTCAACTAAATGTTTCATTTATTGAATCAGTTACTGTGTGGACACTGCATGTACTAGGGGGCTACATATATACTTTCTGGTCTTTCCAGGAGGTCTTATCAGAGTTTGACGCAGTGAATATAGAGGGGAAGACTCCAGATGCCTTGACAGTACGTACATGACTTTTTTTGGCACAAAATAAGATAAATAATTTTTCAGAGAACCACAGGAAGTCCTGTTTTTGTGGTTCCAAAAAAATATTTAACTGTTCAGATATTTGCTCCATAATGAGAACATATCCTTGGTGCGCTGACTCACCAACAATCTCAATACTGATAGCTCCAGCCTGAGTCAGCGGTGGGAAAGTCCGGGATTATAACTGAATAGAATTACACAGCTGATTCACACAGACATCCTAGGGGATGTGTTAATAGGAAACAGTACCAGAAGGTTTCTGGCTCACGTGTTGGCAAAACTAATAGTACTAGTTTGTCATTTCATTTGGAATTGTATACTTGACACGGTTTTTATATATTTTGTTAACACTTTTATCACAACCACTGTTTTGAGGTAATAAGTAGACTGTAGTCTGAGGGCCAACTTTAAATCCAACAGGACAAACTGGTTTGAATTTCAAGATATATCAGTGGCGGCTTTTCATAGAAACAAAATGAGTCTGTCGGTCTTGAACTGGTTGAAGTGTAATTGTAAGCTTGCCCTCAGCTAAAGAGGAAGGACCGACTGTTTACCTGTGTGGTTTTACTCCAGGCCGGGCCAGTGACGGGAGTAATCCCCCCCCTGCCTCAGGAGAACATCGAGCTAGCGAGCCAGCTGAAGAGACTAGAGAGCTCCTTCAGCATATTCGCAGAGGAGTCCAACCCGAACCAGCTGTTGGCTCACCTCGGCCGCATGGCTGTGGAGTTTCACCATCTCTCCTCAAAGGTCCAAAAGAATGAACAGAGGACCTCCCTCCTACAGGTATGTAACACAGCGACTGTATGAGATAAGTAAAACACATTAAAAAAATGTAAACTTTATTATTTTTGTCTTTCTTTTCAAAACCTCTTATCTGAACTTTTTCAAAATTATTTTTGTCAGTTTGTGGAATGATAATAAAGATTATAGGACTAAATGATACATTTTGAGGCGTAGACATGGGAAGTAATTCCTCCCAAGTTTTGTATTTTTTGCGAACTTTACTCGTATACAGCAGTCTAATATCAGTTCATTTTACATTGCACCATTATGTTATGGGCAGTTGATTTTGGCTCTATGAGGGCATATAGGAGAGAAGTTGTTGTTATCGATATTATTATACAGAATGGTGTTAAATATGGTGATCCTTGTGTTTGTTTTACAGACTCTCTGTGAGCAGCTCAGACAAGAAAACAATGACCTTCGAAAGAAAATGGAGGATGACCATCATGTTAGGAATCAAGACTTGGACCACCTGAGGTGAACGTTTTACCTCTCCTATTAATTTGACTTGTTTTTGTTTTGCTTCTTCCAGAGCAGAAACTTAATTGTTAGTAAAATCATAAAGAACAAAAATATCTAATATCTATTTATTTCTTACAAAGTAACTAAACAATACAGACACTTGTATCTCATTCCTCTGGTCATTTTTAAACTATTGGAGAATTCAGTTTCTCATGAATGTTGTTTCAATCAGTTGTGTCAAGGATGTTGATGACCACAGTTTTACTTTTGATTAAGGGGGGATGACTCCAATCCTTTCTTTTGGCATCACTCTACCCACGCGAGTTTTAGGTTCTTCCCAAAGTTCATCCTGTTACTGTCCCAACACTACAGCCAGCTCTCGTAAGGGTCATTGTTCACATGTACTATCGTTTTCATTTCCTTGCTGCTTCAGACAGGAGAACCAGAAACTCAAGGAGCTCGTCACAGGAGGAGCAGCAGCATCAGCAGCCGCAGGAGGAGCAGCATCATCATCTGCTGTAACATCTGATACTGAAGCTCCAGAGGCCAAAGAGGAGCCGGTGAAGGAGGAATCTGCTGCTGTGCGACCTAAGATGGAGGCTGCCACACCACAGAAGGTAGTTAAAATAACGCAGCAGATTAATATCATTATTATACATTCATGTAAATAAAACTGTCCGTTTTACATACAATTACTTTTTTTTATTGCTGTATTTTTTCTCCTTTTGGAAATACATTCAGTGATGTTCTCTTGATGAATTTTTCTGTTTACATGTATGTTTTCTTTGTCCCCAGAGTGGAAAAGCCACAGAGAAAACCCAGAGTAAACCTTGTGATGTCGAGGTTTACGAAAAGAAGATCAAGCTTTTGGAGAAGCAGAGAAAGGATGTGAGTCTTTGCCCTTAGTGATCATCCTCTTTTGCCATAGGGGAAAGTCTCTGTGTGTGTATTAGTTTCCTATAGGCTGAGTGTCATTTGTTTCACTTTCTGGTGCCGCTGACAGGTACTGGAGGTGAACAAGCAGTGGGACATTCAGTGGAACTCCATGAAGTCACAGTTTGAGCAGAAGGTACAGTAATGACTTTACTGCTTTTTATGAATGGTGTGGGTAGACCCAGATGTGTCCTTGACTGATATAGAACCCCTGTAGAAGAGTGAATACCTTCTCTCCGAATTCCTTTGAAAAACATTTTCTTTTTTTATTGTGTCAAAGATCACAACTAAAAGTGTAACATGTTTGTTCCATTTTGTAAAAAAGGCATCGGTTCAGGGTGATCCACCAAGTATTCATGTCTCCTTTTTATTTTTTAAATATGTACAGTGCTCTTCTTTCACATGTCTGGGTGCTTTTATTCTGTCTTGTCCATAAAAATGTCCTTGCTCGGGATAAATAATGTATGAGTTTGGAATAGGCTGCTTTTAATCTGTTACTGTCTTCCCCTGAAATCATTTCAGCCGCTGCAGATGTCTTTGTTCACCTTGTGTCCTGTTAACTAAATTTCTTTAATATTACTTTAAATAATTATGTCCCTACGATTGCTACTGTTATCTATACAATTATGTAAAAGTTTCGATAAACCTAATTTATATAATAAAATCTATCTTTAAAAATTAGGTCATAAAATAATGTAGGTCAACTTTACCGAAAGCTATACAGAAAAAAAGTACTTTGCCACCCGACTTTAAAATAATAGTTGTAGCATTTTGACATCAATGGAATATTTATTATATATTTTTTCTGCTGTTAGAGTTGAGACCTTTTTGAGATTAAATGACTGATGTATGAGTTGGCAATGAGGCAGCTGTGTGTATGTGTATGTTTGTGTACGTGCATGTGTGTGCATGCTTTCTCTGTGCCTGTCCAGTGGAAAAGGTACAGCCTTGCAATAGCTCACTATCTGAGCATACTTAACCACAAGGCCCGTCACACTTCAGAGCCAGAATTCCCCTCACCTCTCTGGTACCCGCTGACTTCCTGTTGTGGTGCAATCAGGGGGCAGCAGAGACACAAATGTACACACACTCTCACACTCGCATACTCACACACCTATGTCTGTGCACACCCACAATCATGAACAAGCCTACATTCACGCCTTTGTTGAGGCAGGGACATCGTGCCGGCTTTGAACCACAGAACACTAGATATATGCATTTGCGTCAGTAGGTTTGTTCGTATTAACACAAAAACAAAACTGTTTGTTTGCAAATACGTCCTTGTTGCTGTGGCTTTTTTTAGGATACGATAACAAATTGTTTGAGGGTGATATACACATGCACCTGCTGATGTTTGTCTTTACCAGAGACTTGATATCACTGAATCACTTTTTTTTTGGGTGTGTGCTTACGAGAATTGCATCTTACACTTGTGATTTGTGGATTAGGTAAATGCTGTCCTCAACTAAATACTTAACATTGTTCCCTAGATCACAGATCTCAGACAACGGCTGGCGGAGTCCCAGAAAACTGTGCTTGAGCTGGAGGCCGAGCGAGAGCAGAGGCAGCGTGACTATGACAAGAAGCTGCTGCTAGCCAAGTCCAAGATAGAAAATGTACAGGTGAGAATACAAGGCCACAATACGCAGGTGTAAACATTTTAAAGCCAGCAAACACAGAAGAAAAAACATGTTCCAGAATACTCAAAAATTCGCCCCTGGCTGTACCTGGCCTCCCCCTACAGGTGGGATGTGTTATTCACTGTTGAAATACTAGTTGCGGTCTGTGCATTCCCATGCACATGGCTGTGCACAAGTGCATTTGTTGACAATCTGGCAGAGAAGAAACTGCCAAGCTCAGACACCAAAGAACCATGTCGACGGACAGGGTAGAGATTCTACAGTGGGCTGGTTTGGCTAACTTGCTAAACATTTATTGAAAATGTCCTCGGTGTTTCAGGGGGAAAAGGAGTGTCTCAACTCCGAGACCACTGAGCTGAAGCAGAAGATTCGCTACCTGCAGGATCAGCTGCTGCCCCTCAGCAAACAGAGAGAGTACCAGGAGAAGGAGATCCAGCGTCTCAATCGGGTGAGTGAGGAAGAGATATAAATAAGGAGCAATCAGGAATGGAGACATTTCTTTAAACTTCTCTTTTTACATTTCATTATACATAATATTTCTTTCTGTCTGTGTTACGTCAGGCTCTAGAGGAGGCCTTAAACCTAAAATCCCCTTCGTCCTCTCAACAACCACCTGGCCAGGCTAACTTTGCAGACCCAGCCAATAACCTGAAGAAACAGGAACTGCTCACTCAAATTGCTGTACTAAAAGAGCAGGTTAGATGTGCAACAAGTCGTACATACTTCTGTTGGAACTGCATGTGCATGTCCTCAATGACTTTTAATCGCTGTTTTGTATTTCAGGTGAAGATCTTTGAAGAAGACTTCAGAAAAGAGAGGAGTGACAGAGAGCGAATGAATGAGGAAAAAGAGGATCTGAGGCGACAAGTTGAGAGACTCCAGGGTCAGATTACGAATTTGACCAATCAGGTAAGATATGTGTTTACAGTATAAAGTGGCATATTCAGGAAAGATTAAGTTGCATGTAACCACCCTTTTACACTGTTTTTGAACTTTTTTGTGCGTTGTGTTTGTGTTGTTCAGCTTCATCAGGCACAGAATGAGTGTCAGAGAGAACGCACAGAGAGATGTAAGCTGGAGAGACTGCAGATGCATCACAAACAGGTACTTGCTCTAGCTCAGGTCTGAGCCTGGTAATTGTGCAGACATAGTGAAATGGTGACTGAAGCTGTGCTGTCAGTGTGGATAGGTGCTATGTTTGGCTGTGCTTTCAGTCAGGGCCAGTGCATTCAAAGAAAGTTGCCTCTCTAAGCCTTTGGGAAGCGTTTTGCAGAAGGATGGGTGTTGTGGTAAAAGTTGCACAGTAGCACCCCCTTGTGGCAGAATGCAGTCACTTAGATGTTGACTGTATTTAGTTCAATCAATACTGAATCAATACTCCAGGACAAGAGCCTCACTCCAGCTAGCATGTTTGTCAGTGCATTCGGGATCAGCAGGTGGAACATTTACTCTCCCCAGAGGGAGGCAGCGGCAGTAGGGTTGAAGGTCACAGGGCTGCTGTGCTCGCTGAGAGTAGCAGCCGTGCACTGATTTGGGGATCACGTGTGTACTTATGATCCCTCGTAGGGGCAGCAGCAGAAAAGACGTACCTCAGACCCCACGTCAGGCTCAGTGAACGGCCCGCTGAGCCCTCCCTACTGTGGTCCCTTTGTGCAGGTGGGACCGCAGGGCCTTGAGGGCTGGCCCATACACTTCCCTACCCGGATGCCCAATGCAGCAGGCGCAGCCGCAGCAGCACCGCCCCCTGTACGAGACTTCCAGCCTGTTACCCCGGTAAGGGTCCTCTAAGGCCCCTCTGTCTCTGTCTCTGGAGTGACTCTTGTTCACAGGAAACAAGGCTCTTTTTTTTCTCTTTCGCTACTCCCCTTATCTGTTCGAACAGCGAGCAGATATAATTAGGTCATACTGCAGCTCACTCCAGCCACGTTCAATACAATTGTTGGGTTATAGCAAAGTCAAGGGCTGCTGGTTAAAATGAATGAGGACACTGTGTAAGGTGATGCTTTGTCTCTGGTCAGGGTTTTCCGTGGCAGTCATCATTCCCACAGCCCCGAGGGACCAGAGCAGTTGGAGAGAGTTCAAGACCACCACCAGAGAATGCAGGTATAGTACAGAAACACGAGTACAATATTTAATGCTTAGTTTGTTCAAAATCAAAATGTTGGGACTCAGTTTCACTGCTCAAAGGTTGAGGCTGGTCAGATTGTATTTTGCCAAATTCCATTAGAACCAACAATGTAGTAATAGTTGAGATCCATCTCGCAATACTTTGATTTCACTAGAGCGTATGTGACTCTCAAACAAAAGCCCATTATGAAGATGAATTTATATATAAATCACAAATATATAGTGACATTTAGTGAAAAGGCTAAATACTGTATATTTCACACAATAGCTGGGCGCTGTACTTTTTAGCAAAAGTAACTCAAACTTTTAACATGTGTCCATGATGCATTTCACTATTCCCTGTCCTCTCTATTAGAGCCTGTGTGTGAATGAGCATCTCTCTCTCACATTCCAGCACCATGCAGGAAGTCACACACACACACACACACACACACACACACACACACACACACACACACACACACACACACACACACACACACACACACACACACACACACACACACACACACACACACACATTTGATCTGAGCATCATCGGAAGTATCAGAAATTCACAGTTTTCAATCACTCAGAGCAGGGGTGGATTAATTTATTTTGGGGCTGAAGGCAAACTATCAAAAAGTGTGCAATAGTGTTATGGTCAAAACATGGCTGCTTCTTTTCCTGTAAAAAAATTATCTTTTGTTTATTTTACATTTCAATAACTAATTAGTGTGTAATTGGGATTTCATCAGTAAGGGCAGTTGTACTGTTCAAATTTGATCGATTCAATCCGTAGTTTCTCAGTACAGTGATGTGTCCTAATTACAGTTTGTGTTTTTTGTAGTGTAGTGATGACAATCGAGGTCATTGGCACAAAGGATTTGATGCCACTAATAAAAACACATAATATTGGCATGGCTGCCTACTTTATGCATAGTGTCGAAGTTTTTTGTATATTTCTGAATCATTAAATTACACCACACTGGCCATTTCTACTGTATTTAATTTGAAAAGCTTGGCGCAGCAAAAATGTTTTGACTGAAATGATCTAATGGTCTTTTTTCTTTCTGTATCTGTAGATCAGTCAGCAGCAGCAGCCTCGGCAGCAGCAGCAGCAGCAGCATCCACAGCAGCAGCAGCAGCAGCCGCAGCAGCAGCCGCAGCAGGGGGAGCAGGATTTGGAAAAAGGGAGCGACAAAACATCGACCCTGGAAAGCACTAAAGCATCACCGTACCCAACTGATTGATCTGGGTAGTAGCATGAAATCAGTTTGTTTTTGAGTTGACAAGGTGTGATTTGATCTATAATTTTCCTACTGAACTGTAGATATCCTATTGTAATGTTGTTTATACTTGCGTTTTATAAGGCTATTTGTGAAACACTTCGCTATTCTGAATGAAATATTATTTTGATCTTTTCTGTTTGTTTTTTTCAGGATCTGAAGTCATTTGTTAAATAGGTTTGAATAATTATCATTGCTCTGTTATTTTTTTTTTTTTTCCAGGAAATATACCTATGTGATTGTCTCCCTGCAAATCTGTAACGACTTGACACTTAGTTTGTTACTTGTGGGGTTACAGGAAGCCATTCCCCAGTAATACTACATATACTAATTCCAACAATGAATGATTATATAGGTACATTGAATCATAGAATTAACGACGTGAATGTTGATTGATTTATGAAGATTTCTTCAGTACCATCGATGTAATAGAACTGTCCCTTATGTGTAACTGTTCAAAAGTGGTTGTTGAAATACAAATATTTGGGGGAAATTAATTTTTGATCTTATCATACCAAAAAACATGATTGTGATTCTTGATAATTTATTTATAACTCTGTTTTGATATTTGCATTGACTAAGTGTAAATCATTGTCTTTAGTAATGCTGTTCTTTCTATGTTGTTAGTGTAATCCCAATATATTGTAGCTATTGACATTGTATGTTTGTATCAAAATACACAATGCACAATACATACACAACCTTTTTTTTCCCCATGCCGATGGACCTAATCTCATTAAACACAACACTTGTACTTTACCACAATTGATTTGATCGCTCATTCCGATAGTCATTCTCATCTCGCTGCATCCTGTACTATCGCCCACAGTTTAGCCCCAACACGCAGTATCTAACCTGTAGATGGCAGAGATGGCCATCCTCCTCAAATACCTGATATTTCATGTGAACTGAATGGGTGGTAGGACTGAAACCTTCCGATTCTGCTCAAACAGCAGGAAGGTGGAGGCCCTAGATCTAGTGTCACAGCAGAGGACAGCCTTAGCTCACTGTCACGAGCCCTGACAGCACAGAGATGTTTGTGTTACTACTTAAAAAAAATGGTAAATTAAATCTCAAACTGAAGACCCATCCTCAGAGTAATTAATATCAGGTAGTCAGGCTTCAAAATATGTCCAGATGAATTTGGAGGGGGGAAAAGGGTTCATTTTATCAAACTGGCTATTGAGTTACAGGGAACAAACTCCTGATGGGTGAGAGCTGACATGAGACGTTAGCAGACCTGCGCCTTGAAAGGTACGCTGTAATTACTGGCAGTTGTATTTTCTTGGTTTGTAGCCCCCTTTTGTTTTGCTGTTGGCAAAAGCACATGTGAGACTTTTTGTATTTGACTGGCTTAATAAATCTATTCTAAGTGTCTATTAGTTTACCCTCCTTATTCATCTCCATATATTTGTTTTTCCATTTTTATTGTAGGATAGAAAGACTCGCAGTGTAACGGTTGTTTCTGGAGAAGGAACGCACGCTGCACATCAGTGAGTTATTCTTGATGATTTATTTAAAGTAATTCATATGTAGGCAGTAATGGCTAACGGGTCCTGTGGTGAGAAGATGACATGATGCTGTGGGATCACAGGGCAGCCTGAATGCACTGAAGAGCTGACCCGAGCCCCACGCTCCGAGGAGGCACCACAGAATTCCTGTTTTCAAGCCTCCTCTTCATTCAACATGCCACCTTCGTGTATCAGAATCTGTTAACTTTACATTCTACCTTTACTAAGCCAGCACACATCGTTACAAGTTTCTACATCAGATGGAGGATTCTGCTGTGATGGATCAGATCTAAGTGAAATGCTTCTGGGTGTAGCGTTGGAGCAGGTATTTTCGGATGTCGGCTCGGACCGCAGAAATGTTGATGCTCGGGTGCCACCTCATCACAGGCTTCCCATCTGGGCCAACCAGGAACTTCTCAAAGTTCCACTTGATGTCACTGGTCTTCAGAGGCTCCCAGAACAATCTGCTGGCATGGTTCCCGAAGTCGTCTCCAACTGGAGGGCAGGATTTCTGTGTGGCACAAAGCACAGGAATATAACAAGAGCAACAAAGCCACAGTGTACAGACATGTGAACAGCCTCCATCCTGTTGATCTGTCACGACAAAAGGCTGAATTTGATTTATAAGATGTATTTTATTTTATAAAATTACCATATATATGAAGGTAAAATGAACTACTTCAAGTGCAACCAGCACACCCAGTGAGAATTTTAATTTGCTCAGACAAAGTCCAATAACTATTAATAGCTGTCATATCTACAATGGCACTCAGTAGAGCACATACCTCCGCCAAGGCCCAACAGTCCTCTTAAACTCAAATAGGCTGCACCAAGTATCACACACCCATAGATATCAGTTCCCTAAATGTGTCAGATTTTTTAAATAAAGATCCATGAATAATTCCCAAGGAAATCAGTGTAAAAAAACAAACAAATACCCATCCTTCCTCTAGATTTCATGGTAAGCCATCCAGTTGTTTTTGCGTAATCCTGCTAAATGATAAATGAACAAGGTCCAACAGTCGCCACTCCCCTTATGAAACCACATTTAACATCTCTGGAATCTGAATTTTATTGGACCGAAATTTCCACTGAAGTTTTCCTGATTTTTTTTCAATCAAGATCCATGAATTTACAAAAATGTCAAAAAAACAGCCTCTCACAATGTTAAAGAAAGTGAAAAGAAATCCTGGTTCTGCCCCCTGATCCGGATCCATACTAAAATTGTGTCGGTTCTTTCCTGACCCATAACACATCCTTCCACCAGGTTTCGTATTGAGCTGTCTAGTAGTTTTTGCATAATCCTACTAACTATGAAAAACAGATGCAGATGAAACCATGACCTCCTTGGTGGAGGTAAAACAGGATATACCTCACGCAAGGTTTGCCTGTGTTTGTTCAGGGTGTGAACATATTTATTAAATATTCAGTAAATATTAACTTGGTTAGTGAAACGTATCAGGTCAATGGTCACAGGAGTCTCTCTCATTCCAAAATCTGCAATAGCTCCCTGCCTTTGGTGAAAGATGCTGAGAAATTAGATTGATGTATATAATAACAGATCAGAACTCACCTTAAGGAATGTGTAAACCGCTTGTTCGTCTCTTCCGTTCACATCCCCCTTCTCGAATAGCGGGAAGTTTGGCATGAAGCCGTTGCCTGGTCTGACATGTCTAGAATCCAGAGAGAGGGCAGCTTATCAGTGGACGTGCCTCAGAGCACTCTGTGGCTTGGCAGCTGTCCTACACCCAGTGCAAGCTGAGCAGAGCCCTCGCTCTGAACAAAAAGTGTGTTTTTCTGAACGATGGAACCTGAGACATCAATTCTCTATGGTTGTGTGTGTGTGTGTGTGTGTGAGAGAGAGAGAGGAGATGCTTAGAGAAACTGATCTCATTGCCAAAGGATGTTTCTACCTCATTAAATGAAGCTCTGTCGATTGACCGAGGATTTACCTTAATTACAAATTCCTCTGTACATTCACCTATGAAGCTTCTTACGTTACATCACATTACAATGAGTAGTGTCTTATGAGAAGCTTGTGACTGAGATTTAGGCAGTGGTGGAGAATGTTACTGAAGTAAGGTAAAAGCAACTTTTTTACTGGAGTAAGTACTTGCTTTTAAATATACGTACTCAAGTATTGAAAGTAAAAGGTATGTGTCAAGTTCCCTCATGCAACTACAAGTTTTTTTCCACTTATGTTAGCTTTTTATATACTTACATATCGTACATGGAAGCACATATTATTTTTCTTTGGAAAAACATACACGTATCTTTGACCTGACTGCCGTTATTTATTTCATTTGGGCTGAGCTGAGAATAACCAGCACTGAAAAAGGATATGTTTCTCACTTTAAACCTGGCAGGATCTCATGTTTTTGTCCCGGTTCCTGTTTCCCAAACTGGTTGCAGGGAAATCCAAGAACGGTGAGTCCATATGGTTCCATCTCCTCCTGTAGTGCATTCAGTTCTGACAACAGAAGAAGCAGTGAAGTGTCTTCATGTGGAGAACCACCTTTTCATGCATAAAGTCAATTCGGATGCTGGTGGATTAGGTGCAGATTCTTACCCACATACTGAAAGGTTAAACCTCAGTATGTCGCCACATTGACGAACAGGACACTCCTGCCTCTGTAGTCGCCGAAGCTCACATTGTGGCTCCCGTTCAGGGATTTTGCCTGGTATTTGAATATGGTGTCATCCGTGGATGAGTCACAGTGCTGGAGGTATACAAACACACAAACACACAAACACACAACCACACAGATCAATGGAGGTTATATTTGTTTTAACTCTTCAAAACAGTTCTCCACCTCTTCGGCGGTGTAGTATTTCTGCTCTTAAATTATGCTTTTGTAGATTGCGATATGTGGGAAAAACAAAATACCTTCAATAAGGACTCATTCTGTGGGAGATATCTGTGTTTATTATTTGCTTTTAGATTCACACCAATAGAATTACATGGATTTGACTACTCTCTATTAACACATTTGCTTAATCATGAGTGGTGTGTTTGTAACTTTTCAGTCACCCACTTCTTTTCAGAGAATTTGTAAATTGTAAATTTAACAAAAACAACTGTATCACTTGTATGTATAATGAATTAGTAAGAAATGATAAGTAACAAAAACGTATATGTGTTTTAGATCATGAGCTCTTAAGGTGGGAGGCAGGTGCAACACTTTCACCTCTCCTCCACCTCATACCTCTGTTGTCATGTCGGATGGTTACACAACTGAGATCTGCCCCCACTAAAACACTAGGCCTGTGTCAACAGAGCAGAGCGCTGCTATCCTAGAGTCAGAGGCAGAGTCATCTGTTCACACTGAGAAATAAGATCCACTATATCTTTAGCTTACATTATCTATGACAATGAACCAGGAGCTCAGAAACGATGTTTTGCCTCATCCGGACCAAGTTTTGGTGCCTGTGATGTCTACTGGTCCTGAGAGAGACACTGGCCAAAATGTCCTGACGATCCCAAAATCCTCACATCTTCAGATATTCTCAAAATTGTCCTCACGAAGATATATGTACAAGTAGGCAACACACACACACACACACACACACACACACACACACACACACACACACACACACACACACACACACACACACACACACACACACACACACACACACACACACACACACACACACACATTGGCATAATGCATTTCCTACCCTTACCCTACTGCCCTTTGGTAAATGAGGAAAAGCCAAATTTCCTCACACTCCCAAAACCCTAACCCTTTCCATTGACCTCTATTAATTGTGTACAGCCAAACCAAAACCGTATCCCTAACCATAACCACTTCATACCTAACCTCATCCCCCTAACCACAATTCACATCTTACCCTTCACCTTAACCAGGACCACTTAAATTAATTGTGGCCTCAGTAGGACCAGGCTTTGTTTCCCATGAGCCCAGTAAGGTAACACACACGCCCATTTTTGTTGTATATTATTATTTCCTACTCTAATTTGGACAAATATGTAAAACCATGACTCTAAAACTGTTCTGATGTCACATCTCAGATCAAGTAGATCACATTCTCCACCATGAATCCTCCCAGTGCGCAGGTTAGAAGAAAACAGTGATGTCACCTCAGCTCGTACTCTGGATCCACACTGAACCAATGTGTTGTGTGCGGGCATCAAACATAGGGCATCAACCAAAGGGCAACACAGGGCATCAAACAGGGCATCAACAGGTGGACACCTACCTGTGTGAGCAGGGCTCCGGCGGTGCGGGGCCGCAGAAGACCGAGCAGCAGCAGCGGTACGAAGGGCCACATCATCCCGATCTTCCCCAGACACGGTGGCCGCTCACTGTGGCTGCGTGTCCGCGTCTCCCGCACGTTAAGTAATATGCCGGGGGGGGGGGGGGTGTGGGGAGGGTGGAGCGAGCCACAGCTGGCAGGGAGGACGCCCCCTGCTGACGTAAACCGAGCACACGACACACATGAATGAATGGATGAACGAGTCATTTGTCCTAATAGCAGGTATAAGATGGATGGAAAGCTAAATTCATGAGACCCATCTTCCAGCTCCACAGCATTCACATCAACGGATGTTTGACGTGTTTGCCTGGTGCTCAACCTATATTGTGAATATGCGTCAACAGTATTCAGACTGGACAGAAGAAAGTAATTGTATTCACCTCTCTGGGATCAGCTGTTGCCAAGGTGAGCTTATCCACCTGTGTGTGGCTGAGGGGCCTCTGTCCTGTCCTGTTGACGCCACATAACTATATATTGTTCAGTGTTCACATATTGTCCCACCAAGGTGCAGCCTTTTGCAGCAAGGTACTGCGGTGACAAAATAAAACTAGAGGGCGATGCAAGCAAGCAGAAAGTGTTTCCATATCCTTCTGAGACACACACTGTCTGTGAGTGTGTCCAATTTGAAAATATACTGTTATGTAAGTTTCCCCAGCGGATCTCATGCAGGTTACGGGACAGGATGGATTCAAGAAATTGGTTTGCATGTCAATTTCAAACAAATATTTGCATTCCTGTATTTTCAAGTTTAAATATCAATGTGTTTGAATTGACCAATGTTCTGAGTCACCGGAGCTGCTACATAGATGCTATATGGAACAAATTCCGTTTGACACAATGTCAGCTAAGATGAGTGGCATCAAATACAGGTAGTTTGCATTTAAGAACTCTATCCATATCAAAATGTAACTGTCTTTTACTGTTATATTTTTATTTACTTGAATTTGCACGGATAAGGATCATAGTTAACTGTGTTCAAAATCCTCCTGCCACAACAGATCAGCCCCTGCATAAATATACAACACGCTATAGGATACTATACAAAATACCTTCGACTGTAAACTGCACTGCTGTTAGCGGGATTTTCTTTAAGTTCAGACACGTAACTTTGTTGATGTCACTGATGACATTATCAGAGTCACGCTCCAGCTGGACAGGCACTGCACTCCTGTAGTAAAATAGGGGGCCATCCCTATTTTCCACTGAGACCTTTTTTCCGTCCGTCTTTTGAATCTTAACAAAACAGCCCAAAATAGAGGGTCTGGCTTTAGGGGGCGTGGGACGTGTTTGCCTTCAGGGCTTTCTGCTAGAAATCCTTACTGGTAGAAGTTTAACTTTTCAGGTTGGATAGATTTAGAAAAAGATCATGGTGTGAATTGACCCTTGCTGTGTCTTGATGCAGTTTCAGAGAAACTGATGTGGATCTGTCAATTAAAGAATTACTGCAGAAAGGTGAAATAGTAGATCTGGCAGCACATGTAGACAGTGTTAGTATTTTAATAATATAATTAAACACTATAGCCCCGAAAAGGACCGATTTTACGCGCATTATGTTTGTACCTTAACAGAAATAATTAATGTTTTGTTATGTGTTAGGACTGTAATCCGTGGCATACAATAACACTGTACTGAAACTTGTTCTCATACATAAACCTTTATATATATTACAGTATTCCTTTAGCTTTATTCAACATCACACATACATGAATGCACTGTGCTCATTAAGACACTGTGACCTATGCCTTAGAAAGAAATCAAGCTGAAGGGCAGATAGGAAAGGCGCTGTCTTGTCTGAAAAACACACATGCTTACGCACACAGAACATACAGCCGATAAAGCAGGAACACAAGATTTCTCACTCCAGTGAACAACAACACCATATCTCCAAAACTACTGAAGACCCACAAGGCTTCAGCCGGGTCAAGGCTTGTTTTTAATCCACAAAACCAAACACTGTCAGAATGTGAAGATTTGCCCAGCTACTATCAAAGGAGGGCCGAACCTGGGAGCAGCTCCTCATCATTGGCGGATTCCAGGGCCAAGAGGATGGGACCACGCCTGCTCACCAGCAAGAGAGAGCCAGGGCTAAACCACGGTGACTCCCCCTCGTTATTGACCAATGAAGTTCTACCTACTATTATAAATATTGCACCTGTCGTCCGTTCGGGCCGACTCTTGACTACCCCGTGCTACTGACTTAGCCGAGGCTGTGTATTGAGTGCCCATAGCTATGTGCACATAGCTATGCTGTACCTTTTCATTGCTTCTGAATAAATACTTGTTGAACCAAACCGAGACCAGCTCTTCTCATATCTCGGGATAAAAGAACACGACAACAGACATCTGAAGGACAGATGGAGTAACTATATAAATATTTACACTGATGGTTCAAGGGATCCAGAAAGCAAAAGAGTGGGATTTGGTTCATACATCCCCCATGTTCAAATCTGTCAGAGTAGAAGACAACCAGATGGGATTTCAATATTCACTGCAGAGTTAATTGCTTTATTGTGGTGGGTTGAAGATGGAGGCTGGGATGAAGTTGTACTGTGCACAGATTCGTTATCTGCCCTAGTGGCATTGGTGGGGGGAGAGGGAAGCTGGGCCAGATATAGTTGGGGAGAGTTTAATGATGGTCTTTATGGAGAGACAGGCAAGTAGCGTGGGTATTTTATGGGTGCCAGCACATGTTGGGGTTGAGGGCAATGAGGTGGCAGACAGGGGAGCAACGGCAAGTTTGGGCAGAAATACAGTGGATGTGCAAGTGCCCCTTGGAAGGATGGAGTGTCGCAGCATCATCGGTGAGAGGCTGAATCAGATATGGCAGCAAGAGTGGGATGGAGACGTCAGAGGAAGAAAGCTATTTAACATCCACGCATCAGTTAAACCTGTTAATAAAATATCCCTGCCTCAAATAGACGAAATCTAATTTAAAAGGTTAAGGCTCGGACATTGTGGACTATCAAGTGGGTTGGTGCTTGTGTGAAAACAGAGAGATGGAAACTGTGACAACTGTGGAGTCCTGGAGTCTGTCCAACATATTCTGATGTGTCGTCCACTCTATGCCAAAGAAAGGACGGAGCTTTTTAGACTACTAGGCAAACTGGGTACTGAAACTTTTTCTGTAAAATCACTGCTTGGTGATGGGATGTGCAAGAAGGAGAGAGCTGGGGAAGTCTTGCACTTCCTTAAAACTACAAATTTATATCGCAAGATATAAACTGAGGGCATAAACTGCAGGGATGATTCCCCACCGGTGGGAGGCAGTAATGCACTAAATAGTGCCTAGTCTGCCGAAAAGAAGAAGAAGAAGATGCAGTTCCAGTGTTCCCCACAGGAGGCTGACATTGAGCAGACTGGGTTCCTCTCAGATCGGCGGTGACAGCAGCAGCAGTCAGTCCCTCAGTGAGAGCTCAGCCTCAGCAGCTCCGCTCCGAGATGGCGTCTCTCCTGCAGCCGGAGAAAGTTGTGTATCTGGTCCGCGGAGAGAAACGGATCCGAGCTCCTTTATCTCAACTCTACTTCTGTCGCTACTGCAGCGAGCTGCGGTCTCTGGAGTGCGTGTCTCACGAGGTACGTTCACCCGAGGCTTTAGACGAGCTAGCTGCTAGCTACTTTGTTGTTAGGCTACCCGGAAGCAGCTGTGACGAGTAGGCGGTTAGCCCAGCCGTCTCGCGCGATGTATGGGTAAGGTGCCTGTCACTCAGGCCAGTGTCCTCGTCTCATTGGCTTAGCAAGCAGCGGGTTCACTTCCGTTAGCGTTCTGCCCAGAACAAGCTAACGCTGGTTAGCTCTTGCTATTCTTCAACTTCAGCTCAAACTAACCGGTTGGCTGACATCTATAGAAGATGATCATGATATCTGATAAGTGAGAAAACGTTTTCCTGACTTTGCTCCATTATAACTGACGTCCTCACCGTCAGAAAGCTGCTTGTTAACGTGGCTCAATGTTATGGACACCACACCCAGGCTGACACAGATTATTCCTCCATGGCAATTTCTCATTGATAGTGAGAGGCTTTTCTTTGTAAACATGAGACAGTTCATTCTATAAACCATGAAAATACCCTCTTTGTCTTTGTACCTCTCTGTTTCAATAAATGCTACTGATTTATTTAGGTTGCTGTTATTGACACACTGATATTCCTATAGATGTGGATGCATAGTTTGACACACACTTCTGTTTCTGGTGATCAGGTGGACTCCCACTATTGTCCCAGCTGTCTGGAGAACATGCCCTCTGCAGAGGCTAAGCTTAAAAAGAACAGGTGAGACTAAACCATCTTTACTCAGCACTCATCCGTCTGGTGTCTTTACCTCATTGCATTCATCTCACTTAAATTTCCTCCTGATTGTCTCCATTGCAGGTGTGTCAACTGTTTCGACTGCCCATGCTGCATGCACACACTGTCCACCCGGGCCACCAACATCCCGGCTCCTCTGCCTGATGATCCCACCAAGACGGCCATGAAGAAGGCCTACTATCTGGCCTGCGGTTTCTGTCGCTGGACCTCCAGGGATGTGGGAATGGCTGACAAATCAGTGGGTGGGTACTTATGTAATGTTCACATTCAGCTCCAGTTGGTATAGAAACCACGAGCAGTGCATATCTTGTGTGGAAGGTTTGTTGTAATGCCTGCTTTCAGAGTTCTGCAAGGATGGCTTTGTTTTTTTTTTGTATACTTGATGTAAGCATCAACAAAAAGCCAATGGGATTATTACAGATAAGGCCCTGTGACAAACAAACTTTTTTCCAGCAAGACAATCTCCACAAATATACACCACGTAAATGATTTGTGAACACGAAATACAATTGCCAGAAGTAAAAAGCTAATATTTGGCTACAGGGCCACAGTCACACATTAAGCTTCCACTTTGTAATTTTAGTAAGTGTTCTTACCTCTTCTGCATAAGCCTTTCCTCTTGTGAGTGTAAGTATAAAGGCAGAGCAATGTGTCAAATTTAGTGTTTGGCATGGTGACCGGACAACCTTTCCAGTCTAATTTATCATGTTTGCATCAACTCTTTTTATAAGTAAAAGCTTAACAAATCACAAGTGGAGTATTTACTGATGTATTTTGTATCACAAAAGAATATGTGAATAGATCTTGAGCTTGTGTTAACCACAGGCCTTATTACAGGCATCTAACCTTACTTCAGGATGAGGGAACTTGTCTCTTAAACTTGTCTTCCTGATGCACGTTGTTACGGTCTCGAGTCTGATGTTTTTGTATGTTTTTGTTCACTGCAGCCAGCGGTGGATGGCAGGAACCAGAGAACTCTCATACTCAGCGGGTAAGTTTTTGCCTCTGGCCATCTCTTGACTTGCTCACATGATTCCTGATCATGCATTACTTTTGCTTTTGAGTAGATGTGGGGAAGGCAGGGAATTACTCTTGTTTTATAGATATATATATATATCTTTTTAAATTGATATTTTTGTTCTTTGCAGATCAACAAGCTGATTGAGTATTACCAGCAGCTGGCTCACCGAGAGAAGCAGGAGAGAGACAGGAAGAAGTTGGCCAGGAGACGACAGTGCATGCCACTGGCATTCTCGGTATTCTGCTCCCTCAGAACCCAACAGTTCCAATGTCCTAAAAAAATGTTTTATGTCAAACAGCTATTTGTCTCAGTGTTATTTCTTACGAAATATGTAGGTACTATTAGAAAACCCAGATTAACTTTATTCAGGATCGATTTGATTCAAATACTCTACCGAAATCTAAGTAATATTAGAGAGAGTAAACTGCCATTATGTGTGTATGTGCCATCAGAAATATTACATTAATATAATAACAATAATTTACTGTAGTGGCTGCTTTAACTTTGGTTGGAGTGCAAGATTCAGACCATGTCCACTCTATGGATCAATATGAACCTACTGTTTATATGTTACAGAAAAACCACAAAGTCTTTCTTATTGTGAAACTGTACACTTTCAAATTGAGTCGGCCTGGTGTGGACATGGTCTTCGGGCTTCTTGAGCTTGTTGGCGCAGTTTAAAACCTTCTTTCATTCTGCTTTTATAATAATTAAATGCAAAGTAGTCATTCTTGTGCTTTTTCAGCACCATTGTAAACACTTAAGCTGCAATGTCCTGCTGTTGCTCTCATTCACTGATGCATTTCTGTTGCTGTTGCATGTCACTATTGAACGCTAACTTGCTTTCACCTGGTTCTCTATTCTCTCCTTTTTTCTTTGCTTGTGCACTCTCTGATCTTTTGGTTTTTACTCCCCAGCAACACACTATTCATGTGGTGGTGAGTTGTATTTTTCACAAATTTGAGTAGTCAGTTGCACTGTCATCTCTTTATATCTGTTCCTGTCTTAATCTGTTGCCAAGTGACCTCACAGATCACATGAATGTCTCCTCGGGTAAATGAGACCGATATCCACACAATGGGAGCCTTCACGTTGGATAGAGGGAGAGAATAAAGAGGAGACTGTACAACCAGATCAAAATATTTTTCATACCAAGTCCTGAGCCGTAACTCTGTCAGAGCTGATTCTCTCCTACTATCCCCAACAGAAAGGCTCCTGTTATTGTCTTTCTCATGTTAAATGCACTCATGTGGAAAAGTAGCTGTAGATTAGGTCAGTTCATAAATTGTCCTAAGTCCCACTTAATTATCATGAGTCAAAACGGCTAAACTTTATTTTTCCTAAATCAGGAAAAATACGGCCTTGGAACCCGACTGCAGAGGCAGAGGTCTGGAGCTCCCATCTCAAGCCTGGCGGGCCTTTCGTGAGTGCTCTTCTGTCTTATAATGGGAATTACCGCTGCTTTGCCTCCACACATGGAACCTGTTTCTCCCCCTTGTAAAACACTGTATAATATCGGGGACTTAGATGAATTGATTTCTTACCTCCCAGCAGCCATTGTTTCATTAATTTCAATGTGCCATGAAAATCAATTTGGAGCCTTGAAACTTGGCTTGAGATACATCGGTAATCCATCACAGCGAGCAGTTCATCACCCTTATTTCTTCTCAAAGCTACATCATCACCTTGTAGTATTATACTTGTTAGCAGGGATCATTTTTAAACCTCTACACTGGAATGTGTTCAAGGACTCTGCTTAACATCTGGAAATTGTATAATTGTCTGTGTATTGACAGAGTATGCTGTCAGATCCTGGAGGCAAATGTGAACAGTTTTCACAGGTTTTGGCGTTCAGTGGTCGAGTCTGAAATCTTGCACTTCTAATGAATTCACAATCAGTGACTTCTCAAAAGTCTCTGCCCATCTGCAACTTCAATGTTTATTTTACAAAAAATATAATAGATCTGTTAAATGGGTTACTGACCTTAAGTAAGTTTCAAGTCTTTCCTCTGAAAATGATCAGTGTCAATGTGTACCAAAATGCTTCCTCTGCTTCCTCCTCACTCAGACCACATTTGGAGGTGGTCTGGGATACACATGGACACATTATTTTCTTTTTGTGAACATAAATGCACCTTAGGCCATATATGTAGGTGAAGTCACTGACCCACCAGAGTTTATATGTATTTTTAAGCTTCTCAGTGTCAATATGTTGATTTGTTTGTGGTCAGTGCCACACTATAAACACTGATCACCACATATTGATTGATGCTTTTCTTAAATTGTTAATATCTCTCTTCGTAAGACAATTGCAGCTCATTGATTTACTCAGTCCCACACACACACACGTACGTTTTCATTTGGCACATCTGTATGCACAGACAGGGTAAAAACAACATAACTTGGTCTCAGGGAACACAAATGACATACATAATTATTTGCATATAGAGCAGGAGACACTTTCATGATGCATTATAATGGCAGGTGTGAACAGATGAACTTAAATCTGTCCACTTGTGATGAGATCTCTTAGAACCGATGTTAATACCAGGTCTGAACAGGGTCTTAGATACAGGTTAAGATAATGAGAGAAGGTCAATGTGCTAAAAACCCCCTAACCACCTGTACTTTTGGTTTGTTTATCATGTACTTAATGAGTGTTAAATACCATCAATATAAGAGATACAACAGATTGTTGACAGCAGTATTTGTTTGACTCCACCAGCCTTAAAGAGGGTGAGGACCAGAAGGAGATCACTATTGAACTTGCCCAGGCCCTTGATGAAGTGGAGCCCCTGCCTGAAGATTGTTACACCAGGCCCATCAGTTTACCGGAGGGTAAGACCTTTGTCCAGAAATCATTAAGCATCAACAATAACTTGTGTTTCTCTAACTATATATATTTATATACAAATAAAGTTATTATTATTATTAGTAGTAGTAGTTAAATCTGTGTTTTGTTGATGTTAGTGACCACGCTGCGGCAGCGGCTCCTGCAGCCTGACTTCCAGCCTGCAGGGGCGTCTCAGCTCCACCCCAGACACAAACACCTCCTGATGAAGCGCTCACTGCGCTGCAGGGTCAGTACCACCTCAGGGTTTTACTCCTCTCTATCAATTATAGGTCATTGCTTTTAGAAAGATCACAATTATGTAATAACATTTTTCTTAATTTCCTCCACCAGAAATGTGAGCACAATTTGAGCAAGCCAGAGTTTAATCCTACTTCAATCAAGTTTAAAATTCAGCTGGTGGCTGTGTGAGTATTGGTCATCAAGATTCTGTCCAAAACATGTTACTGAACACCATTTTTCCATTTGATTGAAATAGAAATCAGTCTCAAGTCTGATGTAGTTTCATTTGATTAATGTTAAGCACATGTAGTTTAATATCAGATTCTTAAATGTTTTTACACAATATTTAATTTCCTTTGCAAAATAAACAATTGCCTCTATCTAACCCTAACCCTTTCTTTGTCATGGTAACCTACATTTACCTATAACTTAATTTCTCAGTTGTAGTAAAGTTAAAGCTATATTACATACACAATACTATCTAAATCCAATACATTCAACTTAACTGCTGTTAACAATTAATAAATAGAGATTTGAATGTAAGTGATGAGCACTGAGTGTGTTTGAGTGTTCCAGTGTATTGATTGTCCTTCTGTCTCACAGGAGTTATATCCCTGAAGTGAGAATTATGTCCATTCCAAATCTCCGGTTCGTGAAGGTCAGTGTGTTCACAGGTTCTGACAGGAATATATCTTTTACATGTTTTATTCATTCTGTGCGTCATCTTAACCACGTGACCTTGAGTGTGTGAAATGATGCTGAAACAACTTTGTAGTGACTTCAACAAGTCTCAATTTCTATTGTCCTTCAGTGGAATTAACTTTGCAGGCCAACCACATTATACCCAAGATGAATAGGACTGTACCAACTGCTGTAAAGACTGCCGTTTAAATAATGAGACTACAAAACAAAGCCGTAAAAGAGTACATAAGCTATTAACAAGAAAAAGCAATAAAACAAAATCACATTAGGAACAAGATAATAAAAGTTAATGTACACAAAGAACAAAGATATATCACAATCTCTAATGGAGAGTGTGTTGCTCTATTTTAAGCCTGAGAAACTATGAGACGAGAGGGATGGCGTCGTTTGTTAATAAAAACACAGTAACGCAAAGAGATTGATATACTTATATCAGTGTTTCCCATCGAATTAGATCAATCTGTCGCAGTAGCTGTGCACAGGGTGTGTGCGTGCGTGCGTGCATGCATGAGAGCCCGCAGGGACAGGTAAAGGATGCAGTGTCCCGCTTGCTGAGAACTGCATGACCCTTCAGAGGGTGGCGAGGGAGACTATGGCGGGCTGCCACAGTCTTAAGTAATATTTGGGAAACACTGCTTACATCAGGGACAGTCTAGAAGGCATTTAGCCGTCCAAAGAAGCTGCTTGTCACAAACATCCCTAATCAGGACAAATTGCTGCTCCCCATTCTTCAGCAAGTATCCCTGTCCCCCAGATATTTAGTGAGGTATTAAGAATGCTCCATGTTAGTATTCAAATGAACAGAGAGTTACTTTAAGAACCCCATAGTGAACTTAGACAACTGTGAAAAGTTAAGTGTGAAAATTTAAGTGTTTTCCCCTGTGTCTGTTTAGGAGAGCCAAGTGCTGCTGACTCTGACCAACCCAGTAGAGAACATCACCCACGTCTCATTGACCGCTTGTGAGGAGGAAGATTCTGACGACATCAACAGCACTGCCAAGGTATCGGTCTATACTTTCAAAAAGATGTCAGGGCTGTGAGTCAGTGAGCGGGGTTGGTAGTCGGCCCCGCACGGTGGCCGAACATCAACAAACGGAGCTTGAACTGCTGGAAAGAGCATAATTTGTTTTTTCTTGAATAATATAAAGCCCTGGCACAGTTCTCGCCTGCCTCTTGTTAAATATTGCATGATCTATCGAACTGCTTTCTTTGCAGCGAGCTTCAGCGTTCAGAACGGTCAGCTCTTTCATACGGCCGGTTACTGACGGAATAGTTAGCCTGCACATCGTCTCTTATGCAGAGCGGTTGGGTCCAATTTTTACCTCCATCTGTCAGCTGTCACAGGCGCAGCTCAGAGTGCTGTGTTCCTGTGGAAAATGTTACACGAGCTGCCTGTTGCCAGCAGATGCTGCTAGTCCCTCTGTGGCTTCAGGCTGTTTGTCTTGGCCTCTTCAGTGATGAAGTCATGGGCCAGACTGGGTAAAGAAGAGCTCCTGGCCAAATCCGAGCATCTTCATGACTCATTTCCATTCACATTATGGCCAAACAGAGTGCACAGTCCGGTCATTCTGCTTGATCAGATATTTAAACAACCTGGAGGGCTGTGAGAACCACATCCAGCCATGCTCCACTCACCTCTTACTGTTTATGTGTTACACCTGTACATACGGTTGTTAATGATTGTGTGGGTACACTGATTTTACCAGTAAATTATGTTTAATTAGTCTTCCGCCTGAGACAGAAATGACTGTCGACTCCGAGGGGCGAACGCATAAATCAGAAGAACCAATTTAGATTTTGGACACATTTCATCTGCTGTGATGAATGTGATACACATTCAGTCCTTTTGAGAGCGGTGAAAATATCTATTCAAAATTAGTAAAGTGATTAGTGAATATTAGAAAAACTGACACAGCAGTTACACCTGATGGATAGAAAAACTGTGGTCCAAGCCCCAAGCTCGGATGATTGCATTTACTGTAGGCCTGTTATATGAAAATAACCCAATAGTTGTTTTTATGCAACTTCCCCCAAAGTTATAGATGTTAATTATCTGTGCAAAAGTTTTTGGTACAAGACAGATGCAGAAAAAACTAAAATTGAAATATTGATGACTCAAATTAGTGCACAAATTTAATAAATTGGCCTGCTCCCTCCTCGAGGGAACATGGAAGTGCATCAGACCATCTGAAGTATTTTGCCTCATTTTCCAGCAGAGGGCGCTCATTATCAGCTCGACCATTCGAATTGCATTCGGGCAATTTCGTGTCATGTCAAATTCATTCAAACTTAATTTTTTGCAAAGGTGACAGCCCTGGACAGAGCTAAAGCAATGTTGGTGAATGCTGTACATTTTTACCCTTTAGACATATTCTTTACTTAACTGTACAATTTCAAGTGGGAGAGCTCATTTAAAGTGTCATCGATCCCTCACATAGCCTGAAAATATTGCCTCTGCATTTCTGTTCAGGTCATAGTTCCCAGCAAGGAGCTGGTGTTGGCAGGGAAGGATGCTGCTGCTGAGTATGATGAACTGGCTGAACCTCAAGACTTCCAGGACGACCCAGAGTACGTAAATGCACACGCAAACAAACACACACATTGCCACAGGTCACTTTTGGGTACATTACATAGATTTGCACTCATTTCCTGAACCATAACCACCACTTGCCTTATCCTTACTCTGGCCTCAACCACTGACCCAAAAAGCAGCTCTTTCCTAATTAGAGACACAGCTTTCGTCCCTAGTTGGAGAAGCCGTCCCCAACCAACTCCTCTTTGGGCAGAAGATGTGTCCTTAGGGTCGCCTATGACTTAGAAATACAGAATTAGTAGTATGAGGTAGCTCCTAACCTGATCTCTGTCCTCTCCACAGTGTTGTTGCCTTCAGGAAATCCAACAAGATTGGTTTCTTCATCAAAGTGATCCCCCAGAAGGAAGACGATGGGGATGTCACCGTCTCATTTAAGATCAGACACGACTTCCGCAACCTCGCAGCTCCCATCAGGCCAAGCGAGGAGGGAGGCGAAAGCACCCCCGACGCCATTTGGCTCACACACCACGTCGAGCTGAGGCTGGGACCCCTCGCTCCCTGAACATCAATACTCCATTTGCTCTCAATCAGTCCCACAGTCATAGTGTTGGGCTCTTTTGAGCCAATTTCTATAAGATGTGGGATTTAATTCATTTTAAAGTGATTTCTGATTCTGCTCATCGTTGTGTGAGAGCAGTTAGAGATCTACTTGGCATACAGACTCAGAGTTTTCTTGTTTTATCCCAAGTTGCATCATCAGATACATTCGTGGAACTTTCAGTGTATAAAACTATATGAAATAATGGCTGACTGCAGACTGACCAATACATCTTTTAGTTGGTTTCACATTTTTTTGTTTCTTTTGGATGTCGCTAAATGAAGAAAAGTGGTGATGTGCTACATTTCACTGCGTTGTCATCCTCTCAACTTAAACACTGCACCATGTGTCAGTAAAAACTGTTTTAGTTTTACTGTGTTTATTTACAGGAAGCAAAAGCTTATATCTACAGTGCATGTAATTATTTATTCAAAATGTTAAGTTGTTTTGATTAATGAAAATGGAAAAGGATTTATCACTATGTTACATCCAGTCTTTTCTTAAGTGGCAAAACAACTTCAAGCTCCCAGCATCTGTCTTTGCACTTAACGTACATTAAATGTATTAACAGCTATGTTGAAAGGTGAGAGTGGCCATACATTAATATAATGAGATTATAGAAACGGGAGAGAATAACTAAGTGGAGTCCATGAGCAGAATCAGAAACCATATCTGAGAACGATCTGAACAACACACACACACACCTCTCTGTGCTTCTAGCTTGTGTATCCTTGTCAATATCCTTTTCTGCAGACAGCATCGTATAAACTTGCATGCTTCAGCTATAGTAAACATCACACACATAAAACCACGTCATCACAGGCTTTGATCCTGTACTGCTTTCCCATCCGACTATCTTGGATGGAAGGTGACACCTGCCCCATAGTTTTACTCTTGTCAGAACTTGCACAGACGATGTATAAGGAAGCTCTGTAAATTACAGTGTTATGATTTTCACGTGTTGAGACACTATCACTTTACCTGATTTAAAGACGTATCCGTTTTGTTTGGTTTTGTAGGCATCACTGACCTCTTTCAGTGTGTATCGTAATGCTGCTGTCATTTCTGGTCTCTGGTGTGTAAACTTAGTAAAAACGAAGCCTTACAACACAGTTAATCTTCTGTACCGGCTAATAAAACAATGTGATACTGCAACACACCTCCTGACTGTTTTGTCTTTTTACGTCGAGCTGATGTGACTTTTTAAAGCATTTATGGGATGTCTTATATCCATCCTTTATCCTTAGAGTATCTATGCCGCTTATCCTTAGAGGGTTTGCAGGGCGGCTGCAGCCAATCACAGCTGACATTGGGCGATAGGCGGGGTGCGTCCTGGCCAAGTCTCCAATTTTACTGCTTGTCTCATGTTGCGGCTGTTTTCATTGTCACCACTGGATGGCACTGTAGGCAAACAGTTTTTTAGATAGTTGCCCAGCAGAGAATTTGGGGTCGACATTGGAGCATTCGGGGACATGTGCTCCTCGGTTGTGATCTTAAATGACTTCATAAGCTGAAGCAGTGCATCTGTTGATTGCCGTGTGTTTGGATGCTGCAGCACTGGACCCTGCACTGTCTGATCCGCACAGGACCAAACAAAGCTGGTGCTTTTTCTTCAGGCTGAAAAAAAAAACATCTGTCAACATTAGGAGCAGACAGTAATGGAATTTGTGTCCCCGGCAGATACCGCTTTGTTTTTCACACATATCGGCTCGGCGCGATGATGGTTTGCACACATGAGGGACAGTTTATTGCCTCTGGAAAGGCAGATCAGATACGTGCGATGCAGGCCCGCTGCCGCAGCCCCGGCCGAGGCCCCGGCTGCTGTGTAAACAGCGCGGCTCTGTCTGGGTAATAAAGCCATGATTTTTCTTTTATCTTCCGCAGATATAATCCGCTCAGAAGAGGTGGCCTGTGCGAGAGCCATAAATCACCCCTGAAGATGAGGTAATAAAGCACACATGGGGCGAAACAGCCCAGACTCCCACTCGAAGCCCAGCCGACGAGAGAGGGAGCAGGAGCATGGAGCCTGTCACCGGTGCCACTGTGTGCACATGCACTTGCTGGTGGTGGGTGGTTGGGGGGGTCGCTGCACAGCTGGGACGATCACGTTTTATTAAAAAAAGATTAACATTTGCTGCGCTGAACTCGTGCACACAGGCACGGCCATCATTTAATTTGGATGAATAGAGGAGGCAGTGACTGAAAATGACAGGATTGCACATGGCAGATGGAGATTTACACAACCTCACCACTGAGTCATGAGCAACGACCCCCCCCCCAAAAAAACACTCCAACCCTGGATGCCTCCGGTCAGGATAATATTTTCCTGGATCACAATTCAAATTATTTCATGCTCGGTGTCTGCGTGTTCTTATTTGCAGAACCTCGCACTGTAAACAGCACAGACATGTGACCTGTGACCACGTTTCAGGGGGGATTACAAATTAATATCAGGGTGTTCCGGCAGCGTTGGGTAGGTAAGTAGGTTACTCAAGGACTTCTTCTCCTCCTCCTCCTCCGTTTTCCACTTGTGAAGACTAACATCTTTATTTATAAAGACAGAGCTGGCCAGCCTTGACCAGATGAAAAATTCCACACTGAATTACAAGTTTGACTGCACCCGGGACCTTTCCACAATTACGTCATGGCCCAACCACCAGTAACTCACCCGCAGAGGATGACAGGGGCAAGCAGAAGAGGAGGAAAAAGCCACACCTCAACAGAGGCAGTAAATCCACTCCCATCTAATGAAAACAGGGGATATACAGCAGAAGTCTGACCAACCATATCCCTCCAAGCACTGCCCCTCTCCTGGATCGGCTGTGCGTACTGTGAAAGCATGGAGACAGAGGTGTGCTTTCTCTATTAAACACATATTAGTTTGATATATAACCTGGATTTTCACCTGCTTATGCACCACAATGGCTTGGACACGTTCTGTTTCTGGGCACTAGGACCAGAAGCACCCAGACTCAGAGACTCTTTTCATTCTCATCCCCGTGTTTGAGCTTGTGAAGTGGGCCCGGAGCTGCCCTCACTGATTAATTACCGCCTTCATTTTCTGCTCACCAGACCATCATCTGGTTAATTAGAGGTAATTGATGATGTCTACCTGAATGAATAACAGTGGGCATGTGGGCTTCCAAAAGCTGGGGAGGCCAACTCTTGTGAAACCTTAGCTTGTCAGGGAGGGGGAAAAAAAGAAAAAATAAACTTCTTCCTCTGCCGGTGCTCGTTTTGTCATTTACTTTCCACCTCCATCCATTTCCTCTTGCTTTCACTCTCAGTCTGAGCTTGGATGGCTGTAGGTTGGGTGGAATGTTGACTTTGGACGCGCGGTTGAAAAGGATCGCTCTGACTCTCGACACCCCCTCTGAGCCCCTGTCCGCCTGACTGCAGGCCCAGTCTGGGCCTTCATTTATTATTTGCTCAATTGCTCACTGAGAGTTTTATGTGAGTAAGGGCACAAGTATGTCTGCACCAATGACTCTATGTACATGTATAGGTTTTATTCTTCCTGTGCAGTCATAGGTCGGCAACCTGAGCTGAGTGTCCCACATTGGGGCCTCAGTGGATCCGCCAGAGCTACAGGGAAACTGAAACTCAATAACTTCCCACTCAATAAAAAGAGCAGAGAGTGAACATAATTAAGAATTCAGGGCTAGTCTTGTTAGGATAAGGAAATAAAACTGTGAAAGGAGTAGTTAAACTGTTTGTGTGACCTTAGCCCTGTGTAACTCCACGATATGGTGTTTCTGTGACTCCACAGATGTCCGCCATCAGTACAGAGAGATAAGACAATATTTCTACAGACTGAGCAGAACCCTGCAGGCATGAATAGAGGACGAATTGAAATGTTGGATTAAAGTGTTTCAGCCTTTCAGCCCAGACAAACATTTCCTTTATTCAGACAGAAAGTAGATATCAGTGAAATCACCCAAAAAAATAACAAACCCACTGCTGGATGACAGGTTAAAAAAAAAATCCTTTGACTTTCCCCTGAAGAAGGCAGCACTGCGATCGAGTCATGGAGTAACCTCTGGGAAATATTCTTTTTCACGTGTTTGACGAGAGTTAGATGAGAGGATGCGTTTGCTAAATATGAAGCTGGAGCCAGAAGACCGTTAAAAAGAAAGTCTGCGGCTCTGTCTGGTGACACAAGCAGCTCCTCTAAGGGCCAGGTACTCGATGAGAAATGGTTCAGACCACATGTTGTGTGCAGCAGTTAAAGTATGTCATCAAATGGTTGGATTTTCAATTTGGAGAAAGGTAGAGGAATAGTAGGACATACCCCTTAAATCCAACATTGTAAAGCTGCAAGGTTCCCAGGGCTGTTGGACCAGGATGTCTGAAGAAGCGTACAGGCTGCTTAAAGCTGATTAACATTTCATATTTCACCTATTTAATATGTACATAAAGTACATTTCCAACCTCTTTGCTGTATTGCAGTATTTCTGCTTAGCAGTTGTGAGCCTGGTATCAATCTTCTCATTTAATTAGTGGCCAGAAAGTAAATAGGCGTATTTCTAAAAACACCATTCTTTTAATAAGACGAGATTTTTACCGTGACATTTACACTGTGTTATGTTCCATAAAGTTCAGCTCAGACAGTAAAGCCGCCAATATCCACTCACACCTTGGCCTGAACTTTCCACAAGACCTATCTCTGCACAAACACATAATTCTACTGGCGGGACATTTTGCCCTGAGACATAAATGACACTCATTTATTTGCTTGTATTAGCAGACAGAGCGAAGCTGGAGATCCCCCTGACATTTAGAGAAAAACAGTCATGAATCTCTGCAACCCGCCACGCTAAGATCTCAATTCAGTGTCCGGCACAGGATAATCCTCTGTGGTCCGCGAGGATCCACCCAAACAAGGATCATTAATTGCCAAAACGAATTACATGCCCCACAGAAATGCAGCCACACGCCAGCAATAATGCAAGTTCAATAAATAGAGGATTTCAATTAGAGGCAACACTTGTAGAAGCACTGTTGTTGGCTCGCTGTGGATGGTACAGCCTCGGGCTTCTTGGGCAGCTAAGCCCCATTAGCTTCTACTGAAAGTGCGCTGCCAGCTGAGAATGTGTGGATTGATGCTGAAGACAGTGGTGGCTCCTTTTTTTTCGCCGTACAGCCGCCCAAGTGGCATGTGGCCAAACGCGCAGAGGCCTGGTCCATCACGACCCACCCCCCCCCTCCAGCACACCACAAATACTGTATATCCTGGCATATAAATACAAGCAGAGAAATTCCCATCGCTGAGCAGTGCTGGGAATGTTTCACCCGGGAGAGTTAAATCAATGCAGGGGATCAATGGGATGTTCATTGGCTGTGTGGTGCAGGGACATGAAATGTCAAAGTGTACAGTAGATGTGGATTTGCTGTGGACTCTATCAGTGTTGAATTTCACAGGTTGAGGAGCCCCTCATGAGCACAGAGGACAATAAAGACCCCTGCAGAGGGAGCTTGTGGAGCGTATGATTGTTGTTCCCTATTTATATTAACATGTAGTGTTTGTGTGTTTTTTCACAGGTAACTTCACTTTGTTTTGTACCAGACTGATGAGATGTGCTGTATAATTGTACAGCTCCTGTAAAATCAGCTGGCTGGTTTGTACTAGAGTTAATCTTGGATTTGACTTAAAGTGAATGACAGCGTGGTGCGTCTGTGAAAGTTCTTCCCACAGTTTGCTGACATGTCTGCAGTTCTTTTCACTGAGCAGGAGATATAATATCATGGTGTCAGAAAATTCACCACGTCTGAGACTCAGAATGAGAAGTCACAGGCTGACGTCAATGTTTTCTCCCACTCAGCTGCTTGAAATCATGGTTTTAACATATGATGTGAACGTGGTACAATTCTTACTTTTTCATACTCCTGTTTACTCTGTATGTATATTCATTTATGTTGTTCTTCATTTGGGGTTTTAATTTGTTACATTTTCTTCTTTCTAAATTCAGCACTTTTTCCATCACACATCATTCGCACAACCATCAAGGGCAATTTAGGTTTCAGTGGACACTTAGGCATGCCGGAGCTGGAGGAGCCGCGGGGATCGAACCACAGCCGCAACCGCCCTAATGTGCGACCACTGCAGAGCATTTCTACACTGTAATCAAACCATCCACCTTCATGACGTCGTGTTTCCTCCGAAGAGACATTAGAGGTGTCTTCGCACGTGGACACTAACCCCTAAGGAAGTGGTCAGCACACCCTGTTCTTCTTCCAACCTGGTCAAACTTAACAAGTGAAACTTAATAGTACCTAAAACCAGTAACTAATTTGAAAGTTATCCTACTTGTGTGAGTCCAGTTAGTCCAGTGTTTATCGACTGTAAAGTGCCCATAGTCATGCACAACAAAATATGTAAATATTGTATATTTATGTATGAATAATACATCATTTATATGATTCTCTTAAGACTGGCTTTGTATGGTTACAAACATTACTGTATTTTATTGCACCTTTGTTGTAAATATCATTCTATTGTTGTCATGGCTTTTACAACCAACTGTTACAGTATTTCATTGTCAGTGTTTTTAGCTCATCGTCTCTAAACTACCAGGTGCTATAAAAATGACGTTTGACTAATTGATTGATGAAGCATTTCACTTAACACTTAATTAGCGTATATTTCGTACAGATGTTTTTCAAAAGGAGATTTGGATATTTCATTAATCCCTGCAAATTAGTAATCTATCTTCTGATGCAGTCGTGCGTAGTTAGGTTGCCTTTTGAGTCAGTGATGATCATATTTATTGAAGTCCAAAGTGATTTGGATGTTTCGCTGCACACTGCTAACTCTCACCTTGTCTCCGTTAATGAGAACATCGTGTGTAAAAGAGGTTTATGGACACTCGGGTTCAGCTGTGGAAACAGTCAGACTGGAGATCCTGCAGAGTCTGACGGCACACAACACAGCACTGAATTACACATTTTGAAGTCATGCCTTAGGAATTTCAGACAGACTGAACTTTACTGAAACAATAAAGCAAGGAACATGTAGTGAAGTCATGATTAGGGGAAAGTAATTCACTTTCAAAGAGAAATTAGAATTTCAACCACTTTTCATTTAGTTTTAATTCAAAATTCAACTCAAAATTGTATGTTTTTATACTAATATACTATACTATAATATATAATATATATACTATATGATACTGGACTATAACAGGGATCTGAACAATCTAATTGTGTGTGCAGTAGGTTATAATAAAGCTGCCAGAGACGTGTGACCCTCACTATCCCTGGAGTTGGTTGAAGCATGCAAAGGATATTTATTTTAACTAAATAAAATGCACATGTTTCATTGCTTCCTGTGGTGCCGTAAAATGACCTGCAACTGCTGCTAGTTCTAATCCGTCATAGTCATTTCTACATTTAACTCTTGAAACTAAAATGACTAAAACACTGTTATTTCTAAATGCTTTAAATTTTTATGGAAGTTATCTCACGACCCCCCAGAGGGTCCCAGGCCCTAGTTTGGGAACCACTGCATGTGTTATCCCTGTCTCTGGGTGCTTGAAGTGAATTTATTTTTCTTGTGACAGATTGTCGACGATGGTAAACTTCCTTCCAAAACATAGATCCAGATGAAATGAGCCTTGTCCGACCTGGTGAGAGGATGGAGAAGTAGAAATCTCCAGACATTTATTTGGATGTGTGCTGTGCAGTGGTTCTGGCTGCTGTTTATCTACAAAGTGGACCTGCCCGAGGACACAGGTCTCACAGTGAGGACATCCTGAGTCATTGCCAGGTCTTGTCACTGGTCGATGTTCTGCTGGGAGGAACAGGGTAGATTGGGGCCGTTGGCTTTTGTCTAAACTATGTTGCTCTCTTTAATTTCCTGTTGATGGGCCTCACAGATTTGATTTCCTGCTGACGCGGGAAAGATAATCTTGTTGCCAAAGACTTTATCTGCGATCCTCAGAACCCACCCCAGCACCACCTTCTCTTCGGACGACAGGCCTCTCTGGGTTGTTTGTATTTTATAACTTGGTTTTGAGAAGACCTGGTGGGAGAGTGTGTAGAGGAAAAAGTGAAAATGAGAAACAGAGTCAGTGTGGGTATGAGGGCTGGAAGATATATTTTTGCTCCTGAGTGTAGGTTGTCGTTTTTTTTTATGAGCAGAGAATAACAAACACTCGATTAACGGCAAAACATTTTACAAATCTGACGTCGATCAATTATGTGCTACATCTCCTTGTTGAGTTTGTAGAATGTATATAAAAACATATATTGGACTTTTGTGATATTGCTATCGTTGAAAATTACATTGCGATCATTAAAGATATTGTTTTATCGCCCAGCCCTAGTGGCAGCTTACACAAATTATTATATAACTTTACACACTTTATAAATCCCTCTTTGGTGTCACAAGTGATGACACAACTACAAAAGTCACACAACGGAAAACATGATGTTGTGCCATAATGCATCAAACGTGATACCATAAAATGGTGTGCCTTTCGGCATTCAATAAATTTGGTTATCAAAATAAAAATAATAAATATTAATATTTATTATTAATATTAAATAATAACTTTAATTGATTAAAGTTACCTCGGGGCACCACCCTTCAAAGGAAGGGAAAAGATAGCCAATTTATTGATTAAGTCTCATAAAGGTTCTAACTACAAATTTGGAACTCTGATTAACAATTAAATTAATAACTATAACCAAAATTACCATAGAGATAGTTAGCTAAGTTGAAGGATATGGGGTTCTTGACAGTGTAGAGGTTGGCGAAATTCACTTATGCAACATTAATGAAAAAACATTTGTGAAAGAAAAACATTTATTATGAATATAATAAAGTATAAAAACACAAATTACTAACGGTCTAATTGCTAAACAAGGATAGGTATGTGTGTGTGTCTGTGTGAGTCAGCGTGCTTTCAAGATGGTCGCTGGCCAAAGAGATAACACCCTTCCCCCACCTATTGGAATGTTTACGACCTGTAGAGATAATGAGGTGAAGAGTTATGCGTGTGTCTGTGTGTGTGCCAAATTAGAGAAAGTTACTAGATGTATGCAAGGAAGACTGTGAAGAGCATAACAGACTAACATTACTTTCTCAATAACTTGTACCCAAAATATCACAACACCACAAATCAAACTTATAAACCTCACACAGAATCGAATAAACAGTCTTGCTTAGCCTAGTATAATTATTAAGCCCAGTTGTGTAACCAGTCCGTAGAAAGGGGAAAAAGGAAGTTGCTGTGCAGTTCGAAGTTTTGTGTCGTCTTGCTGGTTCCTGTTGAGTTGTGTAGCTCAGTTGCTGGCGGAAGTTTTCCTGCAGGACATCGCGTCGCTGCTAGGACGTTGGTAGAGCTTGGAGGGCGAGGAGGTTTCCTTGGTGAGATGAGCTGGAAGCTGCACCTTTGTGCTCCTCTCGAAGAGTTGGATGGGAAGAGAAGATGTGAGCTGGAGACGAGGCTCAACAGCCTTCCCTCCTGTGGAAGGATTGTAGGAACAGGCTCGACAGCCTGCTCTCCGTAGAGGGAGTGTAGAAAGAGGACTAGAAGAGTTGGAGATCCTGGCTTATATTGGCCCGGTGACCTCACAGGTCATGGGGTCCAGAGTGACCAATGGGAGTTGAAACCTGTGTCCCTGGGGGGTTTTCACACCTCTGATGCCCCCTGGGAGACGGAGTTCCTTGCTCTGGTTTTTGATGGCCCCTGGGAGACTGAGTCTTGGAGGAACATGCGGCTTCAGGCTCTTGACTGAACATGTAGGCCGAAGAGTGGTTTCACAAAGAACCATGGCCCAACAATGATCACAACGGAAGTCGGTAACAACAAATGTTAAAACGTGATGCTCTTCTATTTGAGAACGTACGGTACAGGTGCTTCCCTCCTTTTTGGTCACTGCGAGCACCCATACCGTAACTCCTCAAATACACAAGCATCACATTTGAAGCAGTGACTTGCTTGTCCAGGTTTCGAGAAACAACATCTCACCTGACCCTTACATCCATGACTTAACTGCAGTAAGTAACTCTTCTAATCAGTTCATGTTTCCTTGTCAACATCCATTTTCAATCACCACACTGTGGTTGTGTTTCTGTTGTGGGACTTTTGCGGTTTTGTTGTGGCTCATGTAGTTAGGTCGTGGCTTTTGTGGTTGTGTTGTTGCAGTTGTATTGTGGCTTTTGCGGTTGTGTTTTTTCCTTTGCGTTTTTGTTTTGGCTTTGGCATTTGTGTCGTCACTTTTGCGGTTGTGTCATGGCTCTTGCGTCTGTGTTGGAGCTTTTATTATTCTGTCCTAGCTCTTGCGGTTGTGTTTTGGCGTTTGAGTTTGTGTTTTGGCTTTTGCGGTTGTGTTGTGGCTCTTGTAGTTGTGTCTCTAGTCTCGACCACTGTCCACAGTTGAGACAATTTTATAAAAACTGTTTTGCTGACAACAACACCAATTTGGTTTTACCCAGTCTGTCCTTGCGTCGCGAAGTTGTATTGCAGGGTGGTGGAAGTGTTTAAACCTGATCGCAGGGTGGAAAGAGGTCAAAGCAAAAGAGCTGGAATAATGAAGATTGAGGACGTGGACAGAAAGAGTTACATTATGTCTCCAAAGTAGAGAAATATTCTGGTCTGGGACCAATCTGATTCATCTGATAACGTGATAACGTTTGAGACATAGCAACAAGGCCTCCTCACCTACTTCCTCAAACGCACATCATTTGAAATCTACGTGCGCCTTCTTTCCGTGTGTGTCAGCAGCTGTAAACTATCATTTGTGCTAATGACATTCAGCGGGCAGCATCCGATCTACAGTAATGTCAGCATGAGCAGGGCTATACGAAATGGAAAGTGGTGACTCACTGCTAACGGCACACAGCAGCTCACACACAGCTAAATGGCAGCGTGCTCCAGGTCCACACAGCAGCAGTATTGCATCCCTGACAACTTTCCATTTGCACGAGAATGGATGAGCTTGACCCCCGTGTACTTGACCTTGCTCACCCTGAAGCAGGAGCCACACATTCCCTCGCTGGAGCAACTTCACTCTGTTTCAGTGTTGGAATACTTTTCCTTCGCTTAACGTGGAACGAAGGAGCATCTCTGAGGGGTAGTAACGTTCGGGTCGTAGTCAGGATTGTGTGATGGTGTCGAGATACTCCTTTAAATTGAGAGAGTGAGTAAAACAACATGCATCTGAGATGGATTTTAGTGTGGGTGTAAAGCCTCAGGACGGCAATGACTTAATGTTTCTGTTGCAGCTTGCACAACGCTGTTAGCAGGAACTTCTGCCGGCAAACGTCCAACATGAACTGTTATTATGAGCCTTTTTTCTCCCTCACTTCACCGAGTTCATAAATATTTTCATGCTGAGGGTTATCATAACATGACCTCATGCAAAGTTAAACAAAGAATTCCTTCTCCTGCACAGAATAAATATCAACTGTCCCTAAATTCTCCCCCGTGAATTCTCAGTTTCTGACTCTTATTCACGGCTTTTATTGACATCTTTACATCCTTCTCCTCTTTTATTCATTTCTTTCCCTTCCTTTTTTCTCTCGCCTCACGGTCAAACCAGCTGCTAATTAGAAGGGAGTTAAAATAAGGCAAGAGTTGTTAAAGCTTGTGAGTTTGGCAGAGCGGCAGTTGAGCAAACCAGGGCTGCTGCCAGACCAGAAAAAAACCTTTCGGGCACGTTTGCCAGCGCACAGCCTTTAAGTGGGTCACGAAACTGAAACCCAGGCGGGGCTTTTCAGTGCTTAGGCAGAGAACTGCAGAATCCAAGCAGAAGGTCAGACAACCCCCCCCCCCCCCCTAATCGGGACCCCCGCCATCCCAGACACCTCAGGGACTGTGCTGCTGAATTCATTAACAAGCACTTACACTGGCTTGATCACCTGTGGGCTGGAACAGGAGAAGGTGGTATTCTTGAGTCAGCCCCGAACAGGAACCTGGTACCGCTGGCTATTTATTTTCTCATTTTCTTATTCAGCACTGTAACGAGAGAGAGGCCCAGATGGCGGCCGCTGGGGAGATTGGCAGGCGTTTATTTCAAGCTGTTTATATTTGGTTGTGTCTCCGGGGATACGCTCATAACTTACTTGGCTGTTATATCAATACCTGATGAGTTTACAAATAAGACGGCACTGCCAATGATGTTACCTGAGCTCAATTTTTCAAATTATGAGCTTCTCCTTTTTCAGATCCACCCTAGACAATCATGGTATTAGTCCGTATAATATATATAACTGTATAATTTTCAGCTACCCCTCTTCGTATCGTAACACTATGATTTATTTGTGCCGTCAAATAGCCTGAACTGAACTAATTTCTTCTCAGAATATGTTCTTCCTCTGCAACATATGGGAATGTTTCTGCAAAAAGAGGCATTTGTCATATACACTTTCTCCGCTTGTTTTAATGACTTCTGTGGTCTCGCCATCCATTACTAAAGGTTTATGAGGGGAAACATGGAAGAACCCAAACTGTCAGTTAGCCCAGTCATTAGATTTACCATTGGAACGCTCATGATGGTTACTGACTCTGTATGCTGGTTTCGATAAGAAGAAATCCTTTCTTTGATTCTACAGACGATATTAAGATTGTTTTGTTGCGTTTTCAGTGTGAATTTGTGACAAAAAAAAAAACATATTGAATTTAACTTTACAGCTGTAGAAATACTTGCATGTCTAAATTTGTTCAGGAATATTTTCAACAGTTACATTTCACATTTTAACAAAGTTGATATCCTGTAAGCTTTGAAATGATCTCACAAACTGATACCACAGGGAATCACTAATATTTAACCTAGCTCACTAATTAACACAGGGTTTGGTAATTTTTGTCTTATCAAAGACAAATTCAGTTTTTATAACATCTGCCGAGGTTCTTACCAAATTACTAAACACACACTTACCTGTATTGTGGCTGAAACTGCCTCTCTTTGGTGGGGCGTCTGATGTCAGATGGTAGTGATGAGGAGGATGTTACACGCAGCTGGTTTCCCAGGTTTGGGTGGGTCAGTCTTGAGCAGAGTTGAGTCTTTGCAAGACTCAGTTTTGGAAATAAATATCTGGTGCAAACTTCAGAATCCTCAGGACGTACACAGTTTATGAAGCTTGAGCAGAGGGAGGGAGTTGTAGCTCTGAGCAAATCTTAATTACATGTTAGAGGTGAGGCAGATTAGCTGGTTCCACAATAACGGGTAAAAGAAATTAGTTAAGTTTCTTTTCTTTACATTTCAGGTCGTGAAATCTCCAACCAAATGGCTCAAGGACTCATAGCTTACTCAAATGTCATTGCAGATATTCTTGCAACGTGGGAAAATGCTTGGAGATTTTGTTCAGGTATGACAGGTACTTGGCTACACAACATGTTTTCCCTTCATCCACATGAATTGTTTTACTTCTTACCTCATTCTGTAAAACAATGACAAACCACATTAGTGTGCCGTGCCCCTCAGTGCTTATTTTCTACATTATGTTGTTCATTATCTTGGCCCAAATTAGTTAACTTTTTAAAGACAAATTTCATTAACTGGCTCACCACAGAACAGTGTCTCCGTCTCAGTACGGTCTAGTGAAAGCTGCTTGTTGGGCACACAAACTTCACCGATGAGCATTAAGTACATTTGTCCTCACAACTCATCCAGTTTGTTGCAGCATGTGATTTGCCACTGTGAGTGTGTCCCCGTAACTAAGGCACACAGGCTTATGTCTTTTAATTCGACAGGAATATGATTATAAGTGCAACCTTCTGCATTACCATTTGTTTCATCGACAGTCACCATGATCCTTGCACCATGATGTATGAAAAGAGATACATCAGTTTCAAACAGTGTAACCATCACTGTCCACATGCTTTCATGCATCATTTATGTTGGGATGGTAGTTAAACGATACATCCACTAGGAGGCGGAGGCGAGAGTTTCTGAAAACAACATACATGCCGACAGTGGAGGAGATTGTGATAACGTAGCTTAACAAAGCTGAAAAAAAATCAGAGTCGTAAACAACTGTGATACAACTTGCCAACTCTCTTCTAAAAAAGTTTAGCCATTGTTAAAATGTCTTCCTCGAACTATTGGATTCACTGCCCCCCACGCTTTCCGGTGGTACTGCTCAATACAGTGAGCATAAATAAGCCTTCACAGCTACTTTCCTTCACCCAGACCGTGACCTGACGGGACTGGACAGCTGGAGGGACCACCCTGAAAGACAAGTCCACAATTTTTCTTTTGTTGTAGAAATATGTATTCGCGAGGATAGTGATAAGTGGATTTTGTTACACTCAAAGAAAGCCAGACTAGTTGTTTTCAGTCTATATGCTAAGCTTAACTAACCAGTGGCTAGTGTTATACTGAACAGACAGATTTAAGAGTGAAATCAATCATCTCACCTTACACTTGGCAAGAAAGTGAATCAACTTGTTTCTCAAAATGTCCAACTGACTTTAAAACAGCAAAGACAGTTTTTTTTTTATTGGCTCTTGAACTTCGGATAAACTTCTACTGCTCTTTAAGTGACTTCTTCAACATTAATTCCTCAACTATTTATGCTCTGCATGAAACATATGGGTTGTGAGGCGCGCTGGCCCCGGCCCAAGGTCTGAAAACACAGCCCACACATCATTCAGGTCTTGCTCCGTTTCTCAGGAAATATTTGGCAGAGTGACTTTTGCGTTTTACTGTTTTTCTCAAATGGAGTCTGACCTAGTCAGTGCTCTACTGCTCTGAGCAGAAGGGAGGAGGAGGAGGAGGAGGAGGAGAAGGAAGAGGACTGGAGGAAGAGGAGGTGGAGGAAAGGGTGTAGCGTGGGACGCTGATATAGTACCTTCCTATTCATGCTAGCTGGCAAACAGGTGGCCAGGAACTCACACACGGAAATTGCTGCCATCATACCTGACACACTCCTATTTTATTCTGCCAACTACCACATCCTGATGCAGTCCACCTCTTTAAACACACACCCACAGTCTATCATCCTGGTTTTTACGACACACCCTCTGTCTACACTGTCCAATTCTAATTAGCCTGTCATTCATCCATCATCTCTACTCACCCCTGAACACTGTCACATACAACTAACCCCTCCGTTCTAGCAGGAGTGTATCTTGGCTCATTGGTTTGGCTTTTACTGAAATAACTATTTGCAGCTCCTTTATGTCTGATTATACTTTCATACAGTGGAGTATCCTGTTTTCATTCCTTCACCTTTAATATATTCATGATGTGCCCCGTCTCTCCAAGTTTGTCCTTGATCAGAGCAAAATGAAACTGATTCAAAAAGTAGCTGGATTTGGATTTCGCCATGGCAGTCACCCCCTAACTCATCTTCTTGACTGGAAAAGGAAACAAAGGGGCACTCACACATGGCACCGCATACTGCCGACATCTGGTTCAGCATCATGTTGAATAAATCTTTTTGTATTCAGCTGCCATGACATAATGTGGATGTGCTGCTCCTCATCCAAGTCAACTTCTCCTGTCTGCTTTGATGTCGTCCATATCATTTTTGGCATAATGGCTGCCATGATTCGAGAGATGATCGGAGAGATGATCTATTTTCAAGATTTTCCCATGGTTCACTTGATGGCACAATGTCACAATTGCCCATCGGTGATCTTAGTAGGAAGCTGAGTCAAAAGAATTACATTCCCCATCACGTCCCCCCTATTTCTGAAGAGCATTGTGACAGAAACCAGGAAAGACAACATCAGGACTGAGACGTTTGGCTGTCTGCCCCTGTACACAACAAAAAAAACCTTTGGATAAGCTCACATCCAATTTCTGCCAGATCAGTTTTGGAAATAAACACGGGCCCTGGCAGGCTGAGTTTATTGTGTGTGTTTGTGAGATTCAGACTCACACTGTGGAGAGACGAGAAAGAGACACAGAAGAACCATCAGGCGGTTGTTGAAAGGCAGACTTAGCACCCTTCGCCCAGTTAGCCAGCCATCTCAGCCGCATCCTGCTCCATGCCCACTTTCTCCACACATCTGCAGAAGCTTAAAACCCAGTGGGCTGGATCACTAAGACAGAGCTGGGCTTTGTCAGACCTCAGATTGTCTGCCAGGACTCGACCTATATGGATTAGAGGCTCTGTCAGAGAGCACCGGGGGAGGACCAAGTTCACTGCCCCCGACCAGCAGCCCCAGTCGCCTCACTTCATCAGAGCACTGGTCCGCACAGCAGCAGCGTCTGAGGACTGTTCTCCATCCCACTGTGGGGGTTTTCTTTGAGAGCACTGGAGAGAAGAGGCGATGCATTTAGCAGCTTTATGGGCATGAGAAAATTACAAAAGACTAAACAAAGGCTGAGAGGGTGGTCGAAATAGACGACACAAATTCCTCTCTTCATTTGATGACTTTGGCTTGTCAGCACTAACAGCTTACTCTGGTATGTCTCCCCTCATTCCTCCTCCTCCTCCTCCCTTTCTCTTTCTGTCACCTTGCCTTCTCCTTGTTTTTCGTCTCCAGGCCTCTCACCCGGCTGCCATATAATGGCATGTGTTTTGATTGGTGCAGCGGGGGGAAACAGGGTATTGTCTGGACAGGATCTAGGCTGAGATCAGCAGATAGATTGTACGGTGGTTTAGGGCAGAACTCTGGCTACCAACGTCATCTTTGTTTTAGTTGGACACTGCAAACACTTAGCTAATCATAGAAAAGAGCCAGACATGGAGGAAATAGGGACTTATGAAAACAAGCAACCGGTATGGCATTATTATTATGTCGAACTCATTCATTAGAAATATGTTACTATTTATTATGTGTCCAGATATTATCAGACGTTTTGTTTTCATTTTGACTACGATGAAATATAATCTACGAAAAGAATTGATAACGGTGCAACAGAATATCAAATACTGTATAAGGATTTTTTTGCTGCGTCCATATTGAATAATAGTGCGTGCTGTTTCCCATCCATGCTTTCTTTATCTTTGAGAACAGAGTCAAGGTTTTGCACTCCACCTTTCCCTCCTTAGTATCTCTTCTCTGAGAATCCTGAGCTGCTGATTTCATGGTTGGTTCTGGCTCACCCCAGCGTTATAATTGTCAGGAGTGCACAGGCCTGGCTGCTGCTCTGTGCAAAAGGGGCTGACACTGAAAGGATGCAGACAACTGATTTATGTTTTCTGGCAAAAAAGCAGACAATTAATTCCTGGCGACAGGCTCAAATTACAACATGCTTGGGTTGCTGTGGCAGGGGTGCATGACCTAAAATTGCTGGTCTGTCAGTGCCATGAATCTGAAATGATATACAGGGGTTGGTAGCCAATATGAAACAGGGCGTGAATGGTAATATATCCCATCTGGTGTTCCGCACTTTGATCAATCCAGAAAAGAGTCTAAATGTTTCAGACTCCTGTCTGGATTTATTAAACAAACCCAGATTAATCTCAGGCATGTACATATATCTGCATATATCTGAGTAGATATATGTTTATGCATATATACAATATTCAAACATAGAGAAGTGAGTCCTGAGTCCAAGTGTTCAATTACAGCCACTGACAAGATTGTCCTCTATACAAAAAATTGGCAATAAACCCCAAATGGTTTGAATGTTTCATATTTCAATCAACTGATGAATAATATTATTTGTAAATTTTCCTACATGTTGTTTTACAGCATTTCCACATAGATAAAATTCAGGTAGGGAAATAATATTCTCAACTTCGTAGCCATGCTAGCAGGTCTGTAGAGGTTGTTGTTATGGTACAGTGTTGCATTGAGCTAAATGCTAACAGCATGCCAACATGCGCACAGTGACAATGCTGAGATGCTCATGTTTTGGCGCAATTTGTTATCATGTTCACCATTTTAATTGGTTTTAATGGCTCAATTAAAATGGTTAGCATGGTTGACATTGCGCCATAACACGAGCATGTTAGCATTGTCACTGTGCGCATGTTGGCATGCTGTTAGCATTTAGCTCAATGCAACACTGTACCATCACATCAACCTCTACAGACCTGGTGGAATGCTTACATTTGCCAATTTGAAATGCCACCAGTATTGGACATGTAAATGGGTTATTAAATAGGCAAACTGATCAAACTGAAATTTGGACCTGATTGTGTTAGATAAGAACAAAAAGGGAATGCCAAGTAACAATTTATCATGAGGAGGATGTACATTTTTGTAAAATATTTAAAGAAACTCCTGACAATCGTGTTGACATCTCATTTAAAATTACACATCAACCTGATGGCAGAGCTATAGGAGAAGTAAAGGGATCACCAAAGTGTGTTGGATCAAATGGGAACCAAGATAAACTGTAATGTCAATACAATCCAGATATCTCAGTCTGGATGAAAGTGTTGGACCATGGAGGAGAAAAGGAAAAAGCAGGGAGTTACAGAGCTGAGCCGATGTTGTGTCATCTTTATACATCCCAGTCCTTCCGAGTTTATATCTTATATCAAGCACTGTATATTATCAGAGTGACAATCTGGGCAGAGGGACAGTTACACAGGAATCGAAATATGTGCCCAGTTTGTGAAATAACTTCCTTTCCTTCAGGGGTGGACTCCATGTCGCCTGACATTCTGTGGGATTCAAGGCCTCTGAGGCTTTCCACAGTGTGTCATTTCCTCCCTGGAATCCATGGATTAGTCATATCACTTCCTATTGTCCTTGCCAGGCAGTGGCCCATTTAGCCACAGCTCTCCTTTGTCCACGGCTGCTTTTATGGTTAAACCACGGTCAGCACACGTCCTCGACTGTCAAAACCATTATTTTCTTTCCTCTTACTTTTTCCTTTACTATTTAACTGTTGGAAAATTAAATTGTGAAAGTGGAGCGCAATGGAACTGTCATCCATTTGAACATTATTCCCAGGCTCTGAATGGCATTTGGCAGAGGACATTTAACGTGTGACCAAAGGCAGACAGCACTAATACAATCTTTCAAAACCGCATCTGTGTATGGTGTTGGTTAAACCCTAAACTTAACCCCGAAACTCATTGATTAAATTTGACTTTAAAATGTAAACGTGTTGATGAGAAAACACTTGCTTCAACACTGTACACCAGTAGCCTAAAGCTTCACTTTGAGAGACTCTCTTCTGATTGCTCAGTCAGGCCTCTGGGTGGAAGAAAGAAAAAAAAAAGAGAAAAGAACTTTTTCCATCCAGCTCCATAGCAGCCCTGGATCTGCATGTGGAAGTTTTAATAGGAGTCAGATGTGCTTCTAATCAAAGGAATATGGCGGGAAATGTTAGTGAGCCCCAGCTAGGAGCAACAGGGCTACAGGAACTGTGATAAGACCTGAACGACAGTAACAAATTACACTTCTTGACTTCAGAGCCAACTAACAAATTTGCTGTGAGCCTAGAGTTGATTTTATTTCCACTGGGAACATGGTCATGTGGTGGTGTTAACTGACATTCACGAGGTGCTGTACAATGGGGAAGTAAAGGCAAACTAGCTTGTAAACAGGGACAAGCTGTAGATCGTTTCTCGTAGTGGCTATTATTGCTCTTATATATTAGCAATGGAAATTAATAGTTCTGATGTACCTTTCTGTTAAAGTAACTATAGTCAGTGTTTATAAAGAGCAAATGATTATGTATAATGTGAAGGGGGTCTCTTGTAGTGATGAGCCCACAGCAAAATATCACTGAACTCTGCAGTTCCCCACAGATTTATAAAGTGTTTTAGCTTCTTTTGGCTCATTGTATTGATTTTTGAACCCATTGTTTTTGCTTTGATTCACTCTCATTTCTCATGACATTGTTTTCCACAGCAGCAGCAGGCAGCTCTTTCTAGTTGACCAGCATGAAACAGACAAAAGCTGCTTTCAGACATGAACTGAAGTGCAGATATTCTCCTGAGGCTGTATGTAAGAACATAAATGTTCGGATAATGTGAAACCTCTGCTGTCCGATTGAGCCCATGTGAGAACACAGCAGGAGTTTCTCTGGAAGATTCCCTGCGAGTGGATGATGTTTCTAACAGCGACAGACACTAAACTGAAAAAAACAAAAAGAATACAATTATCGAAGAATGAAAAGGAGGAGTTATACACATAGAAGACCCCGAAGAAGATGTCATCTTGGAAGGACAACAAGATTCAACAGTTTTTGCCGATGAGGGCCGATACCTGCGTTGATGAGCTGTAAACAACAATATGTGATCTCTGCAGCTGAATTTATACGTTATGTCCTGCCTCCTGCATGCTGGACCACTCCACGTTTGAACGTTCTGGAGATTTTGTTGTTGTTGTGAACACATCTGACCAGAGAATCTCTGAACGCTGGAGAAAGTCTGGACGCCATTGTGCGAACATTCTCTGGGGTTCATGTCTGAAAACAGTTTATGTCATTTTGAGGAGCAAAAACGTTAGGTATGGACTTAGAAACAATTAGCCTACATACTGGAGGAGGGAGTGTCTGTTAATATCCCTAATGCTAACTAATGACCCTGTTGTGTCGTGAGCATTTCCCTCAAGATTTGGTGGGGACTAAAACAGAGCTAAAGGAAGTGGCAGGATTAAGTGGCTGAACAAATTCTCCTTCTTACTAATAAAAAATCAAATCTTTTAGAATAATTAGGCACATGAGCTTTGAGCTCTGAGCATTGAGTTTGTACTGATGCTAACTGACCAACTCTGTTTGCAATCTTATTTTTTGTTTACTGTTGTCTGCCACTTCCGTGTTTGTGTTATAATTTCCGTGTAAAGATTTTCTCTCCACAACGGAGGGGGTTACTTCTGCTCAGCATATTTTTTTTGCGCTGATGTTGCACATGTAGTTAACACTCTAATACCACAAAGTAGCTCACTCTGTCCTGTAACAATGGCATACCGCCTATCTAATCACCCGCTGCAGCCGACCTCACTCTGTCTTTTTTCCCTCTACCTCTGTTTGTCAATGATCCCACTTATTATGCAGTGTATCTGAGTGCCTGCATGCCCAGAGCACACTGACCACCAGCCAGCCGACCACATGAAAATGGAAGTGATGAGATCATGTGCTGATACACGTTCACAGAGGAGGAACAAATTCGGCTATTCGTCTTTGTCAACCCACTAGCTCCTTTCTTCTGCTTGCAGACTAAACACACAGGCACGCAGACGGGCACGCATTGCGCTCATGCAGGTTTGTGAATGCACACAATCAAACGCCACCACACGGAGATACTTAGAATAAGATATACACGCATGGAGACTGACAGATATGCACAAATTAGGGTGCATGCCATGCATCCATAAGAAAGGACTATTTCCCTCATTTGTTACTCATCTGCCAGTCTGCACGGTCACAATCTTCTGTGGTGACTACCGTCTCAGTCTGAAGCTTTGTTTGCATCCTCTCTGACTCGAACAGACAGGAAAACCACAGAGCTGGGACTTTAACTCCCATTAACATAAAACAACCCTAGGTCATGCACAAAGAACTCATGGGAAAGCAGCACTGAGTGTTCAACCTCTAACTGCTCAGACCTTGGCTCCATTATAAAAGGGCATTTGCATTGCACTCCATTTTCTGAACCAAACTGGCTTGGTTCACAGAGCATATCTGTGGTCGTAAGGATACTAATAGAGGCAGTGGAGGAGGAAAAATGCAAGAAAGAAGTCAAAATATAGAGAAAAGTGAACTGTCAGAGAAATGGGAGACCATGTAGGAAGCCTGTCGAAGCATGTTTTGTCTATTTACAACACAGTCATTGCTGCTGTCTGGAATGTCTGCGTTTGACTGGAAGAGCAGTAATCAAAAGAGCTGCAGGCTATACATGGCATCCGCACAAGAGAGGTTATGGGGATTCAGCACTTTGCATGAACTATACTACTCATTAAGTCATGCCAGTTGGGCCAAAGATTCAAAAACAAGCGTGGGTGAGATAGTTAATAAAAGATCCTCTCGTGTCTGCTTTCATTTAGCGTGCTGCATTCCGAGGCACGAAGCGGCCACGGTGGTATCGTCCAGGTGGGTGGCTGGTAACAGTAGTGGATGAGTGGTTTTCTCCAGGCGTAGATAGGTTTTCCATTACAAATTGTGTCAGGTGAAAAAACATGTTTTCTTAATTGCTTGTTGTAAATAGCGAAGAGCGTTTTTCTTCTTAAAACCACATGCTGAGCAGATGGGATTAAACCAGAGCAGCATTCTAGAGATAAACAACTAGGACGGCCCTTAGGTGGAACCTTCTCTTTACAATAACAAACGAGTTCACTCTGACTTGGAGAGGACACTTCCTCTGCATGCTGTGTGAATAATTTGAGTATTGATTCCACATTGTGCTGTCTTGCTACGTGCCTGCCAGGGGTCAGGGGTGGGAGCGGACGTGATACAGGAACTGGTATTTATGGGAAGAGACGGTGATGTCAGAGCGGCAGCATCTTCTCCAGACATCCAGACATGTGTCGGAGGCCACGTCTGCCATCAGTGAGGCGCAGCAGGGGTTGTGTGTATTCATGTGTGTGTGCGTGGGTGTGTGCATGTACAGACAGGTACACATGTACTCATACACTAACACACACACACACACACACACAGTGCAGAGTGAAGCTCCAGTCATCTGAATCACTTGGCCAGAATCGAGCATAACTCACACAGGGATGTAGTGAAAAGAGGTGCACCAGCCTCAAAGAGTTAATGTTCCTCCACATGTTTTTACAGACTGAATCACCCACCTGTGGCATTGAAGAATGTTTTCAGTCCCGTCTGGTCTTTTGTTTACCAAGAGAGCAACTGAAAGAGTGATGTGTCATTAAGAGTCACAGTTGATGGAGTAAAACCAAGGAAGGAGGTTCATTGGCTGCTTCGCTCTTACTTTATTTGAAAAGAGAAAACAAGACAAAAAATCTGTCACCACACAAGTGGCCCCGTGAGGCTGTAACTCTTATTACACACCAGGAGACAGAGCTGGAAGGATGACATATGGAGACTCTCCAGTTCTTACATCTTTCTCACATAGTAAGACAAAAAAAACTTACGATTTTAAGGCATTTGGGGAAAAAAATTATAAATCTAAATAAAACTTCTGCCTAATATAACAGGCAATAATATATTCCAGTGTTTCCCCTGGAATCTTTTGAGGCCTGCGATGATAAAACTTAACTTTCATTAAAAGAAATTACTTTAAATATTTTATTGCACAAATAAACGTTGCATGACCTATTACTTTTGTGGAACTGGCACATCATGAGCACAGTGAGCTTGATGATACTCTGGCTTCCTGCCCACAGTCCAAACACATTCAGATTGGAGTTAGGTCAATGGCAGACTCTGAATTGAGGTGTTAATGTAGGTGAATGATTGTTTGTCTCTGTCTGTTGGCCCTGCGATACACTGGCCACCTGTCCAGAGTGTAGCCCACCTCTCGCTCAATATCAGCTGGGATTGGCTCCAGCTTCCCATGTGACCCTCAAAGGAGAAGTGGTATAGATGCATGTATCACGCTATTGAAATTTTGCCACTTGTTATTACTTTGGCGCTACATTACTCATTTTGTTATTAAAAATACTTTTTGACCTGGCAGAGGTTATAACAGGGAAAGGTAATACTGCACAGATCAACGTAACTGCTTAATTACACATGTCCCAAAGTCCAGCAATAATAAAAAAATAAGGACTTGAACCATTACAACACCTGAGTCTCCCGCAGTTTAAATCTTTAGGAACCACAAATCAAATGTAGCACTTACTAACAGGACCTGTATTTGGCTTGTTTTGGGTTTGGTATAGATATCAAAAACCACAATAAAAGACTAACTATACCAAATGCTACTAAATAATTCATAGACCGACATTGTACCGTTTAAAATGTGCAGCAATCGTTAGCACAAGTTTAAAACAGCATTGTCTTTTGACCAATACATCATGTAGACAGTCTATTGTGACGATTACACGAGTTTTCCTGTTCAGAGTGATGTAAATCATGAACATGGCCACCAGTGTGTACATGAGCACTGAGCTGTGTCTGGCACCAAGAGAAGTTCAGAGAGGACACTGAACACAACAGAAGCTAATTCCTCTCAGCATCCCAACACACCAAGGCAAATCAAGCTGATTAGCCACCTAATGAGCCAGATTAGCCACATAGAGATTCTGGTATGTAGTAATAGACTGGGAGACAACAGATACAAACACAGATAATCACTGTCCTTTCAATACCCCCCCCCCCCCGCCCCTGAGCTGGGGACGTACAAGTCTGTCCAGCTAAATCAGGCCCAGTGGTGTATCCCGTCATTCACCATGCAAGAGTTTTTAATAGTCATTTTCTCTTCACACAATAGGGGTAATGCCAGTAAATGCATTACATCTGTAAGGAGTCATGATTGGTTCCCATCACTGACTAATGAATAAAAACTGTGCAGCCAGACCAGTTCTCAGAGTTTCGGCTGGAAACCACAACCAAGAACATTATTCACATCCTGGACTATTAAATTTAAAGAAATGGAAGAAGGTTATGTCTGACCACACATCCTCACTGCATCCACACACACACATACACACACACACACACACACACACACACACCCACAACAATTCTCTCTCACACACGCACTGCAAACCCCAAAGTGATGGCCAACGCTTTGACAATGCGGCTGCCCACCACTTCCACAATACACTCCAGCATTCTTTCACTTTGTTCTAGTCCCATGAAACCTGGGGATCTCACTCTCTTTTTAAAAACTGAATTTCTCACAGCTTCACTTCGCATGTGAACTCTCATGAAAAATGTTCCCTCAAATGTGATCGAGTTGCCTGTAACTTTTACAGAGGAAATTCTTTCCTAAGACTGTCTGGGGTTGGACGAGTTTTGAATTTCTTTTACTGAAAGCATTTTTTATCACCTCTAAGGAGGTTATGCTTTCACCCCCTGTCCATTTGTTTGTTGGTTGGTTTGTATGTTTGTTTGATTTTAAGCAAGATTAAACTAAAACCACTGAATGGATTTCCATGAAACTCGGTGGAAGGATGCAGTATTGATCAGGGAAGAACCCATAAAATCTCACTTCCTTTAACATTGTGAGCTAGGGCATTTGTCAACATTTTCACAATATATAAATCATGGATCTTGATGCCAAAAATCAGGCATGTTTAGAGGACTGCTATCTATGAGTGTGCAAAATTTGGAGCGACAGGGACTGTTTGGCCTTTTGCGCTCTACTGATTGCTAGTTAGAGATGTCATTGTGGTCAAACGGACTAATCACTGAGAGACATAAATTCTTCTTCGTCTCTGGCTTAACACGACTATGTTCTCCTATCACTGCTAATGCAATATATCGCTTCCTGTGGGGCAGAACTGCAAAGAGAAAACTTTTTTTATTCATCATTGTTCATGAAGGAAGTGAAAAGCCAGTGACGGTGAGGAGTTGCTGCTCATTATTGCGTCCTGAGTGCGTCTTTTCCAGGATGCAGGGGCAGCGGTCTGTGTTCCTGTTTCTGTCCCATCCGTCAAGCGGCTGCTCGGAGAGGGTCCTCCTCAGAAACTGTCTCCTGCGGTCTCCTGAGCCTGGCCGGACTATCATGAATAAGCGTCTCCAACCCTCTGGTGAAGCCGCTGTACCTTGACCCATCCACCGGCCTCTGCGGCCTCTGCGGACTCTTCAACACTTTTCTCCTAACCGGAAAAAATGGTGTCCTTGCCAGTATCTTCGCTCGGCCCCAGAGTGCACTGGGATCCACTGCGGGCCGGAGAGAGTCCATTAAACCAATGCAGGGATGAATGATGAGCAGAGCACACTGTGGAGACCCTGCTTAAATGTGAACAGCAGGAACACCTATTACAGCCTGACTCACTGGTTTGGCCAACCTCCAGGCAACTAACTGGCAGGTAAAGTGACACTGAGCTTCAGTTGTTGCACTTTGATCCCGTGTCTCAGCGAACCAAAGCCCTGGGAACTGATTTGCATTATGAATGAAATCATTCTCCACTGTGGCTCCAATATTAGCAACATGATTTGACATGAATGTTTTTGCAGCTGCGTTATTTGTACATTTATCAGCAAATCTTTGTGTTACATTAAGTTATTCCCAGATGAGACATTTAAACCTTCTCCAGTGGCTTATTTTCGCTGAGAAATGGAGAACGAGGGTAAGACGAATAAAAAATAACTGAACCAACAAAGCCTCTAGTGTCCTGAGAAGGAATATGGGCCCACAGAATGGAAAATGATCCAACATATTCTCTTAATTCAGAGAGTTAAAAAAAAAAAGTCAGGGCCCTGCAGGGCCCAGATGGCAGAAGGTATAAAGGTATGGATTTAATTGCTTCCAGACGCCATGTGAGAAGAGGGGGTACACACTACTGTAACTGCACTAATCCACACTGAGAGACTCCTGATGAACAATGTAACAAGTCACGACAGTGTGTCAGGATGTAAATGTGTGAATGTTAATTCATTAAAAACCAGCTTGTGCGGTGCCACTGGTTTTATCCAGTGATGATATAACTGACAACGAGCTGGAGCTGGAAATAAGATCAAGAAAAAAAACACTGACTTTCTCTCATGTTTCTCTTTCTGTGACTCTTTCTTTTTCTCACACACACTGGGGCCTCTGATTTCCTGACATACACATTCACAATGACTGCGGCAGATATTTTGGGCTCACTCACTAATGTAATTTGCAGGAGGCAAGTCGAATAAATATCTTGTCAGGAAACTTGCTTTGTGCAACACAGGTTAAGTCCTTAGCTTGTGCGGCGGTGACCCAGATCGGTGTTTTTGGCATTTTGTTTTTGTAAATTTTGATTATGTTGCACGGAGCGTTGATCCAAAGACAAAGAGCGAGCCTCTTGTCGGGGGAATAATTCCTGCCTTGTTCCTGTCCCATCTGCGGAGAGGCCCGGCCACAGTACGAGGCTGAAAGGCATTTAGATGGAAATGGGCTGACACAAACGGAATCAGATGGAAATGTCACATCGTTTGTGACACAAGCTTGTGCATAATGCTGATCAGACGGATAAATGCTGCTGTGAAATGCTCAGCTTTAATTATTTTGGTGCTTAAACCTTATTGGCCGGAACAACACAGCATGGGAAAAAGGGCCCGGCTGCAGCAAAGTGACAGGTTAGAGTATGTCTGGACTTTTTTTTTTTTATAAATCTTGTGCTCCCCTCCCATTTCCCCTTATTCTTTAACACTTAACATGACAATGGAGCAAAAAGGGTGTAAAAGTGTTGCCTGACATTCCATTGAATTATCTAATGTCCTGTACAGATTACAACCAGACTACATGTGAAAGACGTCTACCTCTTGTTATGTAGCTATTCACACCCAAACCACTGACCTGTGATACAGACCCAGAGTATTAATCCAGTTTCTCATGCAGCTTTTACAAAGGGGACAGACCTTTAACATGGTCTGTTTGGTGCTGCATTGTCCAAAGATTGAATATAAAGATGGACGACGCGTCTCCACTTGCTTCCACTGTCCAAAAAAGAAGACAAAATATCCCCGATACAAACGAGGGATGGAGCTGTGGTAGCAGGATCCCGTCAACAATTCGTGTCTCAGCTGCCAATTATCACATTTCACCACATTTTTAAAGCATCAAGTAACTAATTAAAATCTAATTTACTGGGAAAACTAGATATTGAACATACATCATTCTGCACCTCAAATCACAGAAACCATCTTTGAGAAAATCTATTTCATGTATATTTTGACTTTTAATACTAATACTAATACTAATAAAAACGCAAAATGAATTTCTGGACAACAGCACCACCTGAGGCTGACCAGTGGCAGTTAGATGACCTACTAGATCAGACCGGTGCCAGGACCTGACCCTGGTGGGTTTCCTACACAGCGCTGATTGGCTTTCGCAACATTGCATCACACACATCTTTTGTGAGAGTTAAAATATCTCAACTTGAGCGAGTGAAGCAAATGTCGCAAAGTTTGCGTCTATTTGAATCTTTGCATTGACTTTGTATGTAATCTCATCACTCAAAAGATTTGCTTCACCTTTGGTGGGAATGCACCATAACATGGAGGGGGTGGGGATTATTACCTATGCTGCAGTCAGCCACCAGGTGGCGATCAGGTCACTTTGGCTTCACTTTTGGGGAGCCACCATGTTGTCCATCCTTATATGAAGTCTATGGTCCATCCATGGAAAACCAGGTCTGTTTGTTCTTCCACTAATCTCAGACTAAATCACATTGACCAAAACATTTTGCAACATCCGCTGTTTGTTTGTTTTGGCCGCTGCAGCAGTGTGAACACAGTGGAGTTGGATTCTAAACTAGATAACTGCAGAAATCTATCACGTTAAAACATTACAAATAAAATCCAGATGAGCTGTTAGGGAAGGAAAGAGTGATTGAATCCAGGGCGAGCCCCCCGAGATTCACTTGCAATTATTTCTGATTCCCTCCTGTCTGAGCAGCGCTGTAGCCAAAAACACATTAAAGGAGGCAATGGTGCTATAGCTGATTGTGTTTTTTATTTGTAAATAGCAGAGCTGGCTCCTTGTGTGTGAGTGTGAGTGTGTGAGTGTGTTTCGACAGTATACCCAGACACAGACACTGAGCCAGCTGATTGTGGTTTGGGCTCAGTCTCAGTCTCTGAATTAATGCACTGGGGCTCCCGCCATATGCTTATGGTGGTGTGGGTCCAAGTCTGGCACACACATAAATGAACACACACACACAACAAAAAAGGACTCCAGGATCCACAAGCAACTCAGAAGCCTTGCCCAGTCTGTGGAAGCAATTGAGACCACAAAAGTCTGTCGTAATGGGACATGCGCCATGGAGTATATTTAGCATATAGATTGGATTCAGAAAAGTTTGCGTGTGTTTTAATGTATTAGCCGGTGCCAGGTCATCATCCCAGTCTGCTTGTACTTCAACAGTGAAATGAGTTGTCTATCAGGCAACGCTATGAAGTGATACTATAAAGGAATTGTGGGACCAACTGCCTCTCTTCAAATGTGGCCTTACAGTAGTATACATCATCAAAACACAAGTGGACACGCCCTGAATCTACCAGGCTTTATTCATCGCTGCTTCAGACCACAACACCCTCTGAGGTTGTGCGTATGAGAAATACAGATGTCTGCTTGACTGAAAATAAACAGAGGCAGAGCTGAAACATGAGCTGCGCCTTCACCAAATTAGTTCTACATACATGTCCAGAAGATCAGTAATGAACACAATTGGTTTGGAGTTGTATTCTCAAACACACCATGCCTCATATGCCTGGTAATCACAGAGGAACATCTACCCATCAAAACATCCACAAGCATGCTGAATAATCTCCCGTTCTCTCTTTGCCTTTCACTGTGTTTATACTGAGGCTGGGCCTTTGAACAGCCCCACGGCTGTATCCCATTACATCCAGAGGGATGTGCCGAGGGATGGTATGGTGAGCGAGAAAGCGGAGAGGGGCCTGTGTATGATTCTAATCAATTCAGGCCTTGGCTGTAGCAAGGGCTCTTTAATAACTTCTGTAGATGGATCCGACTTGAGAGGGAATGCAAACCAGATCACTTAGGAAATTCCGCGGCCCTCTCTTTGCAGCAAAAGCCCCTCTTCTGAAGGAATGTGCGCGAACATTTCCCCTCAATTCCTTGGTCTCCCACACACGCACAGCTGCCCTTCAGAGTCACGCCAGAGAAGCAGAGCCAAGCCGGCCGCTGGAGATGCAGAGAGGGAGACGGAAGAAAAAAAAAAACTTAGACACAGCGGCTAATGGCTGCTCTCCCAGCTGCATGTGGTCTTACACATACAAACATGTCAGGAGAGGTTGGGTCAAAGGAGAAAGCGCACAGGAATGGCGATGAAGAGAAGGGAGACTGAAGGGGAAAATCTGGAGTAAGTAGCCTATAGTGAGACTGTGAAGAGAGGACCCACAGAGATAAGGAGAAAGAAAATCAATCTGGTGACAGACGTGTGAGGAAAGAGAGGAAAATGATAGAAGAATACAGAGAGAGGGAGAGTGGGAGTGGGAGGAAAGTGATGTCGGAGGCAGCGCTGAGACTTTACTTTAAGTAGACGCCGTGTGATGGATTGTCTGAGCCGCCTGGCAGCTCCATCCATCCATCAGGTGAGGGAAGGTGCTGAGAAGAAAAGTTCAGACAAACATTTGTCAGAGTAAAATCCCAACACCAGACGACACCTTCTGAATGACTAAAGATACAGAAATGATGCTCATGATTTTGGGTTTTTTTCCCCCTTTGGTAAACTTTGTGCAACCTGCTGTGAACCACAAGATTGGCGCAATGTGTCTCTATATGTCTCTGCACAAGACTGTAGATGTGTAAATCTAAAAGACATCATAATTTCTGAGCCTCCGACTCCATGGAGCGAACCAGATGTTACTTTTGGACTCTATGTGGCTCTTGTGGGATCTTTTGAGTCGATCAACGTTTGGAGATATTGCCTTTTATTAGCCAATCTAAGGATCAACATCCCTGCAGAGAGGCGAGAGATTCTGTACTATGTGCCAGAGTGTCCATGAGTTACTGTCCTGAGCAATAAACACACGGTAAAAAAGCTCTATGGGGTTTCCATACCTGGTGTTTCTCTGAAAGAAAGAGAATCTTTTCTGTGTTTTATTACTCAAAAACAGCCAGGCACTGCATCAACAGATTCTGTGGGTTTTAACAGGAACTTTTTCCTGCATAGCCTTCAGTTTTTATTTGGATTTGTCTTTCCAGAGGTGCATGGCGGGAAAAATTGCAAGAAAAAGGGGGCGAGGGAGCAGAGTGGGGCCCGCTCGCTCCTCGACATCCCTGTGTTGAATATGAAAATATATTATGGCATAATGTGTTCAGTATGCAAGCTTGAAGGAAACCATATGAAAAGATCCCAGACAAAGAGCCTTCTGTGCTCCAACTGACCCCCCTCCCAACCCCATCCTTCGTCTGTTTCAACTGAGGGAGTGAGGGAGCAAGGGGGAGAGGTAAAAAGGGGGAGGCGTGTGTGCAGGGTCTGAAAAGGGGCAGTGCTGCACACTCTGGCTGCCTCACACAGCCAGACCCTCTACAGTACAGGTGAGCAGCGTGACAACACCAGCAAACAGGAAGGAGCACAAAACCCCTGGAATTGTATCTGCTGCTGTGAGACTGTGACGTTGTCACCTGCAGCCCGTTACATTTGTCCATTTGGGGTAAGACGTTGTCTTTGTTTGCAGAAAGAGAGACGCAGAGAGGGAAGCAGGGAAGCAGGGAAGCAGGGAACTACAGCAGAAGAGGAGGGAAACTTTGAAAGTCTTTGTCTGTGCAGATGACAAACATCTGTGGCTGGCTGCTGTGGTATTTTTTTCCCTCGGTGCAGGCTTGCAGACTTGCAGAGGAAGGGGGGTTGGCTGGCCACATTAGCACCGTGGTCACTGATATCTGAGCCTATTGTCCTGACTGTGTGGAGCCTGGGGTTTAGCCAGGTTATAGAGTTGAACTGCACTGTGTAACATTAGAATGTGTATCTAATTAAAGACCTGGCTGGAGACTGTATTGACTTACGCATATAAGTAATTGCTTCCTGTTAACACAACAGGTGAGAGCCATTAACTGCTTTACAGGGGGGCGATGGCAGGTTCTATTCAGCCATATGTTACCTTGCATATATTAGCAAATGTTACCCTGAAGATGCTTTAAAACTGCAGAAAAGTTTTTTTGGCCCCCATGTGAAGAGAAAAACTGCTAAAAAGTCAGTAATACTCTGCAAATAGATGCTGCTGTATTGATATTACTTGTGCACGTTTTACATTCTTAAAACGTCCTTGTACTTCCTTCCTTTCATGTCTAACAGTTTTCAGATTATGACTCTGATTGTTTTGGAGGGTTCCTCCCTCTTGGCACCGGATCACAGACACCAACTTCAAGTATTTATCTCTGCCTCTTGAAGTTCTCCACCTGCGACTCAGACAGAGTAGGATGAGCCGCACATGACGCTGACACTTCATCACAAGGTTTTTTCCCTCTGCATGATTTATGAGTGCACTCGCAGGATTTTTGAAAAGAGAAAAGAGAAAGTAGAGTGGAGAGAAAAAAGAGAAATTTGTGACTTTCATTGGCGTCTGTGCCACGCAGAGCTTTACATGTCAGCCATCAGCCGTGCACAAGTCGAGGCATGTCGACTATCACAGACTCCTGAGGAATTATGATCCAGGAATGCCAATTTTGGGGCACTATCCAAAATTATTTTGCACTGCTGAATGACTCTTTTGTCTGAGTAAGAGGAACAATGAAAGAGAGAGAGAGAAGGAGCAAAAGGCCCTGCTAAAGCCTTTTTGCCATTTACGGCGGAATGATAATTTTTTTGGGGCATGCCAAACTGTAAAGGAGCCACCCACCGCAGACACACAGCAGCTCTGCCCCTGAGGGACTCAGTCATAAAGGTCTGCTCGTTGCTCTCCGGACCAGATGTCTCATTGTAAGCTTTGTGGTCTGATACACTTCAAAGTCTCAGTGGCTGGAATGTTCACCTGACATCCACACATCTCACATTTAGTGGGGTCCAAAAGTCTGGGACGGCTTTCCCAATCAACCTGGACACATATTCCAGAGCCACAGATGATGTGCAGATGTTATACCTGAGGTGAAAATACACACATGAATACAGGATTTATTAGGTGACTGACGTGCTTTCAACACGTTGGCTGTTGATTGCAGATGTGTGATAAATGTAAAACACCACGGCCACAAGGGACATATGAGTGATTACGGTTTGTGCTGCTGCCAGAACATTTCCTTTGTGTGTTATCACTATGTGAGACATGCTGCAGGGAGCTGTGGTGTACATTTTGCTGTCTGCATATGAATCCGTCACGTACTGACGATGTACAGGAATTCTGTGATTGCACTCTAAAGTGGCCTACGGGCCAAACTGTAACTGATATCCTTGGCTCCTCACATGGAGGTCAATGGGTGGCACAGGAAAAGTGTGTGGGAGCGGAGCAGCACAGGTGGGCACTGTAAAAGTACCTTTTGAACTTCAAGGTAATTGAGGGGTAGAGGAGGGGAAGAGGAGAGCTGACATCAGGTCTTAGGTATGGCGGGTAGATAGGATCAGCGGGGGAGATATCACGAGTTCGTCTGGATGAAACGCAACAGGCAAGATGGAAATTAACAAACTGGGCCGGATAACAGAAAGGAGAAAATAAATAACAGATTGTTGCAGTTGTGGATTTCGAGTGTCCTTATGTTGGTGTTTTGTTTTCCGAGCCAGAGCGATTATGCTTCTCTGCTGATGTTGGTTTTAAGTTTCCTACATCTGTTCTCTGTCCAGCACTTAATAAATATTGTCAGATTGCATCAAAAAACAATAATTAAACTACATGTATATTGTAATCAATCTGCTGCAGCAGTGGACCAGCGGGAGCCCTTGATACATGTTCACCTCTGTTCCTGTTGATTACATTGACATGTGAAGTCTTGGAACAACAACTGTGTTTAAAGTAAATACCAGAAAAGCCATTGGGGGCGCCTGGGGAAAACAAATCCAAAGAGACTGTTTCTGATTCCAGTTGAGATCCAGTTTGATCCCAGCATAGATAACACATCTGGGGGAATCAAAGCCCTGTTGTCAAAAGGGGTCTAAACAATACCAGCTTTCATCTTGTCTCACTTGACACATTCACACCAGTAAGCTGAACTGTGGAGGATATTTGTCTCTTCTCTGCAGGGAGGTGGTGCTCTGTTGTGTTTGGGCCGATTGTCTTCGGAGGAATGAGGCTGTCATGACCCAGCAGTGGCGGATCTGGGACTTTTCTTGATCACACAGAGGTCCCAATTATATGTCAAACACATTTAGGTCAGGCCATGTTACTGTTAGCTCGATAGCTCTGAGCAAACATTGAATATATTTTGAAAACATCGTTTCTTGTTCAAGCACATTGTGTACAAAAAAGCTTAGAAAATAAAAATGAATGAAGACAGAACAGGGGCACTTAAGGGGCCAATCAGATCCATGCCATCAATGCCCCCCCCCCCCCCCCCCCCCCGACTCAGCAGTCGCGTTGGAGAGCGTCTCAACAAAACACAGTCTTCAAGGCATGCAAACAAATTCACGGAGCTCACAAACCTTGAGAAAAGACGGAAGTGAGGGTGGTTGCTAGGCCCCTGAGAGACTAGACAGTTAAAAGATAATGATTATGTCCTCGGCACAGGCCACCCACTCCTGAGTGTTACAGTGGTGACTCATGAATGAAAACAAATGCAGCCCTGATCAGCTTCAAGGAGAGGCAAGTCTGATCAAGGACAAGGACGTGCAAACAGTGGTTCATCAATGCAAACTTTGCCAGTGGTTCTTTTTAGCTTTAAGGAGGGAAACGTGACACTGTGGATCTAATGAAATGCTTCATCCGATAAGAAGAAGGAATGCAATGGATGTCACTGTGGGACATTCACATCTTTGTTTGTCTCCTCCAGCGTATCAACAGGCGTGGACTCAGATGACGCTCATTATTTGGCAGATTTAGTACAGATTTCTGACATTCAAGTCTTAATGAATTGTGACCTTTCTTCCTTATTTGGAGTTTTATCATGTCCAGACTTTTATAGCTGCATGTCTTCATTTCCTGCTTCACCCTTTCAGCCCATCTGAAGTTCAAAATGAGGGCGCTAGTCTTCATCTTTAAAGACTTGCATTGTTTCGAAAATAAGTTTAGATTTGTGCGTTTTGGAGTTCAAGCTGTGCTCATTAGAAGTGTTAGATGAGCCAAACTGAGTTTCCCCATCTGCCAGGGTTGCCATCTGTAGAAACTGCTGCTTCTCAGACGGCACAAAGGTCAGGTTTTTGGACTGCTTCCTTGAAAGCATCATGATAATACTTTAAGTCCTGTACAAAGAAGTGGGTTGAAGCTTGTGTCATTATACAAACGGTGATGATGGAGAATGAAGCAGGGTTCTTGTACCAGCGGTTTCCCAAACCTCTGAATAGATGTAATATCTAGCTTTTATCTGTCTAAATGTCACATTTTAAATAACATGACTGTTGACATTTGCATAACTTGAATTAAACCTTGTTATTCCTCTGTTCACAGGTGATTCTGCAAAGAAAATGGACGTGGAGATTTATTAAAGACCATTTATCAACCACTAGCTACAACAGGTTCAGTTGTCTGAACAATCAGAAGACAGATATCAACTCTTTTTTAACTAGAAGCAAAACAAACAAACCAAATCTGTGGGTAGCAGCACCTGACGGCTGAATTACTGAATTCATGACAACTCCCTAATTCCACAATCAGCAAAAGAAATTTCCTTCTCGATTGTGGTTTTGTGAACAAACACAAGAAAGACATTGAGCCTGTGGAGGCTGTATCTGGCTTTACTGTATAACAAATAGCACAGGAAACTTCAGTAAAGCAACACTAACTGGCTGCTTTGAAGCTCTGAATACAAATCAGTCTGTGGAATAACCTTTCCAGAGCAAAATGTTATTCCTCGCATGCACCTAACAGCAGGAAGCGCCCACATACACAGTCCCCCTACACGTCACTGCAGAGTTATGATCTTCAAGATAAAGGGCAGATCCTTTTCTCCGAGAGAAAAATAATCTCCGCGCTGGAGATACGGATGCAGACGAGAAGCATGTTTTGGTGACCAAAATAGCAGAGGAGGAAGAGCAAAGTCTGGGAAAGGGGGAAAAAAAAGGAGTACTAGAGAGATGCAAATAGAGAAGCCTGGACTGATTCTCACCCGTCTTTGCCAGATTTTGAACAGAGCACAACAAACTTGTGCAATTTTCGTGGCAGTTATCCACGGGACCTCATCCAAGACACATTGGAGCTGACCCTGCTGGGAGGTCCTGTTAGACAGAGAATAATACTTCATGAAGACCAAAGTGAGAGCACACTTCTTCCATCAAATTTCTGCTGACTACAGAACAACATTTGGAGGCTTTGTCGCTGAAAGGGGAGCCATGGCCGGAAGCAGCGAACTGGAAAGCTGAGCCACTTCTTTCCTTGTCTGCCCTTTGGTTTGGGTTCTTGTGTTTGTAAACTTTTTTCACTGCCTGCCAGTGAGGAGTAAAACTTCCCATCTTCCAGCTGGATCAGTGGCTTCATCTTATCAGGAGAGAAGATTGACCTGACTGGAACTAAACCGCCCCATTTCCCACTGCTGCGGGTGTTTTTGTTTCTGCTGCAGCAGCAGCATTTTAACTGTGGGTAGCGATGGAGATGAAGAAGGGACATGCATCGATCAAGAGAGGGGTGAGCTGGAGTCCAGGAGGACAGAGAAAACCTATCCAGGCAACGCAAGACATGCACACTCCCGGGACAGAGTGCAATGCATTATGGGAGAAGACAGGTTTCAACAAAGAACATGTGAGCCGGAAAACAAGTAAGTGTTTGTTTATTTGGCATTCATGTCTTTATTTGTGGAGCCCAAGCAGTGGCATGAAAGTGCTCTGTTACTCTGTGACTCTGTGACTCACGCCGTGATGCTACAGTATAGCTTGAACTGTTGTTTACCGTATTCTCAGAAACCGTGCGGCTGAGACAGCGAATAGAGAAAACAGGCGGCCCTGCGTCATCTGTGCTACTTGACGCAGTGAAATGCTCGATGAAACATCTGTTTCCATGCTGTTAAAATTTTTTTTAAAAAAAGGCTGTCCTACCACCAATGGAAATGCAATCAAGCATCACCGCTAAAGGGCAGACTTCAAATACAAGACAGCCACTGACAATAATGGTCTAACTTCTGGGAGAAGCTGTTTGGAAACTTTTTCCAGACCTTTCTATTTTTCTTTCACAACTGCCAACTCCAAAAGAAGGAGAGGAGTTAACTCAGCTCTATAATAACACAGAATCATTATGTAGTTAAATAGCAATATTAGAAAACAATATGGAGATATTATTACCTCTGGGCGGTGACAGGTTTGTCAGACGCTGCATTCAAAGAGCATAAAGCAACATTGTGAACATTGTGCTGTGAGGAAGCAAAACAGAAAGGTTGAGGCCATTAAATAACTGTTACGTAGACAAGGCCCTGATCAAAATCTCCAGCCTCAGCACTGTTCTCATCACTCATTACCCACTAAGTAGTTACCTCAAGTTTAAAAGAAATCCGGAAAGCAAAACAAAGGCGTAAGAATCAACAGCACCTCTGCAGGGACCGTTGCCCTAATGCACAAAAGTAACAATATGAGCAGCAGGGCTCAGTTTCAACCTCTGGGCTGGTCTTGTATTTCCCCCACGGGATCCACCCTGGAGTTGAGGTCAAATTCAGCCTGGTGAGATCCCAGGACCTCCAGTTAATCCTTGTCTTTCCATACGGCTTCACACATCACCCACGGGAGCCGCTGCTGTCACCCCGCACAGCCATCGCCCGGAGAAAGATAACATCCGACAGGGTAATCTGACCTTTGGTACACAAATGCATGGTTGGCCCCCTGACATAAATCCTCCCGCTGTGGGGGAGTGTTCCCATCTCAGGGATAGGACCAAGGGCAGAGGGATCTAGAGAAAGTTAGATGTAGGGGGAGGTGGACGATGTAATGTAGAGGCTCTTGCATCATCCGTTGAAGGCTGAGTTTTGTCTCGATTGGAGGATGGGAAATTCCTATCCTGCACTTGCAGGTTGGAGCTCATGGCCCAGAGGACTCACAGAAGGGCAGAGGACGCACGGTGAACACACATGGCGCTGTCCAGACAGACGAGCAGGGCAGCTGAGGTGCTGGAGCTCTGGTGTCCCAGTGGTCTAATAAGCTGGAGCAGCCTGTATCTCTGGCTTGCCTCTCCACTTCAAAGACTTGAACCAGGGTCAGACACTTGCCTGCCATCACAGGATATTAGACAGAGATAAGACCACCATTGATTGGACACCTCTCCAGAGCTGTCAAAACAAAAGTGGCGTCTGCGTGCAGCTTCGATACTTTCTCCACTTGAGCACTGTTTCTCAGAGGCATGTCTCATTCTTTATAATAAGTGCTCGCCCAGTGGAGATGGTGGTAACATAGAGTTTTAAAAAAAGTGAAAAAGTGCTGGAGGCTGAATGACGGACAGCACAGCCTCCAGCTACAGCCCCCTCCCTCCCTCCCTCTCTCCCTGCCTGCCTGCCTGCCTGTGTGCTGGGCTGCGGAGGGGAAGAAACCCGATCCCGTGGCTCGGACTCGGTACAGAAAGGGGGTGTGAAGCTGAATCAGACGCAGTTAGATTGAAAACTCTTCTGGAAGTACTAGAAAACGGCGGAGCTCTTGAGTTTTGACGTGGAAAAGAAGGTAAGAGAATAGGCACTGAAGTGAGGACACAGGGAGAGGATTATTTTCTGGTGATGACTCAAAAACTGAGGAGATTTTTGACTTGCCTGTTTGTGGTAAAAAGTATGACTTAGGAGTATGTTGTTTTTGTGTCAGATGACATCAACTAAACTGTCCATAAACTTTTGGTTTCTCTTTTTCCCCCTCACAACTGAACTTGAAGTTGAAACTAACTTATTTATTTATTTATTTATTGCCCTGCTGTGATCTATGATGTAATTTGCACAGGAACTTAAAAATAGCAAGAATTACTTTATTTCAATCAGATTTATTTCCAATTATTGGTTGTTGATTGATCATCCTATCTGGAAAAGTGGCATCTGTCGTTTAATTAATACTAAGTTTTGTACAAATTAAATTGAATTAGCTTTAAGAAATTGGGGAAAAAAGGATACAAATCTAAAATTCATAAAGGGTATCACTTGTAGTTTGGTCACTGATGGCATTTGCACCTGCTGTTACTTGATAAGAAGGTCTGGCTCACAGCAGAGGTTGATGTTTACGGTGAGGACATCTCATTTCATGTCTCACTGCTCAGGTATATATTCATGGCAGCATGGATTACAAACAGTAAATGGCAAATAACAGTCGTTATTGGGACCTGTGAGCTAGTTATTGACAACACTGATAAAAGCATCTGAATATACAATAAGTACCTGTGCGACAGGGCCGCTTCACGTCTCTGCTGCAGCTTATAAATGACAGTGATTTATGCTCATGCCAATAGCGCTGAGGGGAGTGCTTGTTTAAAAGGCTGTGTGATGATGTTTTTATCCTTGTTATATTGTTATCACATATATCTAATGGGGTTGATCTATGATATCCCTTTTAGTGTCACGCTCCATCTTTTCCGCTGTAGTGTCAGGTTGATTGATTTGACACAGTTGAAAGTGACATTGATGGATTTCCCTTCAGAGGTGAGAACAGTCATCATCAAAGGTGTCAGTCCGTGTTTGTATATGCAACGATAACGTATATATAATCCAACTGGGCCCCATTGTCCCTCTTTATTAATTAAAAGAGTAAGGTAAAAGTGACATAAAGAATTTGTGCTTGTGAACTTGACAGGAGATTATGTAAGAGAAAACTACAAAGAGTTAAACAAATTACTCTGAGGGCAGACTTAAAGTCTCTGTAAAAATCAATGACTGAAGCATATTACTCTTTTTACTGGAGGGAATGATTATTAGCTTTATACTCTGTGCCGGGGGAAAAAATGCATTTAGAATGTACACTGTGTTGTTACTGTGACTGACACATGATTACAGCATAAAATGTTGCTGTCTGGATCCATCACCTCATTAAATGAAAAAAGAGACGTGCCTGGGGGGAAGTTAAATATCTTCCACCAGCCTGAAAAAAAAGATGCAGCTTTGATTTTCCTCTCATGAACTTTGAAGCGCGATGCAGTCACTATATTTAAGATCGGGAACACTTGATTGTATAGTATGTTTATATACAGCAGGCGAAAGATGTCATTTTTGGAAGCTGTAGATTGTAAAAAATGGTCTATTAAGGGTTCGAGCTGTAGCGTCGCACAAATGAACTACACAGAGAAACCAAAGGCATTTTGGAAGCTCAGGCAGGGAGTTTTTCCTCAGCGGCGGAGGAATGCTCAGGGAGGGACTGCTGCAGATGGCAGAGGAAATAGCTCCGCTGCCTGGAATGGAGCTCTTAAGCTCAGAAAACAAACTTTCAGTTTTAACACGGACATATTTTAGCTCTTAAATCCAAAGCGGTCAGCAAACTGCAGAATCAGGTCAATTTTTTTGGTCCCATAGCAGACAATGACCCAGATTCTTTTTCTTACCAACTTGCAACAACAACAAGCTTTTACAACTTTCCTATTAAATTGTTTATTTGAAATGTTTCTCCGCCTATGTCTCTTAGCTCTTTGTCTACACCTTTTTTTCTCGCTGGATTGGAAGAAATCAAAAGTACAGCGAAGAATAATAAAAAACATATGGTGCAGAGACAATTATGTGGGTTTAAAAAAGAAATTCAATCCCAGACTTGTTAAAAAATGTGTCCTTGGTGGTTCTCTCTATTTGTACATAAAAGCCCTGTGGTGAGCTTTAATTGGACGTTGAGGGAATGCTGTATGTTTAAATAGTATGGTTTGGGTCTGTTTGATCATTAATCGAACATCTCTATAAAGAAAAAAACCAACTAAAGCCATTGTTTGTCTTTTATTGATCAAGTTGTCCACTCTCTTTCCCTTTCACCTCAGATTTGACCCGCAGCGCCAGTTTATCAGAGAAGGAGCTCAAAGAGGCTCGAGTCAGGAGCCAAATCATCGCCGCCCAGCTCACCGTGCCTTCCAACTCCAGCTCCAGGGGCGTGCAGCTCTTCAACCGCCGCAAGCAGAGGGTCAACGCCTTCACACTCAAAAGCTGCGGAGAGGGCTCAGAGGAGGACAGAGCAGAGAATTTGAAAACTGCCCCCTCCAACAAATTAACATGGGCAGAGAGGAGCAGTGAGGAACACGATAGAGATCTCAACTTGAAGAATAGCGCCACCAAGCCTCTATTCTCGTCACCTGTCAGTGTACCTGGAGTAGGTCACATCATGGAGGAGCCATGTAAAGATTTCCACAAAGAGGAGTTGGAGGATAGTGTTATCCATGAGAGACACTTCCTGCCTGTCAAAGAGGAACAGGAGGAAGACGAAGAGGCGAGAGATGAAATCCATGAGGACAAAGTCAAGGAGGAGATTCCCCCAGGAAGTAATAATACTGATCCAGTCATGGTGGGGCATGTTGAAGAGGAGGCAGAGATTAATAGGCTTACAGGGCCGGCTCCCCGCGGAACGTTTCTTAACGGCTGTCACGGTGCCTCTGGATCAGACAGGGCGTTTGTGTCCACATCCAAGCAGACAAGCGCCATCATCAACAGAACTGCCAGGCCCTTTTTCTCCCCACCGACGGTGCAGTCTCCAGAAGCAGCCAGCCCTGTCATGAACATCCCCCCTCCTCCTTCCTACACCACTCCTCGTCTGCCTGCTTACGCTGCTCCACAACCCGTGACCTTCTCACCTCCACCTCCACCTCCATCGTATCCCATGCCACCTCTACCGGCCTTCACAAACCAACCGCCGCAGGCCTACTACTCCAGTCCACCTCTGATGTCTCCGGTGATGTCGCCTTCTTCCCTTCCACCATCTCAGTTCCCTGTTTCTTCTGTATCTAACTACCCACCAATGCCTCATTACGGCCCACCCAAGGCCCCAAAGCCCTCCAGCTTTGTTCCTCAGCCCTCTGAAGAGAGGAGGCCAATAACAACGATCAAAACAGGGATACTTGAGGAGGGTGCGGTTAAGAGGGCAAGTAGGAAATCAATGTTCACATTCAAAGAGAAGCAGGTGGTAGCTCCGAACCCCGAGCTGCTGTCTCTGGTGCAAGGGGCGGATGACAGGAAGAAACACGGACATAGATCTGTTCCAGAGCCAACATCTGAGGAAGAGTTACTGGCTCTGGGTGCAGAGGCCTCCAACTTCCTCGCCAAGGAAGAGGACAGGAAAGATGAGGCTAAAGAGCCAGAGTGGACCTCCTGCCTAAAGAGCTCCAGGACCCGACCGAGAGAAGAGCACAGGCCAGAACAGACCCTCACCAATGTCTCAGGAAAGGGGGCAGAGCTGTTTGCCAAGCGTCAGTCCAGGATGGAGAAATATGTTGTTGATAATCAGAAAGCAGGTCAAATGAGGTCTCCGTCTCCCACGATGTCTCTGCCACCATCTTGGGTTTACCCATCAAACATGCCAGGGAGAGTCAAGGCCATTGCTAAAAACTCTGACATGAGCACTCAGCTTTCACAAAACCTAAAGGCCCAACAGGAAATCAAGCAGAAACCGAGGCAAAAAGCTCCAGCACCACAGCCGGTTCCAGAGCCGTTAGAGAATGGATGCTCCAAGATAGAGATGGAACTATCGAGGCACCGGCCCTACCAGATTAACTCGTCCCTCTTCACCTTTAACCCCGTTAAAGACCCCATTAGTACGCTACCCAGAGGAGCACCACAGGCCAAGAACATGATCTCCACCCAGACGTTCTCAAGACAGACTTCCTTGCCCCACAACCCTCCCTCTCACATCCATACCCATTGCATGTCTCCTCAGCTGCCTCTCAGTCCCCCAGGTGGAGTCGAATATCCGTCTAATCCAGCTCCTGGGCAGCCAAGGATCAGTTCTCCTATGCCTGCCTTTTCTCCAGAGCGAGTGTCCACTCCCCGGTCAGGAGTCCAGGCACCGAGGCCAACGTTTTCTGCCAAGAGGGCAGGGATGGCACCACAGGTGTGGAGACCCTCTCTGTATCACTTTTAGAATGAAATGTCATTAGAGGGATTGGGTCTTTTGTAGAGATTATGCATATGATTGTAAAACTCAATTTGACGTGGAAGGCTTTAAGTTTAAAATTGAATGCACTTTTTTCTTAATCTTACGCATCCTTCTTGTGCCTCTTCTTTCTTTGTACTATCTCCTGCATTGTAGAGACATCATAGAGTTGAATCTTTTTAGATTTGAAATGATTGAATCTTGAAATATAGTGTAAAATACATGCTCTATAGATACTATAAGGTTCGAATACCACAATGAATGTCATATTCAAATATTGTTAAATAGAATATGGAAGTGACCATATAATTATCTTAATTTCCACTTGTTTTTTTCCACATGAAGATCCTTATCCTTGGTTAAAAATTTTCAAAAGCGCCTTGATGGAATCAGATAAGTTGCTGAACCCAAAAGCTGCTGAGCACGTCAGCACTTCCATTCTCAGTGCCTTTCAAAAAATGATGAGAAACAACCTCACACTCTTTCCACTTTGTCTCCCAGTCCTGTGGTCACTAGGGTGATGCTGCTTCACAAAGCACTTTAACAGATGGTCTGGCATCTGCTTTATGATCTATGATTTGCAATTTAATGCTGCTCACTGACATGAGAGTTACAGCAAGAGAGCTCCTTTTATGTCTTTATGTCTTCAGGGTAATACACTGTGCTTTCCGCCTTTTTTTCCCTACCTAAATATATGGTACATGGTGTGTACTTCTTTGATGTCTCAGGTAGGCTGCATACTAATTTGCATCAACGATCTATATATTTATTGTTTTCGTAGTAATTCCATATGTATTTTTCCCAGGATGTCATCAGTCAGGGTTTATGCATGTTTTAGTTTTTAAAGCTTGATTTACTCTTCTCTTCTCTTCTGCTGTTATCCTGTTATGATTGATTTGCTTTGTGTTAAAGTTCTTTCCTTCTGTGATTAAAGCTTTGTGCTAACACTTTGCTGTGACCTCTTTCTCCTTTTTCTCATTTCCTGACTTCATGCACTTCTTTCAGACTTTGACTTTTTAATATTAACTCTTCGTTATTTCCCTTTTCTTTCTTGCAATCACTGCAACTACTGGCACACAATAATAAATGTAACGCGATGGTTAAGTAAACAGATTATTTACACAAGCAGCCAGGTCTAGTTTTAAAACAGTATGTGACATTTAATGCTGAAAAATAAGCTCAGCTCAGCATCGGAAGATATTTTACACTTCAGCATCTGGGTTATGTGTGTTTGGTCTTGTTTTGTCCGCAGGGGCTCAGACTTTCAGACAAATGATGTGAACCTTGACCTGGGTCTTGTTTCCCGCACAGACGCCCTGACCTTTTGAAACATGACCACGTCTTAAAATATCACAACCAGGATACTGATCTGAGCAGTTCAGACTATAACTCCACTGACATGTCTTCATATTATTATCCTGAGCAAAGACTGTTAGTTCTTGATTAGTAGGTGTATTAACATGGACTGCCAAGTTCAGGTTAACAACCTCAGCCAGGCCAGATTACAGTAACCTGAGAGAGACACTGAAGACCGGCCCTGGCTGTGTACACTGGCTTTAAGGAAACACAAACAGCAGAAGGGAACACACTCAGATGACCTGACTTTCACTGGGGACTCAGACTGAACACATAAACACTTATTCATCAAAATAGATAATGAAATAGCTTTGTAAAGTAAAGTCATGGTCAAATCAAAACCTTAAAATTGAATTATTCCTATGTTGTAAAAGAATTACACTCTCTTATTTTGTATGTTTGTGTGTTATATTGGTGTATGCATGTATTTGAGAGCCCACCCTACTCCTTCAAATGTATTTATTTATTATATTTTTGCCTACAGACGCCAAAGGACTCAACCCCAGTTGAAACCTCAAGTGATACTCCCACACCAACCAGGACACCCAGTCTCACCAGACGTTTCAACAGCCCAGAGGGTCCCGCCTCAGGACCCTGGACGTCAGGCCTCCAAGGGAATCGCCCCTCCACCACCACCTCCAGCTCCAACCGCTCATTCACGTCCCCTGTATCCACTCCCAGGGGTTCTAGATGCCAGTCTCCTATGACCAGTCAGAATATCCAGTTTTCCACTGTTAACTCAACCACAACAGTCAGACCCTCGCAGATATCTGCAGCCACCTCCCCACGCTCACCTCCTTGGGGGTCGAGATGTCAGTCCCCGATGGTAAGCCAGAATACTTCCACTGTCGTCTCATCCAGACCCTCCCAAACACCTACAGTCACATCTCCCATCTCAGCTCCTTGGGGTTCGAGATGCCAGTCGCCAATGGTAAACCAGAATACTTCCACTGTCGTCTCACAAAGACCCTCCCAAACAATCACATCTCCCATCTCTCCTCCCTGGGGTTCACGTTCCCAGTCTCCAGCTCCCTCGCACAACAGTTTATCCTTCGCTGCCACCAAACCTCTGTACACATCCTCTGCCACCTCTCCTGTTCTCCCAACCAAAGAGAGTCGATGCATGTCCCCCATTGTTAATAACTCAGGCTCAAAGGCCAACCATCGCCTCCTGGCAAAGAACATCATCAACGCAGCCAAACGTAAAAACAGCCCGTCCCCTGGTGCACTGAGCGGTCACAGCCTCCCCATCTCACCGCTGGGAAATTCGCACCATGGCTACGACTGTCACAAACCGCCCACAAGCCCCTTCCAGTCGCGGGCACTGGGGGCCCGGTCCCCTCCCTTCACCAGCCCCCCACCCACTCCAACACAGACGATCTGCTCCCCTGTGAGGCTTTACAACACTCGCTCCCTCACCGACTCTGATGCCTCTGTTGAGTCTGAGGACTCGGGCCTCCGGTCGCCCGGACACTCCTACAACACCTGTCCCCGCGGCTGGGGCGGCAGCCTGAGGGTGAAGAGGAGCAACGTCTCCAGTGACCTGTGAGGGTGTTTACAGGATGTCCATTAAAGCATAACCACACTTTCCGCAGACTTTCTTGCCATTGGATCAACCATTAAAAAGATTTTCTGATGAAGTTTCATCCAAGTTACTCTTCTGCAGCTTTTATTGCCGGTCCTGGACTATGATTAATGTATTGAGGTAGTTTTAGTATTTTATGTGACTCACATTCATATTCCGGAGTGACAAGAACAAGCTTTTTACATATCACAGTTGCTGTGGCTTGTATGCATCTATACATACCAAAAAGTGACTCTAAATAACCAGAGATTTGAATTCACTCTAAATGACTGTTACACTTTTTTACATCTTCACCACACTTTGACAGTGTCTGACTATTATAGTTGAATAATGTCAAAGTAAAGGGCTATTGTTTTGAATATTATTAATGAATTATCATTATCATTATATTTACTGGTCTTGCACAAGGAGAAGTGGGGGGAGGTTTTAACTTTTAAGGCAAAGAAGGGACACACTAAGTCAAAGTCGTGTTGATACATATCTTAATCGACTATACAGTACTTTGGTTGAGGCACTCTCCTTGTTCTGTATTAATAAAGGATCATATTTAACAATCCAGTCAAATCCTGATGAATATCGATGTAGATGATACTAAGTCAAATGAGATTCCTTAATTTTTCCATGACAAAATCACAGGGGTCGGTGGGTAGGACACATGGCATTCACATTAACATACATGGTTAAAGTATTCACTGCGGTTTATTATTCATTTTTAATCAATGGAAAATAAAGAATATGCATAACTATCACCGTGCAATAATCAGTTTAACACAGTGTATATTATGTTGCTTTATGTGCTGCATTTGCTCAAATGAATGTACGGTTTACAGGCAGGTTGACAGAGAATGGTAGAATGAAGGTAGTGTTGAGTATGAAGAGTTATGTGGTTAGATGGGACAAAGACACGTCACTGTGGCCATGTTTGAGGGAAAAAAAGATTTCAAAGGGTTATTTGCAAATGTTTAAAGAATTGATGATGAGCAATTGATTAAACAAATGTTAGCCGAAGACTTGTGCAAAACGAATGGCATATTGATTGTAAAAATCATTTTGGAGATTGATGTATGTATGCCTATTTTGTGGATTTTACTGATCATAACTTTTCATATCAGTGATGTTATTCATGAGGGAAAAGAACATGTTAGTTGTAAGAATGTTGTATGTCGTATATGGAATATTAATCTGAGTGTTTGTGAGAAAAGGATCGGAGGAATGACTTGTATTTTAAACACATTTAAATACATAGTTTCTTTTTATACTTGATTTGCACTTCTATTCATTCCATTTCAGCAGCCATGTTTGCATTGTTTCAAACTTGATTTGCTCAAAGGAGTGTCATTCACAATAAGACCAGCAAATAAATATCCTTCCGCAAAAAAATAAGAACATTCGTGCACTATGCAACATGGTGTGAGAGCTACAGCTGTAAACATGGTTCAGATCACAGCTAGTTCCTTCCTTCAAATGTGGGATAAATGAAACCCATCTTAGCCAGTCCGGTACCAGCACACACAACAGATCATTCTTTCGTTCCCTGACATGCGGGGGCCAAGAGCGTCAGCACATTTCTAAATATTTACTTCAGTGTGTGTTTTGAGTGGCAGGGACACCTGCTCCATGTTGACCTGGCTCCTTCAGCACGATGGAGACACTGTCATGGATTGATTACAATCTGGTTCACCTCTGCAGTTTTGCAAGCTTTTTCTTTGGCTCTGTGATTGCATTCCTGAATTGTATCAACACAGCTCATCATTTCATTTACTGTATCGTTTCTGAAATAAGAATACAAAATAAAAAGTGATGACACACCAATTTAAATCATTTGTGGTTTGTCCATTGCTTTGTTATTTTACTGCATAAAACCCTGAACTGACAATGATAACGTAACTGAAGTAATGTAAGCTAGAGTAGTAATTTCCCATTTGTTTATATAAAAAATTAAATAGTGGAACGTAAGTCATCAGATCCACTGGAATTCATACAGAACGTTGGCAGATCAAGGATTTTTTATAAACCAGGGCCTTGAAAGGGGCCTGAATCTACACAGAGGGGCCAATTATATGTTCAACATCCATGCATAATTCCTGATTCAGTAAAGTGCACATTGAAGTCATTCCTTGTTTACTGTTAGCTCTACAGCTTTGAGCAAATCAGATGTCAGCTGGCCCCGCCCCTAGATCCACCCCTGATTCAGAAGATCCACAGATTTATACTGTTTTGTTATTTAAGTAAGTAACCAGTTATTATAAACTTGGAGTATTTAAGGTTAAACTATCACATATAGGACAACAGTAATCCTGTAGTGCCCCATAAACAAGGATTCATTATGTAAGCCTCTTCAGTCGCTCGCCCCTGTATTAAATTAAAACTTTATGACAATCTAGTTTATGTATTTTGATGTAGGTTGATAGTTTGAATGAGATGTTATGAAAGCACAATTTGAAGGCATACAAACAAATAACTAACATCTGCTCATAAGTTGCTTATTACCCAAATGAATGACACATGCACAGGCTGAACCGCAGCAGGCTGTTTACAGACTTGTTTCATTTGGTTTTACTGTCAAGTGTTGACCTCTATTGACTGTGCTACATACTACACATCTGTGGTGATAATTATTAGACTGAAATGTCCTCAGCAGCAACTCCTCAGGGTGAAAACAGAGACCAAAGCCTCATTTATCAAAGGTTCATAGACTGCCATCTGTTGGACTCCAGACAGAAGTTCAAATGAAGAGACACTCAGCTGATTCTGTACATGCAAGAGTTTGCGTCATGGTCTCCATTTTCTGTTTCGTCAAGAAAATACTGCGGTGTGAAAACAGGGAAATTAGGAATACAGTTTCAATTTAGTGTCCACTGTTTTTCAAAAGTAAAAATGTACATCATTTCTGATATATGGTTTTTGTAATATAGCAGGAAAATCACATGTGCATTTAATAACAATAATAAGGTCATGAATCATACAAGTATTGCATTTAGTTCTTCCAGTGTCATTCATGATATTATATACACCTATGGTTTTTCCCTATTGTCACGTGAAAATATGTGTTGGAATAAAAAGGCCTACACTTTTGCAGGATCAGTGCCTACATTAATTATGCATGCAGTCATCTTCATTTTCAGTCACACTATGTTGACAACTGAACAGAGTGAAACTAACCTGGATGCTCACTAACACATAGGATCACAAGTCATCAGATTCGTGTTAGATGTCGCACACACTTCATTCAATTTAAAAAGTGCAAGACTGCTTGAACTGTGAATCAAGTGTTAGCAGACGATTTTTACTCAATTTTTGCAGACTAAATATATGTTAGACTATGGCGATAGGGCCAAATGTTATATCAAGACAAAGACTTTTATATTGGATAGTGATAATTATCTCGATAGATATCACATTAGTGTTTCTTAAACTCTTTAAGTTAAAAGATTGATTTTGCGCCTGGTTGAAGGTTGTGGTTTATAAACACTTCTTTAAGGGCAGCGAATTTTACAAATCTGAGGTCGAACAGTTACGTGTTATATCTCCTCACAGTGCACAATGCATTTATAAATCAATATATATATATTATATTTATACATATATACATATGTCCTTTGTTATATTGCTATTGTTAAAAATTATATTGCAATAATTGTTTTTATTGTTTTATTTTTCCCTAAGTTAGACCATAATATAAATAATTGATTTATTTCAATTATTCAATTTAACTCATTCTGTGTGGATGGGGGGGAGGAAATGAATCTGGGACCCATGTATTCAAATAAAGTTGTTGCTCTTCTTAGTTTTTGAATGAATTAGATGTTGAACCTTGACAGATCCTGCTGCAGAGATCAGCCTGAGTTCCACACTCCTCTGTGCTGAGCTGCAGGTGAACACAAACAGGATCAGCCCCCGTGTGGAGGGCCCGGTGAGGTGAGGGCCCTCACTGAGACACAAGGTGCCGCTCTTGAGGTGAAAAGGGCGAGAGGCAGCGCAGTGGTTTCCTCTTTGACAGCAGCAGGGGCTTGTTTTACAGCACAAAACAACAAGGATGAAGATTTCCAGCGACGATGCACCCGCGGCACTGATAACGAGGAAGACGATTAGCTGAAGAGCCCTCAGCCTCATCCTGCTCCGCCGGTGCTCGCCGCCGAAGTGACGCCAGGCAACTTGAACACCGACCGAACTGCGGATGAACGAGCCTGAAAGTGTCCCCGGATTTGTTGTTGTTAGCCGCTGATGCTAACCAGAGAAGTTGTGAGCTAGCTGGCCTGGCGAGCTAACTGTGAAAGCGAGGAGAAGACCACCAGCCTCATGTGTTTGGTTTGCTGTCTGCTGTCCCGGTGGCTAAACTCGACGTCGTTTAGCTAATGGAGCCGACAAGCATCGGCTTCACCAGTTCAACACCCGCAGCTTTGGCCACCAAGCCCCCGAAGTACCAGTCGTAGTAGTTAGTTACCTAGCTTAGCCGTTAGCAACCACTATCCTAGGAAGAATGAGCAGAAACAAACACCAACATTTAAAAGGGACCGAAGTCAGCTGCTGTGTGAAATACTTCTTGTTCGGATTCAACATTCTATTCTGGGTAAGTCACTCCAGTCACTGTGTGGTGTTTCTTTTGATATCACGTGAAAAATAAAGGTAATATGGCTCATTAAAAGTATGTTGAAAGATTCTGGGAGTTGGCTTAACGTTCACACCGTCGGTGTAGGCAAAGCAAACCAGAGTAATCCACGATATTTCACTGTTATTGGTAAACACAAGTTAAAACAACCAGTAAAGTTTGAAATTAGTCATTCTGCCATGTGTCTATTTGTTTAAAGTTGCATAACAGTAGGTTCATTGACTTAGGGGTCGTCACCTAATTGATTTTTGGGGCAGGAAAATAGCTAAAGAGTAATACAAATTAGCACAAAAGTTAAAAACATTGTTGCCATAACTTTAATTGACTATAAATATGTGATATCAAATAATACAATATAATTGCTCAATTTATGTGAGTAAGTCTTTTTTCTGTTGCTGGGAAACTTTTCTCTTGCGAAACTCATGAAGTGACTAATGGTGAGGAGTGAAACGTAAACCTGTCCAGCTCATTTGAATATTTTACTGGCTGATCCAGTTTTTTTTAAAAGAGTAAATTAATCTCTCTGCTTATGGTTTGGTAATCTGCTGAGTGTTTGGTGGACCCACGAAGGGACTGAAGTTGGGCTAATGTTGGTTCCCCTCCCTGCTTTGACCCGGCACTAAGCAGTGGTACCATTGTGTTTGAGTCCGAGAAAAGGCAGGAGACTCATCTGCATTGTTAGGCCAGTGGCGAGTGAGACCACGTCTCCTTTACAATGCGCCCTCCATCTTTCTCCTCCCACCCTCAGTCTGAAAAGTTCCTCTGTTTGGTCTCCCTCACCCCTCCCTCCTCGCCCATCTGCGTTGCCTCTGTGCAACTGGTGTAGTACAATGTTTGCGGGTAAAGGAATGGCGTGTCTGTCTGCCTCAGAGGGTCTACCCACACACTGCTTGAAGGAAAAAGCCACACGGGCCTGAATACCACCCAGCCCTCCTCTTTCCAAGCACCCCTTTCACTCTGTCCACAACCATAGTGTTCAGGCTCTGTGGGACACCATTGTTTCCCTTCACTCACACAACCACTAACACACAAAGAGGGGTGGTGAGAACAAAGATTGGGGGGAGCATAGGGTGTGATCCTGCATTTTCTCCCCTCGTATTCTTGTTTCGTCTAATCCACATGCAACTCGCTCTCCTTTCGTCACCACCGCCCTATTCCTCCCTTTCACAACATGGGAGCGTTACACCATACTTGTGACATGTGAGGCAATGTGAATTGCAAAACATGCCACAAGCCAGAGTTTGTGGATTTTTATTAAATGAAAAATGCCCAGATTAATTTAATAATTTCCCTTACAATTGGAAAAAGCACTCTGTAATTGAATTGGATTGAGCAATCAACCAGGAAACATTGAGTCATAGGGCTGTAGTGTTGTGTTTGACTCATTGGGTCTCTTCAGACACTCAGGCCAAGCTAACTGTGTCTGAGCTCTCTGTGAAACAAGTTCCAGCTCGCTGGTTGTTTCCGTTAATAATCACTAGAAGATGTTCTCCTCTTGTCTGTGTGCTGTGAAACTGGATATGACAGACAAGCCAGTGCGTTGCTGGAATAGAAAGAGATGGGGTTTATTCTCCACAAATCAACCCATTTGTCTTTCCTGTAGTGATCTTGTCAGGCTTGAAAATGCTGCCCAAATTGAGACAGAATGCTTGTAGGACCCTAAATATTGTGAACAAAATAGGGCAATAAAACTTAGTGCTATTCTTCTGTGCGAATTCTTCCTGTGCCCGGACACGCTGTTGACAGCCAGACATTCTCACCCAAGAACAACCAACCTTCTCTCGTCCTTAGAATAGAAAAATTCCTCACATCCACTTAATTAATCACATTTTCTGCCTGAGCTGCTGAAATGTTTGGATGCTCTGCGTGCTGTAATTAAAAGCTTGTTAAGCTGTAACCAAGTTGCTGAGTTGGTTGGATGCAGCTTGTGTGTTATTAGCCAGCTACAGCTCCAAATGTCTGTTTGCATTTGGCACCCAAATGTGCGTTGCTTGATCGCATCACAGGTAGAGAGCAGCAGAAAAACCATTGTGAATGCAGCCTTTGGAGGACGCATTTGCAGTAGTATGATGTGGACAGAGTGGGGCTGTAACGATTCCTTAACGGAGATCGAAGCTGTGATTCTAGCATCCATGATCTTGCATTGCAAAATAGGATGACAGAACCGTGAGACACCCAACCCCACCCACTTCCACCGCTACAGTTGCCTCCCCCCACTCCTATCACACACACACACACACACACACACACACACACACACACACACACACACACACACACACACACACACACACACACACACACACACACTCAAACAGAAAGTATCGAGGTCTAAACCAAACCGTGTATTTAGAGGATCATCACACCCATTGTACTGCATGTTGCTTCCTTCATCTGGAGCTCAGGATTCAGGAACAATGAACACAAAACATAAGTAAACAAGTCACAACTTGTGAACATTTCCACAAGTTTGAAAACTCATTGGTGGTCCCTCTCCGTCCTCTAACGAGCCATTTAGGGCGAGAATCGTCTAACATTTAGACCCAACTTTTGGACCGTTCGGAGTACACTGTCCAGGTACTTAAGGTATGCATGTTGTCATACTTGTCGATGTGAACATGCTTATGAAACCAAAACAGTAAGTGTGAGTGTGTCCATGATGCATTCCATTGAATGAAAGCATATACTTTTGTATATGTGTATGGTAGAGCTGAAACTGTTACTTGATTAATCACTTAATCAGTCAACCAATTAGTTGTTTACATTTTTTTCAAGAAAATTCAATCACTGGTTCTAAAACTTTGCCAGCTTTTAAAATTTGAGCATTAAATGCTGTTTCTCATCAAATGGTACAGTAATGTGAATATCTTCTGGTGTTTGGGTCATTGATCTGATATAGCAAATAATCACCAGTATGTGACCTCGGGCTCTGGGAAATCACATGAGCATTGTCACTATTTTCCGACAAAATATCTTGACAAATTGATTAATCAAGAAAATAATCATCAGGTTAACTGAAAAATAATTGTTGTGTCCCCAGCAAATAACATGACAATCCTCCACAGCGCAGCTGATGCACACTCACATATTACTTTATTAGGAACACCATACTAACACTGAGTAGGGCCTTCCTTTGCTCTAAAAACCACCTGAATTATTTATGACATGGATTCCGCATGATGTTGGAAACTTTCCTTTCAGATTCTGCTTCACATCGTTTCTGCAGATTTGTAGGCTGCAGATTCATGCTGCCAATCTCTGTTCTATCATATCCCAAAGGTGTTTTATTGGATTCAGGTCTGGTAGCTGAGCAGGCCACTGAAGTTCACTGATCTCACTGTCTTGTTCATGAAAGCAGTTTGAGACAACTTTTACCTTGTGACAGGGATCATTATCCAGCTTAAGGTATTCATTAGAGGATGGTGAATTGTAGCCATAAAGGGATGAGCATGGTAAGCCATGATTGATTGACCATGATTGATTGGTGTTAAGGGCTCAAAGTGAGACAAGAAAACGTTTCTCACACCATTTGCTTGTGTCCATTCGTACTTTATAAAACAGAGATTCATCAGACCAGGTTCTGTTTTTCAGTCTTAAACCTTGCTGCTGCAGATTTCTGTTCCTGGCTGACAACAGTGGAACATGATGAGGTCGTCTGCTGTTGTAGACCGTCCACCTCAAGGTTTGACATGTTGTTCAAGTTGAGATGCTTTGCTGCTCACCACAGTTGTAAAGAGAGGTTTTCTGACTAACCACAGCCTTTCTATCAGCTCCCAGCTATTCTGACCTTTCTCATCAGCAAGGCGTTTCCATCTGTAGAAGTCCCGCCCAATGGATGTCTTTTGTATTTCACACCATTCTGACTAAAATCTAGAGGCTATTGTGTATGACAATGGGACATACTCAAACCAGCCCCTCTGGTATCAGCAATCATGCCGCTGTCAAAGTCACTAAGATCATATGTTTTTCTCCATTCTAATGTTTGACGTGAACATTGACTAATTAAACTGTATCTCCATAATTCTATGCACTGCTCTGCTTGGTGATTGGATAATAGCCCAAATAAGCAGGTGTACAGGTGCCCCTCTCCTAACTGAGTACACATATCCATGCCGAGACACCAAATAACAGCTATTTTCTATCTTCTAGCTGTTAGTCTGAGGATAAATGTCTATGTTTTTCTGTTCAGTAGTATTTGCCGTCTACAACAGATACAATCAAATGTGAACAGGGAGGCAAAGTCCACTCACTAAGGGATTTTTCTGTTCTGATTTGTTCTGATTTGTTCTGATTTGTTCTGATTTGTGCTCTGATACCGTGTGTCAACCGCAGTCCCTCTCAGTTGGGTCTCTGGCTACAAGATAATAACATCGACAGGATCTAACGTTCTCTCGATTATAGACTTAGATAGTCCATTCCAGTCAGATACATTTTGGACCTGAATCCAATTTCAGACTCTTGTATCATTGCTGCAATTAATCAGCCAAATAGATTCATTGATTTTGCAGTATCAAGCACAGAGAAGTGTGAATGCAAAAATCTGTGGAAGTGATACTTTGTTTTGGAGTCAGACGAGCCACACATTTTGTTCGCCCTGCAGTGCCGCTGTTATCGTATTATCAAGAATGACTGCATTCACACAGTGGGACACATTAGATATTCAGCTTTTTAGGGAGTCATTGAAAGGGCAGTCTCGTGTGTGTGTGTGTGTGTGTGTGTGTGTGTGTGTGTGTGTGTGTGTGTGTGTGTGTGTGTGTGTGTGTGTGTGTGTGTGTGTGTGTGTGTGTGTGTGTGTGTGTGTGTGTGTGTGTGTGTGTGTGTGTGTGTGTGTGTGTGTGTGTGTGTGTGTGTGTGTGTGTTCAGGCAGCGTGACGCTTGGTTTGTCTGCTAGTTAGTTAAGGTTAATGGGATCAGCTGGCTTAAAAAGCATCTTCTCATGTGTTGATAATCACTGTGTCCACAAGTAGAAGAACCCTTTGCTCTGGACTGGGAAATACACATTTTACAGCAGTACTTGACAGTGAAATAATCTGAGCAGCCTGTTTTAAATAACAAGGCAGACACAAGGACGTCCAAGTCCAGACATTGTTATTTGCTTATTGGCTTAAGAACAGCGATAAAGGCACAGGGATTTGATAGTAGGATAAAAATACACAGAGGAATAGGAAACAAATTAGTGGCAGGTGAGATTTAAGTAAACAAACCCTAGGAGGCTTTTAAAAAGCACAAACAGAAGAGATGTCCGTTGAGAACAGATGAGTGTAGAATGTTTGTCAAATTTAATTTGTTACATTTTCACTTTGTTATTGTCCACTGAGCAGTAAAAGCACATTTTTTGTGGAGATTTTTTTTTTTTGTCTCAGAGTAGCAGTGGCACAATATGTTTTTCCATGCCACCAACTGACCTGAATTTGACTCTGGCTGCCCACATTATACTGTGGAAAAACTAACAAGCATGACACAAAGGCAGGTTCAGTTCCATTTCAGTGTACTCATTCAGTTAAATACACTTGAATCCAAACCTTATTGTCCCACGAAGGAAACTGTGTTTGCAGATAGGCCTTTTAAAACACACACATTATATGGTTTAACATAATGGAGACTTTACATACGCAACACTCATACAACCCTTGTTTTTCAATGCACCAGTGCAGTCAGCTTCCAGTTTCTAACGCAAGCTTGCATGCTTTAGTTGGACTCAAAAAACTATAATGTGATGGTCAGACTGGGAATGAGATTCAGCCATGTATGCCGCTTGGATTACTCCAATTTAAGGTTTACTAGTAGAAGAAGGAGCAGTCTAAACTTCAGTCGTCTCCAGATATTGCTCCAGATGCTGATAAGAGGCCGTAGCGTATCTACCATCTATTGGTGGCAGTGATGTACTTGATGGTCGAACACAAATACAGTCCACTCTCATACGCACCCTGAAGGACAGGCACACTGGGAATTTTGTTAAAGTTTGTAGGCAACCACGAAAGTTGGGGAAGGTTGTTTTTCTTTAGTTTTTTTTAATTGTATTACTCACTGGTCATATGTTGGCATTTAAAATGGATTAAACGCATATAAATTGTTTCACATTATTACATTATAGAACCTTCAAATTTACTTAAGTTCAGTCTTGATTTTTCATTATCTCCTCTCTGGACAGTTATTGTTTATTTCATAAATAAAATTGATGGAAATATTCCAAGACTGAAAAAGAGATAGTAAACCAGATTGATAGGCTACCAGCCAGGCATGGAAACCTCCATGGCTGTTTCATTTAATGCTGCCTACGAGGTCATCTGAAACTATAGCGCTTGCACTTGACGTGCTTTCATGTACCTTTTCAAAATTTGCCATATAACGAAAGTACTGTTCTGCTGTCTGGCTGGTGTTTTATTTTAGAAGCCCCAGAGTAACAAGGCAATGTTTTCTTTCTCTTATTGGATAGTCCGCTGCAGAGATGAAGCGGGAGAGAGAGGGGAGGATTCTTTAGTCAATCATCAGGGCATCGTGTAATTGATGATTTGAGCAATTAGCCTGAAGTGGTTGTAATATTTATTTTAAGTGCCTGTAATTTACATGAAATACTACAGGATAAACCGTAGGACACATGACATCAGTCATTGTGGGTTGTGTTCCCTTTATCTGCTAAGTGCTCTGGTATCATTAGAAATGAGAACTCCTGGTAATGTTCGAACTCCAAGCTATTCTTAATCATCTCTAGCTAATTAGGAACGTTTTAATTGATCTGCTGTGTTATATTGAGAGATATTTGTATTTAGGAAATGAGTTTTGTGTTTGCCAGATATTCTTTGAAGTTTCCTCAACTGACTGATTTCCTGTAGAGGACAGACAAATGGAAGTGAGACAGGAAGAACATCAGCCACGTAGGCGGAAAGTGTCTACCTTCAGAAAAGAATACATTTTATATTGGTACATCATAACATTCTTTTTGGAATGGTGATATGGAGCTCATACAAATGGTAATGCTGAGTGTTTTGTTGAAAACAGTTTTAGGGCAGCGTCCTGGTGGCAACCTCAAGGAATCTTTCTCATGAAATGAACACTTTGATTCAACATAGATTTTTGTGTCAGTGAGGCAGGATTGCACAGTTTTGCCTTCAGGTTAGACCAAGGGCACTCCTTCATGGGCTGTGTTCTTAGAAAGTTCCAAGCCTTGAAGCAAGTCACAAATTTCAGCAGAAGGTCACACCCTAGTGTATATAACACACAAGGATTGGGAACGCTTTATTCAGTGACAGTAAGAATTGGCCAAACCAGACTGTCATCGCAGTCCGATTTATATATTTAGCAGTGACTTAACACAGTGCAGCAAAGGGTTGAATGCAGAAATATTTCCCTATCCTTTAAAATCCAAATATTTGAAATTGTTTTTTACCAAGGTTGGTTTACCCATATAGCCATTAGCAAACCGATATAACATAAATTATACCTTCTCGCTGGTGACATCCATGATTAGAGGCACTATGTTTTTGAATTTTCTGTCTGCCTGACTGTCTGTCCATCAGTTTCTCGTGAACTCAATATCTCAGCAATGACTTGAGGGGATTTCCTTCGTACAAACGTTTGCTTGGACTAAACTGATTAGAATTTAGTCGTCATATGTCAAGATCACACTAGTTATGGTGCAACTTAACAAATGTCTGCTAGAATAAAATGACCAAGTTATAAAATTATATGTCAAAAATGTTTTGCAGAACTCGGGAACAAAAGGGAGCATGTGATTATGTTTCCTGCAACTTCACTGGATCGCACAGGCTTACAAATAGTCAATAACTATCCTTAAAAAAGTAAAAACTGTCCTTTGAACATACAATACATCCGTGCACTTGTCACTTTATTAGAAACGCAGTCTGCAACAAATCCCTTCTAATGCCGATTCAACGGTATGATCTTAGAAATATTTGGAGGCCACTGTTAAACTGTACCGCTTTATACAAAGATATATGTTTTGTTTAGCTGTCCATCACTGATTTGAATGGGGTGAAAAAAATAATAGAAACTTGCGTGAACATACAGAATGCAGCTTAGCAACATCCCCGCCTACGTCTTTCAAAATAAACAACTGAATGAACACGTCTTTACAGTTAAAACAACAAAATACAGCATCTAGAAAGACGTTCTGTAACACTATCCTTGAGGTGGAGCTGTACAATTGTGGTCTCCAAGCTGTAAACTGAGAGTTGTTTTCTCTGTCATGTTTTTTTTGTGCTCTTGGTAATTATGTGGAGTATTTTGAGTCAGAGGCTCAATGGTTTATTACTCTCACCCTGTCAGTTTAATCTCCTCTGACTGATCTCCAGCTGCTTACCTGCGCGTCACTTCAAGCCGAAGCCACCACACCCTTCACTACAACTGCTTGCGTAAATACCAGGTCAACTCAGCAGCGGCAGCACCCCCTCCCAGTGACTGCTGCTGCTGTTGTTATTATCACACTGTGGGTCCTGTTTTGCATTGACAGGTTTCCTTTGTTTTTCTGGCTTTATTTAATCAACTTCGCAGCAGTATGATTTAACTCAATTTCAATGTAATTTTCATTGTTATGTCCTTCAGCTAAGTGCATTACTGTACCAAATCTCTTACAAATTACATTTTTTGGCAGCTAAGAAACTTTCGATCTTTACTGACACGTAGTCTAATATAATTTTGAAGCCTCTCTGCTGTATTTTTTTCATTTTGTGTTTTTTTTACTTTGGGTGGTCCAGTGCTGTGGTCACCCTGTACTTTCTGAAGTTCTTCTTATGTGGCTTGTTTTAAGCTGAGCCCTATAATCATTCTTCCCTTCGATGGGAGACTAATACAGGAGGGATTTACCTTTAACACCTCCTCTTACGCAGCCCAGTGCAATGACTTAAACCTGCAATAACTGGCAAATGTAATGATTCCCTCTGTCCACAGCTAGTTTAAAAGACAAAAGTCTTCTGAGAATTCACTATAGTTTAAAAGCTCTGAAGACATTTTTCTTCCTAAAAGTAATAGGAGTTCTACATGGACTCACTATAAACGGCCAGGTTTAGAAGAGAACTTGGAGGTTATATTGAATTAGAAGATCTTTGTATTTGTGTTTGGAATTCTTTTGTTTTTGCTTTGGGCAAGGATGTATTGGGAAAAGGTGATGTCATGGATTACGTTTGATCAATCAGAGTTTAACAAAGAAAATGACTGAATACAGTTGTGTTTCCATGGAGACACCACTTTAAACCAAGAACGACTGAATCGCACCCTCAGTCTTTTTTTTATATTTGATCTGTCACGTGAGATGTTTTTTTTTTTCTTTCTTTGACCTGCGTCGATGCTCATTAAGTCTCAAGTATTTATGCTTTTAAACAAATACTGAAGAAGTAAAGTGACATTTTGAGATACTTGAAACTGGGAGGATGTAAAATGGTCTCATAACTAGTGGGTACGGCTGCTTTTTGTGTGACTGAAGATCCTCTTCTCTCTGCTTTGTTTTACAGTTACTAGGCGCAGCATTCTTGTGCGTAGGCTTGTGGGCATGGGCGGAGAAGGTAAGTATAAACACATGCACACATAAACACACGCTGGTGAAGTACAACATGACTGCCTCAACAGCATAGCTCAAATTTTTCCAATGTCCTGGCCGAAACAAGCTGAGGGAGTTTAGGTGGGAGCGGAGAGTTTGAGAGAAGTGGTGTGGAAATATAAATTCGAAGAATGAGTATTTACTAATAACGCTCCTGTAAACACGTCTTCGGGCTGCTGCACTCAAGAGGATAGTTGGGCCGACTTTCCGACATTTGCGGGGCCGTTCCTGACCGGAGGCCAGTCGGTGCTGATTATCTGCCCAAATGTTCCTGAAGTCAGAGAGATTTACAAAATAATCTTAATGTTACTGATGGATTCGAAGCCTCCCTGATCTTGAAACGTAACTACCAAACATGTTTGGTAGTTACCGTAATTGGCTCCTACAGAAACCATCAATCGCCAATGACAGCGAGCTGACCTTGGAAGCACCACCAACTGTATAGCTGCGACTAAAAACAGCAATATATTTCCAACTCAGCTCTAGCTCACGCTGCAAAATGTATTTCCAATTCCGCCTTCTCAGCCAGACAACAGCCATAGTTTTTCTTCCTCTTTTTTTGTCTTTCGCTGCAACGCACACACACAAGTGTAGCCAGCCGACAACGTACGTCAGGCCAAATCTTAGAGTGTGTGCGTTCTCGCGATTATTATATAAAAAAATCTGTTAAATCTGTCCTCTTGTCTGTGATCTCTCACGTTTTTACAATCGGTTAAGAGTTGAAAAATCCTCTAGTGTGCACCAGGCCTTAGACACCTTAGGAAATTAACAAAGTTGCTGTAGCCCATCCGTTAAAAAATTGGAACAGCTACTAGTACAGAATAAATTAACTGGCCTTCAGATTTGTATGGAAAGTAGATACTATTTATTTCCCACAGTGCAGGCCACAAATGTCAGGTGTCATGTGCTTATAAGAGGTTGTTTCAAAATTTCTTCCAACAGAGTTTACAGTCAATTTGTTCATTAATTAGCTAGAAAATGCCCCATTCAGTTCAGTAAATGCTGTGGAAGCTTGTACTCATTAGTAACATCTGGTCATGAACTCCGCAAATAGGCCTGCACCGGAGTACCTTTGTGGAACAGAGTGAATAATTTAAAAGGATTTTGCCAAATGATGAATAGCGGGTACTGGAAAGGCACAATGGTGAGTTTGGGTCTCAGTGACTAAGCTGATTAGTTTCAAGCCCGCTGCGTGCAGCCAGACCACATTATTGTTTCAGGGCCTCATGCTTTAATTCAAATGAAGGAAGTTTATTCTGCACCAGTGCCATAAAAACGCGGTAAGAATGCGGTATTGTCCCGCAGTTGTCCCTCAGCTCAGTGCAGAGCAGCTTAAGTTAAGCAGTATGAGACTTCAGCTTCTTGGGCTTTAGCTGCAAGTTTTCTTTTGACGTGTGCAATATATGTGAAAAATAAACAGTATGTCAGAACGGAGAGCAGGGGCCCACATTTACAAACAATAAATGGTGGGTTCCCTTTTGGTGAGAGATGTTGAGAGACCACCCATGAATTGGAACACCTATTATATTTGAACGAGCTTTTAGACCCACAAACAATGCTCCTTATGTTGCACTACACAGTGACAGTAAAGGTGACCTATTACGCTCATTTCCAGCTTTATATTTTTGCTCTGGAACTCCAGAAATTCAAAAAAAGATCAACAAAGTCTATATTTGTCTAAAATTGCCTGTTACACAGCCCCTCATTTAAGCCTCTGACTGAAACAGGCAATTTTATCTCAGAGCTCCTTAAAAACCGACAGCAAAACCAGTGCTTTGTAGCAGCGCCTCATCCTCTTTACTGGTATGGAGGTTCTGAAAGCAAACTGTAAATCTAAGAAACAAAACATAATTGATTGCGAATAATAACTTCTCAAATCCATCTGTACGTGTTTGAGCCTGATGCTGATCTAAGAATATGAGAGTGGGATGCATGAACAACCGCAGCAACAAAGATTACAGCAGGATGTTTGTGTTGGGTAAATAATTATGCCCATTGCCTGCTTATTGTGTGGATTTAGTCCCATCACAATCCTTATATGAAAGTGTTTCTGTATATGCCCTTGTTAATCACTGTACGTGTTGGAAAAGTACCAAAATGTTCAAGTGGAAAACGACTGCTGTCATTTAATCCAAAAGCTAAAGTTGCCAGTAAAATCTGATTGTGCTGTCGCCAAATGTCTGTAGTGTCGGCTGTTTGTTTGCAGGAGTACATACAATCCATATAAAAATACTCAAGTCCCCTATTTCAGGAGAACAAGCTGTGCTCGGAGCGGATGACTGTATGAAGAAATCGGTGCTGATATCAGCTTGTCGTAAATGTAAAAACAAAAATTGGGAATTTGGCATTTGGCATTCAGAGCAGTGTGACGCAGGGGCTGTTATCTCGCAAAGATTACTTTTAAATTTGAAACTTTAAATATTGACATAGTATACATGATAAAAGCATTTTCCATTAAGCTGAGTCACTGTCTTCAAAGTGTAGTACAGATTGAGAAATGGGCCGTTCTTTCAGATAAAACCAGTCTTTGTCAGTGTAAGGAGTGATGCAGACCAGAGACTGACAGGAAAACATGTCCGTGTATACACTGTGGCCTCGGGGGCTGTGGGGCCGGAGAGGAAGGACAGATTGTCTGCTGTGAACATATCTGTCTCCTGATAAAAGTGACTTATTTTGTTGGCTGGACAGTGATCTACCAGAGAGTGAAGCTGTGTTGTAGATAAACTGATAAGATGGGGTTTGTTGTTTTATTTAAAAGCAATATATTTGATAAATACCAGTCAAATCCAACAGCACTATTGTATTCCAATAGATTTCTCTACATTTTTGCATCTGCAACACAAGTTGGTCATTACTTCAATTCGTACTTTGACACCCAACACTTTTCAAAGCTTAAGAATGAGAGATTTTCATGAGACCTTGTAAAAGAGATGATGAGGATTGATTGTGGAAATATTATAGTCAGGATTTAAACCACTGCCTTTTGTCTTCTCTCCTCTCCCTCAGGGCGTGCTGTCCAATCTGTCATCCATCACAGATCTAGGGGGTTTCGACCCTGTGTGGCTCTTCATCGTTGTGGGAGGGGTCATGTTCGTCCTGGGCTTTGCTGGCTGTATCGGAGCCCTCAGAGAGAACACCTTATTGCTTAAATTTGTAAGCCAGCTCCTGCTTCTCTCTGCACAGACTCCATTTTAACCACTTCACACCCCTTTTAGATCTGCAGTTCACACCAGAGCTGAGACTGTCAGTGTACCAGGTGTCCCTTCGATTCACCCGAGCCAAATGTTATGGGTGATTGCATGGCATTAAAATGTGTTATCTCATCACTAAACCTACTCCTTTTTCACTAATAACCAGAGACACTGATCTAGTCCTCATAGGCCATACAAATATTCCCACTGTGTCAAGCAATGTTTTCTTCAGTGGCAACTTTTTGGTTTTGATCTGAAAGAAGCTGAGAATTGTTCCAAAGCCATGGCGTCACCATTGTAGGATGTTTCTTTGTGTTCAGCTGTAATGATGAGCATGAGAACATATGAGTGACATAGACAAACTAGCCTTGTTGCAGGCTGTGATTCCGAGTAGCTATTAACTCCAGCCCATGTCCATTAGCAGCAATAAGTCACGCGTCAGAGTGAGCAGCTAATGTGGCTTTTGTGCATTTATCATAATCCCTGTCTCCTCCTACATTTACTGTAAAGGGATGACATAAGGGTACCTCTGGGACTGCGGTTTATGTTGCCACACTCTCACTCAGCAAATCAGGACCAATCTTACCACCAGACCTGCACAGGGACACATGGGAGCTGTTGTCCTTTTCCAAGAAATACCAGAAAAAAATGTTGTTCTGGCCCTTATATCTAAATTTATCTTCAATCATTTGCACAGCACATGCACAGCAATAGAAAACACACCACAAACCCTCACAACACTACCAAATATGGACAACACTACATATACTCACAACAATACAAATGTTCCCAACATGATCAAATACTAACAACACGACCAAATACTCACAACAAATAACGCCACAACCATCTTTATCACTTGTTAGTGTCCCTTGGAAACACTTTGTTATGTTGCATGTATTTTGTTGTGTTGCAAGTATTTGTTAATGTTGTGAGTATCGCAGTGCGTTTTATATGTGTTGTCAAAATGATGAAATGAATGTTTTCACCATTTGCATGTATTGTGTTTTCTTGTGTTTATTGCATTGAACTCTGAGGGCCACCACAATTTACAACACAAGATACACAGACGATTGAAGTGAGCCATTTTTTGTGTGTGTATTTACTCTGATGTGTGTCTTGTACTTTTCCAGTTTTCTGTGTTCCTTGGTTTGATCTTCTTCTTGGAGCTGACTGCGGGGATCCTCGCCTTCGTCTTTAAGGACTGGATCAAAGACCAGCTCAACTTTTTCATCAACAAAAATGTGAAGGCCTACCGAGATGACATCGACTTACAGAATCTCATTGACTTTGCCCAGGAATATGTGAGTCCACACTAACTGACTGAAACTTGTGTGTCACTAGCTCGTGTTTCCAGGCTGTTAGAAGTCACTGCCTTCTTTATAGATTTTTGTTGTGTACGTGTTTAAAAGCTGATGTTGAATCTGCTCGGCTCTGGGCTGAGAGGAGAATGAGTCAGCCGCTGCAGCTGTGCAGTAAATCTCATGTTTAATGTGATTTCATTTCCTTCAAATGATTATCCAATTATATGAATGAAACGCTTTAGATAATTGGCTCCCATGTGAAAATGCTGGGCTCTGTCATGTCGCACTGTAAAGCTAATTAGATCCGCTGTTGTCTTGCCATTTGAGTCTGTCTGTCTGTAGTTTGCTACCCGCCCAAGCTAACCTAAGACCAGATCAGAGAAAATAAATGTGTCCGTTAGTCAAAGCTGGCAGTTTAATTTCGTGTTGTTGCTGCTGCTGTCTCAGTGGTCATGCTGCGGAGCTCACGGGCCCGACGACTGGAACCTCAACATCTACTTCAACTGCACTGAACTGAACCCCAGCAGGGAGCGCTGTGGAGTCCCCTTTTCCTGTTGTGTTAAAGACCCTGCAGTAAGTCACTCAGCAATAAGAAAAAACTGGATTTTAATAAATAATCTAGGAGACACCTGCAACATTTCTTTCATTAAGAAATTAGTAATTACCGGAAGTTATTTGAAGTTCTTAATTTGTCCTCATGTCACTCAGACATATAAATAATCCTCTATTTATAGAGTACTTCACATTTTTGTATTCTTCTTTTTACAGGAGGATGTAATCAACACGCAGTGTGGTTATGATGTTCGGCTTCAATTGGTAAGTATCAACAGGTCTCTCTTTGCCTATTTTTATTCTGTTTTCATGCTATATATAATATTGTCCTTCAGAATATATTCCATATATATCTAAATATAAAAAGACTTATAAGATTATAGCAGTTACGGAGAACCAGTTCTTATATATGGTACGGTCAAGGGCAGTCGTCTAAGGCATGATTGGCAGCCAATGCCAGCCTTCCTGGTTAAACTGACGCGATGCTCCTGAGTGGAATTACTCCTGAGGCAGAGTTGACTGACAAGCTGCAAACCTGCTTGATTGAGGTGATCTCAGCAGTTGTTCGGTTGGAGTGGCAATTGGCTTCATTGGTATTGGTCGTGATTGGTTGTCCAGGGTGTCTGCAGGACCTTAAAAAGAAGGTAGTAAATCCATTTAGTGACAATTAAAACCCTAAAAAAAGTATTCAAACATCTTAATTTCTATTTTACAAGGTTTAACATTATGAAACTACATTTTCAATATAAATAGCATGTTTGTCCAATGTGAATTTCTTAATATTGTATAGCTTTGCAGACTTCTGTGCAGCTGCATTAAACTGCACAGAGCAGAACGAGCTGGCCAGGAAGTCAGACACATAAATTATATAGCATTCAGTTAATTTTACAAAATCAGACACCCGCTGCAGATTCTTGATTGTATAACACATGGAATACAAAGCCACTGAATCCGAGCCAGGCAGCCCTACACACTCGTGCCAAAGCAGGTGTCAGTGTTTACAGCTTGGAAGAGAGAGAAAAGAAGAACTGTCCTTCTGGTCGCAAAGACAATAAAGACATCACGGAAGTGAATTGCAGAAACAGCAATCGGGTAAACTTGTTCTATTTTTTATGTCAGCAAATAACAGTAACATTAAGTTGATTTGCATCTGTCTCATGTCTGTCTCTCACTAAAGCTGCTTTCAGACATGGACTGGACTCCGCAGATCCTCCGGATTTTACCCAGAGGTCATGTCTGAAAAAGGCTCAACTTAACTGGGCAGTGCATCTCTTAGTCAGTTTTTTGCTTGCCAACCACTTCCAGGGCTGTTCTGTGACTTTGTGAATGACAAAAGTGAGAGAGGAAAATGCAACAGTTCATTATGTTTTATAAATGGTCAACGGTGTTCATAAAATGCAGCTTGAAAATAGACTCACCAAAACAAACCTGTGCCATCAGGCTGCGGCTTCTGTGTGAACCAGTGCAGACAATGTGTGTTCATGATGGTACTCTACATAGGCCATAGGTAATTAATTGACATTGACTATTGGTTAAACATTGAATTTCAAATGTTGATCAGCTAGGCATACTGGGCAATATGGCTGCACATCTCTCATTAAATAAAAGCTAAAGGACTCAGCCAACTTTTTTATATTCGACGAATGTACTGAAGAAAATCCTGGTGAGCCAGCTTGAATGGGTCCAGTGAAGCTGATCAAATTAATAATAGTGGGTTATCTATAATTTTCAGGTGCTATAAGTTTTACAGTGGAGGAGACACTGAATGAGTCGGTGTTAATCACCAGGCAGCAGAGCCAAAGCTCAGTGTTATATTTGACTCTTTTCTACATTTTTTGTTTTCTACAATTTCCTCTTTAGAATATTCCCTATGTCAATATTACCTTAGGTTCATATAGAATATGTTTTATTCAATAATAATTTTATATAGATTTATACAACACCTTCCAAGGTACCAGATGCCACTTATTACTTACAATTAGGAAAAATATAAAAGCCAATGTTGTTTGTTTATGCCTCAGGTTTACTGATTGCTTGAACGACTGATGGAGCAAACAGTTTTAAAAGAGGGAGGATTGTAGTGGGAGCTCTGGGGCTTCAGGTGTGACTGGGACAATGGCAAATGGTTTACATGGCTCCGGGGTCAGGTCGGAGGGCTCCTTTACAGAATTTAGCTTTAGGGCCCCAGGGAGGTCAGGACCGGCTTTGAACAGAGTTGAGGCTCATGCCATGAATCCCGATGGGTTTTTGAATGGAGGTGGGCCCTACCCCCACAGTGAGTTGTGAGTTAACGTGTGTAACATGTTGCCATTATCTTAGTTTAGTGTTTTACTGAGTACTTTTAGTTAAATTCTGATTTTCATAAGTGTGTATGTGTGGCTTTTATCAGTTGTAATTTGAATATACTGCAGCCATAGAAAGCCTCTTCTAATGGCTGAGTTGCTTTTCACCGCTTTAGAAACCCACCTGGCCAATATCATGCTGACGGTGCGATTCTCAGCAATATTTTGTTTTCAAACGGCCTCATTTGTTCGGCCAAATGTTACAGAGTGAATGGGAGAGAGAGGAAAGAATGCTAAGACCTCTGAGATTTATGTTAATGCCCGTGTTAGTGAGCATGTTGCTGTTATTACTTTCATCTTTGAGTTAGGCCCACCTCCCAGCATATCTGAATTCTGTTGTGTTGGTACAGTGTTCCATAAAAGTTATTGCAATCTAGATTCTTGAGTTTTGCAATCTCAAAATCAATATATGTATTTAATAAATGGAAGTTCAAGGTGTGTCCCTGATGAAATGGTTAGAGCTCAGTGTTGAAGTGATTTTGCCGTTTAAAAAAGGTCTTAAAGGTATTGAATTTAACTTCAGGAATCCTGTTATTGTTCCGTCCATCATTCTTGATAAAGACGTATGAATTATAGCCTTTTTTTAAAAATACATGTATATCTGGAAACAGTTTGCTGACACAGCAGACACAGAGAATGTGAAGGGTTAAGCAGCACACAGACTCCTCTGCATGCTTCGTGCCTTAATAACAGATTGTTCTTCTAACAGGGATAATTAGGCTCCAGTTTTAGCAGAGAGAGCAGCCTTACTACACTCTGTAATTGGCAACTCAGTGGGTTACGCCAGTCCGTTCCCTTTTCCTCTGTGTGTGGGTGTGGTGGTTACAACTCACTGCACTGCAGTCAGAAAGATTGCTGTTGCTAGGCACACTGCAATACAGTGAACCACCTGCCACGGAGTTGTTATGAATTCATTTTCTCTCTGCGTGCTCTCGTGCTGTCGCCCTGGCTGTTGACACTATGCCCATCAGTGATGTGCACCAGGTTCCTGTGCAGCCCTTTTTTATGGATGGCAGGATGAGAAACAGGAAGAGCAGGAGACATGGGAGGGACAGCAGCACAACAGAGGGCTGAAATAGCTTGTGAGGAAGTTCACAGCCAGAACAACATTGAGTTTCCTGCTTTTTTTTATTGGCTGCCAGGGGGCTCCCGTTACCTCCCATTGGTTGAAAGATAGCCTTCAGGTTTTGCAATAGAACAAAGGGTTTGCCTGGTTGACTCGTCTTGAAGAGTAACAAAGACAGCACGGTGTAGTCTTGTTCACACCCAGTCTTATTCCCCCCCTTGTCAGGGTCTTTGCAGCTCTAAATTACACCTTTTTATTTGCATCTCTGAACGGCGCACATACATCATCGGCTGAATCTGCCAACGCAAACAACCATCTGTCCGGTAACAGGAAACAGCTTCTGCCTGTTTGTTCAGTCACACTGTGTCCGCAGAGAAGACTGAATACACTGCCTGCTTATCCTCCATGATGTCCAGACACGGACATGTCGTAATCTAAGAACGACTGTCACTCACTCCTTCTGCCCTCCTCAGCGATGAAGGAGTCAGCGGGCAAAACGCTGTGTATTTTTATTTTGTCCAGGATTAGTTATTAGGTCAGCTGGGTCAGAGTCTGATGTTTCACTCATCTTAAAGTGTTGTCTCTGGGAGCTGATGGATCTAATGATTATTAATAAACTATTTATGAAGTCATAATTTTATTGTATCTGTTCTTTGTTTCTGAAAAGGAGCTGGATCGGCAGAAATATATCTACACCAAGGGCTGTGTGGGACAGTTTGAGAAGTGGCTTCAGGACAACCTGATCATTGTAGCTGGAATCTTTGTTGGTGTTGCACTTTTGCAGGTAAGGAATCATTGTTTGCAGATTATTTTACCTGGAAGTATTTATACGAGGACACTTTGTGCATTCGAAAATCACATGTTTATTTAAAACAGAAAATGTGGATGGGTTTTGATTTTGTGTCATCACTGCTATCTAGTGGTGAGAAGAGGCAACATCAATGCTGCTCCTTTTTTTTGTTTTTTGTTTAATCAATTGTGTTGTGTACTGATGTCACTTCCTGGTCTAACGTCCTGTGTGGCTCCCTCCACAGATTTTTGGTATCTGCCTTGCTCAAAACCTAGTGAGCGACGTCAACACCGTCAAAGCCAACTGGTGACAGGAGAGGTGAGGTGAGGGAGCCCCGCCCCTCAGGCCCACACCAGGTCAACACAGCACACAAACAGTTCCCGTCCAGCTGAGGACGGAGAGCCATGAGCCCGGTCCACTTTTCCACTGAGCTCAGCAGCACATACACACTTACAGACAAACTGTCACCAAGCGTTTACTTCTCTGTGTAACGATGACACTTGAATGGTGGGGAGGGAGAAAATATCCCACGCAAACCAAACCGTCAACACTTTGTTTACCACTCAGCTGGGATTTTAACCCAAATAAACAGAGGACCGCCTTGCCTACTTCAGAGATAGATTCCATTATTTTAGCTTTTTCCTCTGATTTTGTTCTTAGACCAGTGTATTTATGGGGCGTAGTTGCACAAGGACTCCTGTCAGCTGGGAGATTGAAAGCCATGGATGAAAGTAAGAGACAACAAAGGAAAAGGGACGACAAGTCTCAATCTCTTTGGTCAAGAGTTACTTTGTCACAGAGCCACAATCCCACCCAGCGAGGGGTTGAAAATCTCATATAAAAACAGCAGAGTTTTTTTTACGTGATTATCCCGACTTCCTGCTGCAGGGGATGGTGGGTGGCCGGCCGGCCAGCTGGCCAACAAACACATTGACTCTGTTGCGTGTAATATTTCCCAATTGTGACCTTTTTAATGACCACTGAGAAGACTCTGAACACTGGCTGGTCATGTCTTCAGCTTCAAACTGTTTCAAGAGATTTAAATTCTAACTGTAAATGTAAAAAAAAAAGTGCCATTAATTCTCAATGATATGTTTGTGTCTTTTCTGTTCTGTATATGATTCTCTGCACCCCGCCCCACAATACCTCAGGGTCTGGCCAAAAAAACTCAGTCAAGACTCAAAGTGATTGTACACACACTTCAGGCTCTGAGCTTCAGCACATTCAATTTGAACTAAAATAAAGTAGGCTCTACATTAAAGTGCCAAGTCTCAGCTTTGATTTCAGTAGTTTAAAGTCAACACAGAAGGAACTGTGTGGGAGATTTAACCCTTTTAACACATAGCGCCCACATTTTAGGACTTCAAAAATAATTGGACACATGAAGTCAAACAAAATTATCATATTTCATGTTTTACTTAAAATGGTTGGCAGCCAGTGACTGTCTGAAGTCTACGACCCACAGACATCAGCAGCCACTTTGTATCATCCCTGGTGATTCTCTCCGTCAGCTCGGTCTTTAATATTCACCAAGTCGACTGTTGCTCAGTCAGACTGAGATCAGGTGACTGACTCAGCCCTTCACCCTAAAAGGCTCTGTGGTCGCTCTGGTTGTATGTTGAGTATCGTGGTCCTGCCGAATAATGACATGTCGTCCAATGGGTTTTAATGTGTGTGACTGAATCTGAGCTTTCAGGATGATCCTGTTCACCTGCATTTATCCTGTTGCTTCTGTTATCAGTGGAATCATAAGTAAATGCCAGTTCCATCGGCAGCCACACATGTCTGAGCCCTAACACAACCAGCTCCATGTTCGACACATGAGTTGATGCTTTGATCATGAGCTGTTCATCTTTTCCCCCAGAATTCATCAGTTGATTGATTTTTGTTTCATCAATCTTAAAGACTTTGTTCCACATCTGCAGCTCGACCGTTGACATGGAAACATGTATACCATGTACCTGGGTAGCAGGAGTTTCTTTTTTACTTCATGTACAACCATCCAATTACCGTTTACCGCTAAACCTGGGCGCTTAGTGCTTAAAGGGTTATATCTTCCAACACAATCTGTCAATGTTGATGTTAACCTACTTTAATCAAAGCTGATACTTGAATATGCTGAAGCTCAGTGCCTGCGGAACAAAAACATGTGCAACCATACAAACACTTGAGGCCTTGACTCCATTATGCTTTCTGCCACCGGTAAAAGCATATCTATCTATGTCTGTTAAAATTACACTAAGTTAACGCAGAATAACACTGACAGTTCTTCGACAGTCACCCTGTTTGCCCTGCAGTAACTGTATTATCTGTTGATTTACTGAAGGATATTAGATTGTATTATATGGATGGCCTGGTGTGGTTAGGATTGTAGGTTATATGCTAAAGGGGGGGGACTTAAAGTCAGAGTTTGTTGTTTATCTCTGAGCATCCCTCAGGCACATGGGATTGCTGGTTTGGGGCCTTTTTTACTTGACTTTGTTACCACACTTGTCTTACATTTATATTGCGTCTTCTGCATTATGAAAATATTCGTTTCTGTTCTTTGAATACGTCCTTTATTCATCCTTTCCTTTCGTAGAGAGACTTGTATCCCAGGTTTATTGTTTGACTTCAACAGGCGCCTGTTTTAAGTCTCATCCATCAGTGAACTGCACATCATCTTCTTATCATGATATTGCTAGCAGTCCAAATGGAGACCAAATAATATCAGCTGGTCACAAGCTAACTGCCAAGATTTTATCTGGCTACAATTCATATTTGATTAGGAACTCCCACATTAACAAACCGCATTTCTGCACAGCCAAAATGTGAATTAATTGTCCCTTTTTATGTGGGAAGTGCCAGTTGAAATGAGAAATCAAACAAAAAATTAAAAATACTAACACATTGCTTTTATCTTTAATTCATTGTCTTGTCTATTGTTTGGCCTATTTTTTAAAAATAGAATAGTAAATACATGCTGTTACCTTTTTGATGTTAGCATCAGTGTCAATATAACATGAATGCTGCTTTTACTTTGACTAGATTATTGATAACTTAGTGCAGTAACCAGGAAAATAACAAGTCTCACCTGATTTGGCATTCGAACAATCTGCCATGTTGTTCCCAGGCTGAGGGAAATTTTCGTTTACACTCAGCCCACATTGCCGTTTGTTTTTCATCATATAAAAAAAACAAACTCTTGTCTCACACTTCAAGCTACAGCTTTTCATCTCGTCCGTGATCCTCACAGAATGTAGGTATAACTGGGTTCACTTGATCATTTTATACATCAATTTTTTTTATTCTTTCATGATCATTATTCTATTGCACAGGTGGGTTCAGGTGCGATTTACTGAAACACATGTTTTGAAATGAAGCGCACACAAGATGAAAGATGAGTAGCATTGCTATTTTCCGACATTACACCAAAACCTCTAACTGCTCTGTCATTTCGTTCAGCCCCTGACGATCGCCCGCTGTGTGTACATTACATGTCACATGTTGCTTTCGCTCCCCGTGCTCCCGCTTCCAAACCACTACCTGATCTGACTGCACATATCTCCTAGGCTGTCATTTTGATGTATTTTTAAACACAGCGCCTGCAGCAATCTGAGAAAACACGTTTTCTCTTTAGTCTTTTTGTCCTTCAGCTCAAATGTAGAAACATTTACAGGATAAAACACAACTTACGGCAAGTTAATCCTCACCCAAAGTTGCCTGACGTGACATTGCTTTACTTTTATTTTTCTCGATTGTCCTGTAAAATGTATGAGGATGAAACTGGAAGCATTTCATTTTCACACCTTTCTTTTTCTAATTTTAATGAATTAGTTGATTGGTTCAGTTAATCTGTTAAGTGTTCCCTTCTTTTCCTTTTAAATCACCCTTAAGGGAAAATGTTTTCTCAGGGCCTGAAACACCCCTTCCCCTCATAAATATAGACCAACCTCTGGTCATGCATGCAAGGAGACTGGTGTCGTACGTGACGTTAACAGAGCAGCCGCTGCCTTTTTGAGTGATGCCGCGGGTCTGGCTGGGGCAGATGGAGGCCACGGGTGTCAGTTCTGCTGCAGCTCTAAAACAAAAAGCACCGACTCTGTGCAGCCTCCGCCGTGTCTAGATGGATCTGCCAATAATCAGAAAGTCACCTTGGTAATGAGGACTAAAGTGCCATAATAATCTGCAGGATGGCAGGACTTTCTTTATGCAGACTCTACAAAGGTGACTCGCTGGAGTATGTTCGGTTTGACCAGCTTCGGCTGCTTGTATTCCTCCAATGTGGGGGGGGGGGGGAGCGAACAATGCTAAATGTGCTTTGTCCTTTATCATAACAGCCTCGCAATCACAAAACAACCTCTTTCATTTTTTCTGCTGTCCCTCTGGGCAGTTAAATCATTCCTGAGGAGCCTTATGCATAACATGAATGTATAAGTCTGTATCCGCATGGACCTACTACAGTAAGAAATCGTAATCTTTACCCTTACATGCACGCAATGCACAAAACCAGTGAAGTTTAGTAATGTGAATTAAAACTTGTCTCTTTTGTTTTCAATGTTATTCTGGTGTCCTCTTTTTTTTAATTGTTTCGTGAGCATAAAAGCAAATGAGCATTCCATTTTGTGTGTGTGTGTGTGTGTGTGTGTGTGTGTGTGTGTGTGTGTGTGTGTGTGTGTGTGTGTGTGTGTGTGTGTGTGTGTGTGTGTGTGTGTGTGTGTGTGTGTGTGTGTGTGTGTGTGTGTGTGTGTGTGTGTGTGTGTGTGTGTGTGTGTGTTTTCAGACCTACGTTTTATATGCAATCTCAAAGCATTAAAATCTTTGTTTGTTTTGGCTTTTATGTCTCTTAAGTGGCTGTGGATGATTTTCTAAGTATGATCACAAATCATTATTTCAAAGGTTTGATAATCCCTTATTGATAGAAAAACGTTTTCTACATATGCATTTATGAAGGATTTAACTTTATTTTCCTTATATTCATGCAACACTGTCCTGTGATCCTGTCTAAGCTTTCGGAGTCTGCTCATGTCCCTGTCAAATAGTTCTTACAAAGGTGAGCAGCACATCACTCAACCGCGGATCGTTCCTGCTGGTGTTCAGACGCCGGTCACGTCCGAGCACAAAGATGCAGCAGAACTGATTTGTTTGTGATCATATTGAGTTGTTGACTGGTACACATTGGCTCCCAGTTGAAGAGTATGGATACAGATACAGTAGATAGAGATCTCTTAGGCTCACAGAAATTATTCAGAATATGTTTGTTCAGCTGGGCAACACAAACATTGTTTAATTAACAGGCTGTTTCCAGTTGTGTCTCGATTGCAGCAGAACACAACAAACAAAACCATACTGTCGATCAGTTGTTTCAGTTGCATCCTCTCTGACGGGCAGCCTTGTAAAGAAATGTAAATGAAAACTGTGGGACATGGTCTGTTACACTGTATATTGTGTTGAAAATATGCCTCTTTCATATATTAAAGGATTTAAGATAACACCAGGGCTGTGTGGGTTTTATTTCCACTAATCATGTACAGTAAGTACAGTTACTCAAGTGCTGTATTTTATCGCTTTTAATTTCATGCTTCTGAAGACTTCCCCTCACTCCATTTCAAAACAAAATTAAGCAGGTTTCAATCAGATACATTTATATGATGTGTAGTTGCAGTTTTTTTGTAGATAAGGATTATACACACAACACATTTGACCGATTCAAAAAATGTAAAGATTTATTTTTAATTTAAACATTCCTCTGCAATATAAACAGCAGTTTAAAAATAGTTATTTTAAAACTTCCCATGTGAAATCATCAGTAGCAATAATCCAGCAGTAGTATGAAAAAAGTAAATTCCTGGACCAACTTTGAAGAATTACTCCAGGTGGTAACACACACATGAAATAAGTATGTTCAACTTCAACTTAAAGGTTTAGTGTGTAGAATTTAGCGACATCTAGTGGTGAAGTTGCATGTTGCAGCTGAATACCCCTCACCTCACCCCCCCTTCCAAACATGAAAGAACCTGTGGTAACCTTCAGTTTTCATAAAAACTAAAAACTTTAGTTTGTCCAGTCTGGGCTACTGTAAATAACATGGCGGCCTCCGTAGAGAGGACCCGTTCCCGATGTAAATCGAAAGTATATAAATATAAAGGGCTCATGCTAGGGTAAAGAAAACAACAATTCGTACAATTTAGATGAAACACACTAGTGAAAACATCATTAGGATTATTTTACACTGAATTTCTGCCAATAGATTCCTTTCACCTAAATCTTAAACACTGAACCTTTAACAAGTTATATTCACACTATTGCTAACTGGAATAAGACCAATTTTAGCATTTTATTTTAATTTGCTAATGAATTTTCTTTTTTCTGTGTATTTTGTTTTGTGAACCTTTGACTGTAATTTAATTGTTTTAATTGTAATGTTTTTGTGTTTTTTTGCACTGTGTTTTTCCGACTTAGCAGCAACGTTCTGTCAGACAGTGGCTAGGATTGAAGCCGCAGTAATTGTCCTACTTACACTGGAAGGTCTTCTGTATTTTTCAGGGTGTATGATTAAGGAAATGTTTGAATTCATCATATGATGGATGAGTCAGCCAACAGAGGGAGACAAACAGTGACACACACACACACAGTGACTCACAGTTGTGCTGCGACTTGATCTTTTTATCCTGCGAGGCAGCAAACAACTGCAACGCTAAAAATATATGCTTGATAAATGAAAAATAAACAAAGCAGACTCTGATAAAGGAGCACATGATGTTGACAGTAGTGGTGTTTAAAGATCAGCTAGCAGCTTCACAAATCCATGCACTTCCCTGTCATTTCTGCCTTTTTAGATGTTGAGATGAGAGCGAGAGATTTTTGAAATGTTCTTTTATCGTTCAAAGTTCGGATGCACAAAGTGGAGCTGTTTTCTTGACAATGCACAAATGACTTAGTGGACACATGCATCACTGTTCACACGGTCTTTACTTTGCAGTTTCTGGCTGCGGGGAGCGGCAGCAAATGATCATTTGTAAACCTTGAAAATTCCTTAATTTAGTGCTGCGCCTGTTTAGATAAAGCACGTGGCTTCATGGACGCAGCTGCGACTGGCATTCCTCCTTTCTGATCTGATTTAAAGTAGCTGCTACCATGAGCATTATCTGTCCAGTAAACACTGAGTGGTGCTGTGTTTTTATCTGCACAGGAAGCATCATGTACTGCGCGCAGGCAGCAGCAGCCGTGAGCTTCCTGACGTCCGCACAGTAGTCATCCAAAACCAGACCGTTTAATATTATTATGAGGATGCAGCTCAGATATCACAGCTAGATACACGCTCTACTTCCTTCATGAGTGAGCTTTAAAAATGTAATCGTACATCTGCAGGGCCGCAACAGGCCGCTGCTGCCTGCCTGTATCACTGAGACCTTCTTATTGTACCTGGCTTCACATTGTGGTGGAGCACAGACCACGCTAATGCATCTGACCCCCTGACCTCAACGTGAAGGCGCACAGTAGATCTTGTTCCACATGTGACCTCGCTATCTTTGTCACTCAAAAGTGCACAAGTTCACTGTCATGGTGGCTCCATCTGTAAGACAGTGGGAAAGAGTGTGTGCTCTCTTGAGGGTGTAATGACGGCCATGCACATAATTTGATTTCATCACTCGATAATCTGCGGTTGACACATTGATACATGAACAAAGTGTCAGTGTCATTTAGCTTTACAAATAATGATTTGCATTGTACCATCATAGAAAATGTGTGATGTTTTTTTTATCTCAACTATCAAATGTTCTTTTCCCTTTATTTTCTTGACTTCTTTTTCTCGAAACAACGGCACATTCTCCCCACATAAAAGCCCTGACCCCGACCCACTGGTCAAATAAATAAATGTTTTATAGTCATAATTAGTGCATCCGTAAACAAATATTTGTTGAGTAACTAATAATGGAAATAAAGCCAAAATTTGTCCAAATTAAATTCATGTCATAATAACACAAACATACACGTGTGTGTGTGTGTTGCATGTGTAATACAACACAAAAACAACACTTTATTTATACACTGCATGACATGTACAACACACTATATGGTCTTTTTGACTTAATTTACTTTTCTTATACCAACGCTGACTTCAGTCGACGACAAGGTTGTCACCTGTTTCTTCAGAATTTTATGCTAATAAAATACTTTCCTCTGTCTCACATTGTCTATGTGAGATACAGTTACATTTGTATTGTCTGTTGACTGAAGGCAGCAAGCGGTGTAGATGTAGGTCATACATTTTACATCCTCGCAGCCTCTCCAACCACGTGACACGTCTGGATGACCACCTCAGGCAATCATGAAGACTCATCCCCATTAAGCGAACGGATGATAAATAAGTTATTTGTTTTGTGTGTGAGCGGATGGCGTCAATTTGATAAAAAAAAAGACAGACTTTATATCACGAATAGCAGCTACCTACAGGCTAGATGGGGAAAATCATTCTCAGCTTTGCTGCTGCAAGGAAAGGGACCGCAACGTGTGTTCGTGTTGCATTTTAACACAAGATTTATGTAGTTAGCATCATCGCGTCTTTTTGTTCCACCAGTGGAACTAAATATTTTAAGCATGGACTTGTTTTGGTGTCAGTATTGAATCTTGCTTCAGTCGTTGATAAAATCGCCCGGCTCACTCAAATTAAACATTTGCATAAAATTGAAAATATGTTCACAAAACTTGACGATGTTGATGACAACATTTGGTGCTTCATGGTTATAGATGAACATTTTATATTTTTGTTGGTATAGGTGGCGCTACAGCAGAAAAGGTGCAGCACTCATTGCCTGCAGGTGGCGTCAATATAAAATGAGCATAGCTTTCACAGTCTTTGCTTGTGCTGATATTACTGATATTACATCACAGGTTGATGGCCAGAACTGAACGGACAGAACAGCTCCCCCTAGTGGAGAGTCTGCATCCTGTTGACTGTGGATAAGAGTGTGTTTCAACTATTTTCCATGATGCTTTACACCCATAGCAATAAATGTCACAGTCATTTCAGCCTAAAACGTATCTGTGCACTACCTATAATAGAATTTTTATGAAACAACAGTTACCATTATCATATTCTTGATGTAGTGTTCACCACTAACTGTTCAGTAAGAATATTTTTTATTTACTGATCCACCATCCTGTGATCAACACTTAAAAAAAATACTGTCAGCAAAGTAGGAACTGCCTTTACTCTGCTGTCCGGTGAAATTACGACACTTTCTTTGGCTGTTTTGTCAATTTATGGTGCCGGGGCTTCGCTGGCCAGCAGACTTTGTGCTCGCTCTGCCAAGGAGGGCGTGAGTCTTGTCCCTGTTCAACATTCATAAAGTCTGTGGAGTTCTCTACCCGGCAAGATTTATTCGTGAGATTTCCCACACTTCATTTCACTACAGATATGATCAAGCGAACGACAGCAGGGGGTATAGGTCACAGTTACATCCTTGCAGCCCTGCAGTGTCTGACTCTCATTGAATAGCCCAGAAACCTCAGACACTTGGATGCAGGATTTCACCCAGCTGCTGTAATCCGTGCCTGAGCAGCTGAGTTAGATCCACACAGTTTGTAATTAGCCAATTAAAGAGCACGGCGGGGCGACTGTTGGGAATCTTAAGGAGCTGATTGGCCCCCTTTTGACACTCGGGGAAGAAAAGCCTCACCCCAAGCTCAGACCGGATTTATTGAATTTAAGTGGGAAAATCTCAGTTAAATGAAACAATTATCATTTCCCTTTTGAAAACACTGCATTTGATTTCAAATAGTTTTCAGCACGTTCAGTCTCTGTCAATTAAAGTCTGTGCGATGCTGAATCTCGTGCACAACAATCAAATCCTTCCAACTAAATCAGCAAAGCGCAATTTAATCAGACAAATCATAACACAAATATGGTTATGGTGTCTCAACAAGCGTAGGAATTCTTTGCTGTGGTTCACATGGAAATGAAACCCATAAATTTGGAGTTACAGGCGGAAAGCTTTAATCCCGCTGCAGACATTCTGATCAATCGGAACAAGTATCTGCCATCAAGGAACACCAAACCTCAGGCAGTGGGAAAAGTCCCTGTGGTTCTGCAGGGGGGGAAGAACCATGTCCCCCTCCAGATAGGCCTGTTAGTGCCGCTGGCATGGATGGCAATTGATTTTATTGATGCATTCTGCGCAGTGAACTTTCAAAGGCGCCCATTCAGTAGCAGGTGACGTCACATCTGCGTCAGCTAACTCGGAGAAACAGACATCACATGACAGCACTCAGCTCCTCGCCTCTTCATGTGGTGTGTCAAAGGCATTCTTTCATAGCGGCGAGGGCAGGGACGCCAGGGCAGGAGGGAGTTATTGACATGTACTGCAGTGGCTAGAAATAATAATCTTTGAAGTATTTGGGAAAAAGCATGAATGCGCTTAAGAGGAACAGCACAGTTATTGTTTTCTTATCTAATTTGGTTGAAGAAAACAAAGTTTTTTACAAGTTTCATCCCTGAGTTTTGTCCCCAGATTGTCCACAGGTCTGTATTGGCAGGCGATGGCCCCCTCTTTGGAAAGACTGATAGACGCAGACAGTCAATGATATCATGATGTCTGAGCAATGTGGCGTTTGTTGGGGTCTGTTGGGGTTGGGCGCACCTGATTGGTTGATGGCATAATTCAATGAGTTTCTGCAGTTACCTGATAAACAGTTATTGAATCAGAGGCCAATTTAATTTATGGAGAGAAGGACTTCAGCTGTAGCACAAAACTCAGAGTACTGCTCTTGATCTGCTGGCACCTCAGTCACAGGAGTGTGCCACAGGATTAAGATATAGGGAAGAGCGTCTTGGGACCATCACATTTCACCCAAGTGGCTAAGACACAAGAGCTAATTACATGCCACTCATTTTCAGACATTTTAGATTTTGATCTGCACTATGTAAAGTATTTATAGTTCTTCCAAGGTTCTCGACAAGAGAAGCAGAGTGTGTGTGTGTGTGTGTGTGTGTGTGTGTGTGTGTGTGTGTGTGTGTGTGTGTGTATTTGTTTTTGTTTTTGTTTTTGTTTGTGCATAAGTGCGTGTGTGCACGTTTTTGTTCCCTCTTTGAGTCTTTCTCCGGTGTGGAGAACTCAAAGCCCCATCCTAATTGTCAAATCATTATCATCGTTCCTAAAGGTTAAAGTTAGGATAAGGCATGAATGAAAAGTAGTTCAGGTTAGAGTTAGGGGTTAGGGTGAGGCTGTCCACAATGAATGGAGGTCAATGCAAACATGGAAAGCCTCACCGACCTGTAAAGTGGTTTCATTAGACTTCGGTCAAGGGAATGGTTTTAACTGAGCATGTATTAGTCAAGGGGAAGATCAGCCAGACAATCAGGGTGAGTCGGTGTAGAGTCATATTGATAGTAGAGGTGCTGCTTGTTGGGTTTTAGTGACACCAGAGGTTCGTCGGCTGGTCGGTCTGCAGCTTTGGTCCAGGTTTGTCAAATCAACAACCGTTCCACTCCTGCTTCCTCCCATAGTCTGAAGACACGCAGCTCACGTTAGTTGGAGACTCTACACTGACCGTAGTTGTGAAGTTGAGGGTGAATTGTAGTTTGTCTCTGCATGTTGGCCCTGTGATACACCAGGGCGTACCCCACCCCTCCAATTTCATTAAGTGTAGGGTCCCCCTAGACCATAAGAGGTCTAGGGGATGAGGGACAAACAATTAAAAATAAATCGGGGGAAAAACAAGTGACCAGCAGGATGCGTTCAAGGAACAAACGTAAAATCTGCACGAAACACAAAACGCTCTTCACAGAACTGAAGAGGGAATAAGCCAACAAAGAACAATCAACTGAAAACAATCTCCAACAAATTGAAGATGAACCAGGACAACAAAAAGAGCACTCACAAAAGTTAATCAAAGAGTTCAAATATGCACAAAGATACCAACCAACCAAGGCACACTACTACACTGGTCACTCGCAGCTTGTTTGAGCAAGACACGCGCTCCACACTGCCGCTTGGCCCACTGGCCACATCTGAAGGAGGAGATGAGAGAGAGAGAGAGAGAGAAACAAAAAAACACAAACAACGGCACGTAACAACTAGTATTTTCAATAACATCAACCTCCACTCTACTCAGCTATGTTTATTGCAAATTAGCAAATGTTAGCATGCTAACACACTAAATTATGACAGTAAACATTAGACCTACTAAACACTAGCATGTTAGTACGCTGATAGCTCAAAGCACCAGTGTGCATGAGCCTCACAGAGCCACTTGATTATTTGTCACCCATGTCACATGGTCTATGGCTTTGTATTTAGCATTCGGAAATTAGAGTGGCATCAATCTTCTATGCTCAGCAAGAAAAGGAATTTGCATAATTCCCCCCATAAAACTCAAATTATTTCTTCAAAAGGAACTGAACTAATAACCTTAGCAGGCAAATCAGGTAGGAGCCAGGTCCGGTCACAGTTAAATACTTTTTTCTTATCAACGTCATTAGAATATTCAATATTTCTATTCATAAAATCATCGAAGGTCAAGTTTTCAGTGCCACAGTGATTCTTATATTGCCTTATTTATCACTAATATACAAGGTGTGATAATCATGGGAAGAGTAGACAGTCAGTTTATGTAAGATGTCCCGCACATGGTCTTAGAGCTTAAGGAAACACACTCCTTCTCCGCCTTTGTTCAGAGGTTTACTGTTGCTATTCTTCTGTGAGGCCTAAAAAGTAAGAGCCGTTAATCCCCTGAACACACTCAAATTACGATGTTTCCTCTGAGCGCCCTAAAAAAACTGAGTTATTTCAATTCAGAAATACCGAAGAATTTAATAGTGAAAGTAAAGCTATTTAAATGGCCTTGAATCGTGTTGATTAACAAATTAATGGCCACGTTTCCTTAATTTTAATCATGTCCAACTCCAGCAGGAGAGGATCAGCCAGTGGCACCAAAAGCAGCTAGAAGTCAAGTGCAAGAAGAGTTTCTCACACACTTAAGGAGCTTAAGCTTTGTTTGGCATGAAGAATGGAATTCACATAATTACATAATTTCTCTATCTATGATAATGCTTATATAATATATGCAGCTGCCAAGTTTTACTTAATCATTTCAGTGAGAAACAGGTTCTTCAGTACCTCTGATTCCTTCCTCATCCTCCTCAGCGCTGCAGATTTGTTTATCTCCCAATTTAATATGTGTTACTACGAGGCAATTTCATCTTGCTCCTTTCGAGCTTGATTTCCGTGAAGTCAAGGACGGATCCTTAGAGATCTATAAACTGTTTTTTGGTTTGGGACGTATGCCCAATTAGCGTGGTAACCTCGTTTAAATGTTGAAAGAGAGCGATACATGAACGGAACACACACTTAACCACTCAGCCAGACAACAACAGTGATGTTCTTAATACTGCACTTTATTGAAGAAAGTTTACGTCTCAGTCATCACTTGAGAAAACACTGTCACAGCGGTTCAAGTCCGATTAGTGTGTGGTCCGGAGATTTCAATCACATTACACAAAACCCTGCTTTAGCAGAGTGAGTGTCCACTGTTGTCCTTGTGTTTAAACCAGCATGGATGAGATGTTCTTAAACGGCTCAGGACAAAGACGTGAATTTGAATATTTACAATTTCGTTTCAAACAGAACCCCTCAAAACAGCTGCTAAAAGCCTTTTCCACGAGACAGTTGCACATTTCCACTGAATAAGGTCTTTTTTTACTGGCCTGAATCCCAACGATTTCTGGTTCAAAGGCTGTAACCACTGACGTCACTGGCTATGGTTTATTTTCTGGTTAAATTGTTCTCATTTGACATGGTGGGAAAAAAACACTGGCCTTGACATTTTTCCTGAAGTGCGTCAAAACTAACAGAGCTCCCCCATGAAAAAACAAAAGCATTTAATCAAAAACAAAAACCCTATACAACAATTATTCATGTTTCTCCTAGAGAAAACAATGTTAACATCCATTGATAAATGTAAAATTGATGAGCCCATATGCAGCTGGCCCTAAAAGCATCGCCTGTCTGTGCATCTTTTAGGAGAAAACGTGAGCGAAAGCAGATGCAGCGAGATGCTTTTTCGGAAACCTTCAAATGCAAGATGTACTAAGTTTAGAATAAGATTTATAAAACGCCAGCACAATAGAAGCATTGTGTCGGCCATGATTCATTTCCGACCAAAATTCCACCACCATCCACGACATAATATTCTTCTTTTGAGGTTTATTGGCCGTAAGCAAACAAGAGATTAGCCCACAGTGAAATGGAGCGTGGACGATGTAACTTTTGATTGTTAAACGTGTTGTACTGGCATCAAATGAAGCTACTTCTGAGACCAGTTTGACTGTTATCAGGCCAGTTAATGGACGTTATCAACACACATGAACTGACTACTCACTGGCATCAGCACTGTCCTGGTGGACAAGAGGAATAAGAGCCCCTCGTCGAAGAGCTGGTTTTCTCAAATGCTGATGAATGTTTGAATGTCTGCAGTAAAAGGAGGTAAAATAACATCTTATTCTATTGCATAGTTTGCCATATGACAGTGTATGTTTGTTATTTTTCTAAAATGAAAAACTGCACGGATGATGATGATGCTTATAAGATTTATATTTTTTATTATCTTGTCCATTTATCAAATGCATATTTTTCACCAATGATTATTTATTGCACCCTTGAGTTTTAGCACAGCCATGTAAGTGTACCTGCACAGGTCCTTTGTTTGTGTGCCTGTGAAACATAAATCTGTCAATCCTTCAAAGTGTCTCCAATGACCCTGAACATTTTATATGAAGTATATCTACTCCCTTATGACATCTTGAAGGGTTTTTTTTTGCATGTTTAGTTGAAGCGTTGCACACTCCTCTGTAGACTGAGGAGAGAAAACCTTCTCTGCCAGAATGAACTTGAACTTTGTTGAAATCTAATCCGTAACTTGGATAACTCCTGCAATTTCATGATAAATCTCAAAAAAGTTGACATTTCCAAACTTCAACTAAATACACGTCACAAACCGGAGTAATACACTCATATATACCTACATTTAATTAGTACAGAATACTTTCAACACAGCTGAACCAGCACTCACACACACATACCTTTCCGAGGCTGTCTGAATGACGTGTCCTTATCAATCGTCTTACCTAATGATTTACTGAGCGGTGCATTCACACGTCAGCCTTGGTTGTGTCATTCCAACACATTTTGTAACCTCAGAGAAATTGTGTGCTACAAATGTCTGTACTAATTAAACCTGGTCTCTTGGTTTTCTTGTCTTCAGGCCTTTTATAGCCTCATCAGGCCTGAGCCAGCAGCTGAGACTGTGTCCTCGCCCCTGAGCATCTCGACTCGAACAGCGTGTTCTACTGCAAGTACACTCCAAACACAAGGACGTTGTAGGAGGTGAATGTTATTAAAATGATAATCATAAAATGCAAATTTTCTCCTCAGTCACTATTGAGGACAAACAGATCCTGACCTTTTCATTGCCGTTCTCTTAAAAGTCTCTGTTAAATCGGACTTTGTGGCAGTTTAATAGAAAATATCACATGAGCAACAGCGAGAAACTTTGAGAAAATGTATTTTTATTATCTATTATATTATTCCAGCGCACACTGTGTAAGGCCTCTGCAGGAGTCCCACTCACCAAGACAAACAGTCTAGCTGTGCATATGAAAGCAGAAAAGTGTTTTTCAGCGATCACGCCGAATGTCGAAATCGATGTCCAGATTTAGTTTTGATATGGCGGAGGGTTGTCATATCACATTAAGATGGACGCCCTTTGGGATGTGTTGCCGGGAAGTGTGATGAGTAGGATTCTGTCGTCCAGGAGCAGCTAATCAATATGCCTCTCAGACACTCTCTTTTTCAGCCAGAGCACCACTTTTTTTCAACACTGCTGACACAGTTCAATTAAACTTGTGCTGCAGAGAGAGAAGAAAAAAAAAAGGTTGGATTCAGTCGGAGTCTCATTTCAATTCCAGTACACTCAAGCATTTTCCTGCTATTTAATCTACATCTCACACCTTCCTTAATATAGATGATCAAAACAATTATGCCGTGATGCATCTGAGACAGACAGTGTAACCCGATTCTGCTCTCATAACTGGTTTCTGGGAGACGCCGCGCGCGTTTGTGCCCATTGAATTATGACAAATCACGCCTGGCGCTGTGTGGTTGCATCCTGTGTCATCACTCCATCAGCCACACTCAGAGGGAGACAGAACAAGTGTGGAAGTGATTATATTGAGCTGCCTCGGGGCTGTAGACATGCACCTGATCAATAGTCAATCTCAGTTATTTCACCCCACATTAACATCCCACACAGGGCTGCTCGATGTCTGGAAGGCCCGCCGCTGCTCAACCGCACTGGGAATCGCTTAATCAGAGAAAGTAACTAGATTCAGAGGTGCCGATAAATGCATGTTAGCTAATGGGTTTGAAGCAGGTGGAGGTACTGTATTGTGTTGAGGCTTTGATGCAGGATGACATATCGATATAATGTCAGACAGTGTTTGTTGGAGTAGAAAGGTGTAGTGTTAGTTAGCCCTGAGTTGAGAAAACAAACAAAAAATGATTTTCCTCTGATTAATATTGTCTGCTAGTCCTCATTTACTGTGTGTCTGGGCAAAATTTGTACTTTGCTGCTTAATAGAGAGCAGTAGCTCTGATCTCAGGGTCCTGCAATGCGATCTCAAAGATATTGAACATCTCTGTCACTCATCTGTCATCATTGGAACCTTATCAAAAACACAAACTTACTGGATGATAGGAAATCTTCGAACCTAGAGGCAGCTCTGAGCCGGCTGCTGCTGAGCTTTCATTCAGCTGCGAGCGAGGGAGGAGACCTGACCTACACCATTTTAGATGTTTTTTAAAAAAACCTATATGGACGACGTGACTCACATACAGAGGGAAATGTTTTATGAGCTGATCTGGGACAGAAGTATCCAAGTTATGTGAGAAAGCTATGTAGCACCATAAGAAGTGTAAGAGCTGGATGAGGGCGAGAACAGCAGCTCCAAGTCACCTTCTTACAACAGATTCCAATATGGACAAATCTGAGCACCCTGAGAAAATTGTCACTCACATCCTGCAACATGATCATCCTCTCCACTGTCGATGGCTGGATTGGTTTAGTAGTGGAGTATTAGATGCATAGTGAAGGAAATCAAATTCTAAGATTTCCTGATTAAAATCCGAATATTATGAGAATAAATTCGGAATTGAGAAGAAATTTGTAATTTTACTAGACTAAATACATAATATTATGAGAATATAGTTGTGATTTAACAAGAAAAAAACAACATAATATTACGAGAATAAAGTCATAATATTTCCAGAAAATGAAAAGAAAAGAGGAAATAAGCAGCAAGCAGAACACGTGCTCATCAGACTTTCACCCCCTCTGGGTCTCAGTCTTGAACCAATCTCATTGTATCTTGAGAAACTATGAAATCCCCAACGCAGATGTGAACAAGGACAACCTCACAGTCAACCACTACCAAACATTTCCTCCTCGAAAAAGGAGTCATGTTACTTAAGATAATGTGGATCTGATGAGCTGAAAGAGTTAATGTTTTGTTATTTGGGAAACTTATATTAAGGTATAACTTAAAAAGATGCTCCACATTCTTCATCTTAACCAAGGAAACAGGCTGATCTTCTTATATTCCCCCTCCAACATGACATGTCGTCTACATTAAAAACAACTTCTCATAACATTATGAGATATCAAAATCTCAGATTTTCTTCCCTTTCATTGGCCCTGAACCCCTCATCACAGTTTAGCATGTTCTCGACAAAGATACAGCTGAAGCTGGAATGAAACTTCTCCAGGCTGCACAGTGGGTCACTCTGAAGCAGGTGGTTCTTTTATATTTGTAAGAAATACGCTTTCCTTTTATTCTAGCTGGGGGATTAGATCAATCTATCAACTGTCTTCACATGCAGGTCTGCACAAAGCATAGGATTTGGGGGGTGAGTATACGTTGTCTTCTCCGAGGCTCTGTGACTGACAGTTATAACAACTCAGTCTGTGTGGCAGAGATGTTCAAGTTTGTCTTCAGAAAACCATGACTCCATCTTAAAGGTCCAGTGTGTAATATTAAGGTGAAAGGGATCTATTGGCAGGAATTTAATAGAAAACTCCTAGTGATGTGTTTCATCTAAATTGTATGAATTGTTGAACTTTACCCTACAATGGGCTTTTATATTTAAATACTTTATATTTACATTCAGCTGCAACATGCAACTTCACCACTAGATGTCAATCAATTCTACACCTTGAACCTTTAAATCAACTCTTTCTGCCTCAGTTGTTGTTGTGCTTGTAAGCAGATGCGATTTTGATTTGTGCACATTTGCTCGTGTACTTATCAGCCCTCTGATTGGCTAACCAGACAAATACGCCTGTGGCTCGAGCAGTTCTTTGAAATTCCTATCGGAATCTGAATGTTTGCCTTTTTATAAACTAAACTCCAAAATTATTACCATGTGGAGTTAAACTCATATCAAACATCCTCTCAGCCAGGCTTGTTTACAGCAGTAAGTCAGGGCGCAACTTTGTGCAATCAGCTAATCCTCTCTCGCTAACTGAACAGAAATGTGTTGGTTCTGTTCATCTTGATTCAATTCAGAATTTCTCAGAAACGCCCGAGTTGTTCTAACATGACGTCTTTTGACTGGATAGGAATTAAAGAGTTTACTCAGCTCATTAAATTAAACTTTTAAAGAAACAAACCAGCGTAAGAAAAGACTTCCCTGCGTGCATTGCTTGAGAGTTGAAGCTCTCCAGAGATCCCTCTCTTATGGACAAAAACAGACGTGATGTGAACTTCCTGTGATTCTAATACATGTGAAGGTACACTAAGTCATGGATGTTTATTTTCATGATAATGATGGGCCGTATTGAATTCATTACTTTCATCTGTATGCATGGAGTCTAACAGAGTTCACTGGGAGCAGCTTCGTATGTCCTCTCTGAACCGACTCTGGTATAAAACAGCTTTGATGGCTGCTGCTGCGAGTTCGATTCTTTTAACCTGAAATAATGTATTGTGTAGTGATTAAACAAACACCGCATACACGCTCCAACAATCCCTTTAATGATTGCACCAATCATTTTCAATCGGTCAAAGTTCATTGAAGATACATATAAACTGTTGATTCTGTACTAAATCCATATTATCTCAGCTACACATCTGTGGTAGTAACAGGTTTGTTGCCATATTTGTTACTGTTCAGCAGCTGAAAAAACATATTTTTATTTGGATGTGCAACAAACTGCACACACTCATAAATCCATCTCCTAAATATGCCTATGTTTTTTAATCATGATCCATAAATCTTCCCCTGAAAAATCTGTAAGTAATCGTTAAATGTTGAATGTTCAAGAAAGAGATTTTTTAAATTCCTGGATCCGCCCCTTTGTCTGTATCCACAACAAAGTGTAACAGCTTCTTTCTTGGCCCATATTCCATCTTTCCACAAATCTGTTCAGTAGTTTTTGCGTAATGCTGCTGACAAAACAAATAACCCAACAAACCATACAACGTTTTTGTGGTTGATTCTGGACCAGTGTGCCGACGCAAACACCAGCAGAGGCAGTTTAGTGATTTACTCCAATAATTTAACACAATCAACACGGGGGGAAAACTAGAAACGGAAACACTGAAAAACACTGGGAGCAGAAACATCATGAGGTAACAGAAACAGACACGAACAGAACCCGAACTGAGCAGATGAACTGACACAGAGAAATGAGAGTGCGATACAAGGGAGGTGCCGAAACAACTGTGTCTCAATTCAGATCCAGATCCAAATCCATCCCAGGCTGCGATTGAAAACTGATTAGACCACAGCAGCACAACTCGACTGTCCCATTTCGTAGGCTCCTCAAAATAGGTCCTAATCGTTATGGAACTTTTCTGGAAGCTGGTGAAAGGAGAACTCAGGTAGCAGCTGATGTCTTGTGCAGAAGATTTTAATGTAGACTTGATGCATCAAGGAGACCAGAAGGTGCAACAATATACAAACGCTAACAGAGTAACATGAGCAATTGTCACCCCCAAGTCTGAAGATGTCTCCCACAGCATCCCAGTATATCTTCCCTCTACTTGCATCACCCATTCCAACAGCACATCCATGAAAGGCTAGAATTGCCGTCACTCTCTATGTTACATGTAGGTGTTCGCATCCTATTGGATAGTTAAGTCTAAAGTATGCATAACTAAATCACATTGTATCCTTGCGTCTTGCCACTGGTGAAATACGCAAAAGAGTGGGAGTTGGTGCCTCTCTGTCTGGCACATCTGAGCTAGATATGAAAGTGCCTCAACATAGACGCTACAATGCATTGTTGGTTGGCCCTTTATCTTTAACCTGACCTTGGGTACTGCTTAGACAGGGAAGGGAGTATCTGAGAATTCATTGCACTTCAGAGACCATTTTTCAAATAGGTAATAGCGCCATGCGAGTGCCAAGAAGGCCAATGCTTGAGTGTCACGCTTCAACTCAGTTGAACAGCTAAATATGTTAAAAGGACCAAGGGGCAGTAAAAGTTTCTCGTGGTGTCCGACAGCTATGTTGCTAGACCGCCGTTTTTTCAGTTCAGCCTTTGCCGCCCTTGAATTGATATATAGCGAATTACAAGGGTGGGAAACAGGACAGGAAATAAACAAGGAAAGTGATTTCAAAATAAAACAGGAAATGAAACAACATGAGGGATTACAAAAGGTAACTTAACAGAGTCAGGGACACACAAGGTGGGTAACGTAACACACAAAACACAAATCCAAACACATTTACACAAGAGTCCACTAAAGATAAAATATTGAGTTTCTCAAGAGGAACAATATAGTCTATTCTAAGTCCTCAGAGAAAGAACAAAAGCCAGAGACTGTGTTACAAAAGTCTAAACCAGAGCAAAGAGACAAACAAGTACATAAATTAACAGACACAGGTGTGAACACAATCTTCTTCGTATTTTCTTAATAAATTTAAATTCAAAAAACATTTATTTCCATTAACTCACATTTTTGAGCCAACACTTTAGCTGGGGACTCACTTCTCTAAGTTGAAGGAACTTTAAAAAGATTTACAGTGAGCTGTCTATCAATATACAAAGAACATACTTCATCAAAAGAGGCATCATTAGAAAGCACCAAGCAGTAGGAACAGGAAACAAGTGATTAATGTAGTTCACAGGAAGCCGCCTATAGAGTCAAAGAGAATACCGCCATGTTACATATACTCCTTGTTGTTATTGTCAGGCCATAATGAATCTAATGACCTTGTTTACTTGACCTTGCTGAAGCCACAACTAAGCCGCTCGCTGTTGACTTTGGCTGATTCCTCGCTGTTTTGTAAGAGGCGGTGAGGATGCACAAGGGTGCAGCATGCTACAAGCCCCCATGAGACCACAATACACTTTACATGAGCCAGTCAGTCATGCAGGGAGTAAACAAAACATTCTTTCAAGACAGACATTTTCTTCTTATTTCGGGGATCATGAAGACTCTATATACAGGCCCCGCTTTGTGACTGCAGATTCATCTTGGGCTAGGCCTGGAGAAAGGTGTTTACCAGCACAATGCTGCTCATTATGCCATGAACAGGGGGCATGACTTTCAAGTTTATGAGCTCAGTTCATTGCACTAGTGGCTTCCAACACTATCAACCCAACCCACTCTCACAGCCGTTTTATGATATTTAATGTATTTAGTTATCTGAAAAAGACTCTGTTTCCGTTTTTTTTTGTTTTCTCTGCGACAGTCGGTCATGACATTCCGACTCTTCTAATCCAACAATAATGTTATTCTGTTGACTACAAAGACGTGATCACACATTTCCTCTGAGGGCGCTTTTCACTCGAGGACACAGTGACAAAGAGTTTCTATCACACTTTGACTGTGAGTCTTTAGAGCAAAACTAGGAGATAGTTTTAAGTGCTCGGCACATCAAGCCTACATACTCTCATGTTCACCTCCACAGCTGTGTATGAGTGAGGAACTCAAGTTCAACGCCAAGTCATTCCAACTTGACACTTGAATATCGTGTCCTCGGGGGAGAGAGAGTCCAAAAATTCAGATGTACTGTATCTGAAAATTATCTTCTCCTTTTCTGCCGGGGTGGTCTGTTTTGAGGATAGGTGTGGACGTCTTCAGTGGCTGAATATCACTCAGGCTATTTAAAAGGACGGGTCCATGTATACTGTACATCAGTTTGATGCCTGTTTTATATTTCAATTTTTAATGGCCTTTTTTTTTCAGGGGAATCAGATGTGATTGACCTTTTGTTGATTGATTAACTCTTATTGAATTTAAAGGCTGGCAGGCTCCTGAACCTCTCTCATGTCTTGGATTGGAGTGTGTGTTCGTCAGTGTGTCTGCAGAGGCAGCGCGCCTTTGTCCGCTTGTTTGACTTGTGACAAAACTACTTTCAGGTCCGAGGATTAATAAAGTTGACTAATTCAATCTAATATAATCTAATGGATAAATGCAATGACGTGAACAAAAGAAGGTAGGGAGATGTGGAAGGATGGAAGGCAAGAGAGAAAATTCAAGTTTGGATTCACATTATTGTTGCTCCATATGGCGCTTTAATTTGATTGGGGATTTCCACTGCAGCTACTGTGTCCTGTTGGCTGTAACACTGTCAAGAAAATGTAATAATCCTGAGCTGAAGTAGTTCTCCTGTGTTCTAAAGAAAACACTAAACTCCCAGATGTACTTTCTAAAAAGGGCTGCACTTTCTGACTAATCAAGCTTGATTTCACCCAAAGAAATATAAGAGGAGCTTACGTCACTGCACCATTTTAGAATAATATCAATGTGACGTCTTTATGAGCTAAAACAGCATCTGTGTCAAAGACATAAAGAGACATGAAGCCAGTCGGTAAAAGAACACCCTGGTCTTTTAAGTGCAGTCGAAGTAACTCCTGAAAAGAATAAAAGACAAGGATGCAGTCAGTGCATGTGAGGAATCAGCCACATTAATGCAACAGTGCTCATGACCCACAGTCAAATGCTTTTCGTGAAAAGAATCCTCTCTGCACCGATTAAAGAGAGGAACCCTTCTTTCCTGCAGAGACGCACAGTAAAATACCTCCTGACTGAAAATAGTCCTATTGAAAGTCCGAGTAACAGCAACAAGTGTTCACTCGCATAGCCTTTCATCAACAAGTCACAAGACCTCAACCCCAGTGAACGTCTCTGGGAACATTTGAGGAGGAAAAAATTCAAACAACATCACAAGACAGTCTTCTGAAATCGAGCTGGAATGTGGGTTTTCAAATCCTGAAGACTTCATTGAACAAATGTGTGAGTGTGAGCTCTGATAAAGACAAACCTATGTCTGGGCTCCGTGGAGACTCAGTCGAGGCATAAAGAACAGATCTAACAAGTGACCAATTGCTTGGGTTTTAAGGCTGTGTCCACACTGATGGAGACAAACCTAGAAAACAACCTTCTATCCGCTCAAAATATTGTTTTACACATCAAGTTCACTCTCTTCAGGCCTCAGAGAGCCCTTCTGTTTGATTTGTATTAGAGTTGTCAGTAATCAGCACCACATGCCGTGCGGGGGCACCTTGAACCCGCAGAAAATGTAAACTTTGCACTTGCAGCCACAGAAATCTGCAGGTCTAGGAGCTGCGACAAATCCCAAAGGTGCTTTTTATCATGATGCTGTGCTCTCTCTCCTCACACTGCTCACCTGGAAGCTACGCTGTTCAAAAGCTCTATCCCAGCATCCACCTGCCGGCTCTTTGCCCATGGGAGCGAAGTTACAGTACAAATTCTACGTTCACATAATGATCTGTTCTTTTTGACTAGGCTGACTGAAAGGCAATAGTGGAAGACGCGATTTTGCTGTTCATTCTTCCGGTGAATGGAGCTGAACCCTGTGGGTTTCTTGAGGTGCACTTTCAGGCTTGCTGATTTTAGTGAGTAGTGATGAGCACTGTTTCAGTCAAGCTAGACGATCACTGATCACATTTTTGCAGTTTTGCTCCTTCCATACTTTTCTGATTCTCAACAAATCCCATGAAAAGACGGAAACCGACTTTGTGTTGATCTTTCTCTCAATAAGTCCTGATTTCTCAGCCCCATCTGTGGAAATCAGCCTTTAGTCCATCGGTTCATCTACTGAAGCTGTAAATCTTTAAAAATTGGCTTCAAATATAAAGTTTCACTTTCAAAAAATCTGAAAAACAGCTGCTGCTGTAGTTTTTAGAAAATAATGTCTCTAACGGGACTGAGTCGCGCTTTTTCAAGGGCCTAATTTCAGCGGTGGATTAATTCACTGCTGCTGCTGTGGTGAGTATTTACAGCAGGATGGTTCATGTGGGACTAACAGAACTCATCCCATAATGGTTATTATGGCCTGTTAGTCGTCTGCAGCTATGCAGTCTGCCAACATGGAATAGCAGTGTTGTAGGGGAGGATGCTTGGGGGTGGCCGTTGGATGAACTCAAATATATATGATGAAATGTTTGCGTCTTTCATTTACAACGCTCCATAATTTAGAGGAAGCTCATAGCTCCACTTACAGAGGGAGGTATTTTCAATTGTCATATCAACCAATGTGCTACTTCAACGTTTCAGCGTTAAAAAGTTATAATTTTGAAGTCAGCCTGGGTTTACAAACTATTTCTATTCAAATATTGACATGATATGATTATAACCTACATTGTGTTTCTTCTATAACAATATAAAACACATATGTGAACTTTATCTTGTGGTAACATGCAACTATTAAAATGGTTTTAAAAATTGTATAAACAATCACATTTTTTTGTAGTCAGTAAGCAACCAACTGCTAGAATAGCAATCAGTAGAGCACATACCTCCGCCAACGCCCAGCAGTCTCCTTATATTCAACCCAGCAGCACCACATTCCACACACTCATAGATAACTTCAACAAGATTCATGAATTGTTCCTTGGGAAATCAGTGATAATGCCCAATCTCACTCATGTTAAAAAAAAAGTTTACATTCCTGGATCAACCCCCTTAACTGGATCCACAACAAAATCCATAGAGTTCTTCCTTAACCCATTTACCACATCCTTCCACCAAGTATCATGGTAATCAGTTCTTTAGTTATTGTGTAATCTTACAAACAAACAAAGCTCATATCCTCTTTGGCAGAGGGAACTGAGTCAGTAAACCTGCTCAGTAAGTGTGGTTGGCTGAGGTAAAGAATAAGACATGTTATGGTGTAGTTGTGAGGAGAGGTGCTGATCTCAGGGGAGATGAGTCTTCACCAGGATCTTGACGATAGGGAGGGACATCCCTGCTCTGACAGTGTGTGACAGCTCATTCCACCGTTGAGGAACTAAGAGGAGAACAGTCTGGACTGCTGGCACCTTGGGTGCAGGGATGACAGCGCCACACACCGCTCCTTGGAGGAATGCAGTCGCTGTGCAGGAGCGTAAGGCCCAGATTTGTTGCATTTTGTAATCTGATAATATTTCCTCCCAGCAGAACAAAGTGGACAAATATGTAACTAGTCTGGAAGCAGTTGCATCAACAAGTTGTGTTGGAGTGAAATTCCCACTTTGTCCACATGCAGTGATCTTTAATGTTTCAGCAGCTGAGTGGACCATTTGTCAGAGGTGCATCTTTTATGATCTCAGCATCCTCCTGTAACGTAAGAGAGGTGGGGGAAAGAAATTTGGCTTCTGCTCTCCAGGCCTGAGACATGAGTGTTAAGAATCCATAATTTGATTTATGTCGTCTCCAGTGGGAGTTGGAGGGATCTGCTTCACTGAGATAGGAAGGAGAAGTCAGTGCGTGAGGAAAGATGAGGACAAAACCATGTGATTTATGTGTTTGCCCAGATCATAAAAGGACTGCTGTCTGACCATTTATTGAATCAGGGCTGGAATGTGTTTTTTGGTGCAGAGCAGGTGCTGTGTGTCCCGGTGAATGAGAAGGGGAGGGCCAAATGACATGTTGAAGTGTCCACACACGAGGCAGTGAGGTCTCACTTTGAATACATCATATTTAAAAAGGTTGACAGAGGCACGACATAAGGTTGAATAAAAACAACTTTATTTTGGAATGAAAGTAGTTTTGATTCAAAAGGAATTGTACACATTAATGTATATGCAGTGAATTGTACACATTAATGTATATACAGTGAGTTGTACACATTCGTGTATATATAGTGAGTTGTACAAATTAATGTATATGCAGCGAGTTGCACACATTGATGTTTATAAGTGAATTTTACACATTGATGTTTATACAGTGAATTGACTGACTACTGTTTATTGGGCCACATAAGCGAGCAATATTAAATCATCAGCCAGAAAACTCTGTATCACATTTAATTCCCAACTAAATTTGAAGCTCATGTCAATGACCTTATTAAAATCTGTTGCTTTGATCTACTAAATAACAAAAATCAGATCAACGTTGTCTTTTCCTGACCTAGAAATACTTATTCACTACTGCAATGCACTTTTTACATGCACCAGTCAATCCTCAGTGTCTGGACTGCACCAAGCGTATAGGGCTCATATCTCTCCAATAATTAACTCCCTTCATTGGCTGCCAGTTCAATTTAGGATTGATTTTATGATTCTTTCAATAACTTTTCAAACTCAGCACAGTCTGGCGCCCAGTTATATTATGGAGCCACTGATTCTCTATACTCTCAGACGTGATATTGCTAGTTTAACTTCCTTTGTCAAGGCTGGTAACTGAGGGTGACCGGGCTTTTGCCATCAGGACCTCAAGACTCTTAACCTGAGGACGTTAGACTTGCCAGCACTTAACCTCTCACTGTTTTAATAGGAAAAGTTTATAATGCCTGATTATTAAGTGGTTTTAACAAATGTTGTTTTTAATAATTTCTTTTTTGATCTGATTTATTTTTGTTTTTTCTTGTTTTGCTCGATGCTGCTTTATTCCTTTTATTTATCTAGTTAATCTTGTTTAGATTAGTGCTATAGAAATAAAGTATTATTATTAATTGTCATACTCTTACAGCTACTGCTCTGTTATATCTATAGCCATGTTTGAACAGTTAAATCTACTTGTTATTCCCAGATCTTGGTTGATGAATAAGGGTGAGTGGCCCTTTACTGTGTGAGCCCTGCAGCTGAGGAGCAGTCGACCTGTTAAGATCAGAAAGGCAACATCCCTTTCTATAAAATCTTTTCTTATAACATTTTTATCGCAAAGCTTTTACTAATGTTTGGGATATTCTCTGTTTTTTTTGTGTGTGTGATTTCATATTATTCACTTCTGTTTTCAGAACTTTCACAGGGTTAGGTTTCTTATTTTAATTTCTTTAAACAAATTCTACATATGAATATACAGAACCTCTGAACTGACACAAACTACACAAAGCACTCCCATTTGACAAGATTTTAGCTTTTTGGTGTTTTATTAAAGGAAGTGTATGAAATTCAAGGCAGAATTAGTCAAACATTCTGTCAGTGTGTAACATAATGATGAAAAAAAAATGATTCCCCTTTTTGCCAGGGGCCCCTGAAACCCCACAAGGACTCTTTGGGGTCCCTGGACTCCACTTTCAGCACCCTTAGTCCAGACCCTAAACATTGGCCGTTGCCCCCAGAGGCTAATGAACGATAGCCAATGGGCTCAGAGATTGCCCGATTTCTTGTTATGATTGCCGTTCTTTTAATCTCTATTTTTTTCTCTATATGAAGCCCTTTGTAACTTTGTTAAGAAAAGTTTACAAATTTGACCATTCATTTCAATAATTTAACTTATGTAACACTTTCCAACAGAGATGGATGAAGAGATTGATACAGTGTCTGTACAGGTTGGCCAGCAGCCAGTTGGCTTAACAGCTAGAACGTGACAGCGTGAATTTGTGCTGCTCGATTACAGATAAAAAAAAAAAAATCCACATCCAAATATTTAATGATATTCTTTCACCCTATATAATTACAACCCATGGACAAAGCCTGGCTGTTTTCCCCTGGTCTTCATGCTACGCTAACCGATATGCTCCGTTGCAGTGAAAGTCCTTTAAAGTCACACTTCCTCCATAAACATACAAATACGTTATTGTTTCAAACAGGCCATCACACCACAATATGCTCCTGCTGTGCAGTACAGGAATGTTCTATATTTAATGTGCATGTGCATGTGTTTTGTTTGTCTGGAAGGGACGACTGCCCATGAGCATCACATATTTGCTGTCAGTCTTATTCCGGCTGAAACCAAAGGCTGTCAGAAGATTACTCATGGCACTCTTCCTAATGGGGGGAATAGAATTTGCGAAACTACATTTTATGCCGCCATGATCGTTTTGTTCCACTGTGTCCACAACTTTTAAATCAAATGACACCAGGAATCCATAATCCCTAAAGCATTTTTTGGCTTTGTGGTAGAAAAAGATAAAGTAAACATCACTCGTAAAAATGCTGCGATGACACATAGCTGCTTCAGTGGGAATTTAATTCAGTTTATGGAATCGTCTGCAGCTGTTAACGCGAGAATCAAACACAGAATCCAGGTTAAGGGTTGAGGTCTCGTCAGGGGTCACTGAAGTGGATTTGTTTGTGACTCTGAATCTGCCTCGGCCATCAAGCCTCTGACTTCTCCACATTATGTCCCACAACATCAGACAAACCTGAGGCAAATAAGCTTTCGCACCATATATGACAGTACCTATTATTTTCGCGCAGCACTTTCTCCCGCTTCGCTTGGCATCCCCGAGAAGCCTCCTGCAGTCATAAATAACCAGGAGCTTATGAGAAACACTGTAAATAGCCAAGTCAAGTTGTTTGATGTGGGTTATGGCAATCAAAGATAAATCTTGAATATCACCACTGCACCAACCGCTGATTTAAATCCTGAATCCCATGCAGGTATCCTTTATGGTTGTTAAAATATTGAATTAAATCAAAATGAAAGTAGCCTCTGGACAATAGGTTGTGTTACACTTCTTTAAAATAGTGATTGTCAAAACACAGGCTGCAGTTCTTCCATTGACATTGACTGGGAAATCATTGAAAGTACACAAGTATACTGCACAATATCAGTATGAATCACAACAAACAATAACATTCAGATAATAACTCATATATTGGTTATCTATAAGTATGTTATAGCACAGACTACAACAACCACATCAGGTTTCAGTGATTTCATTGGCCAGTAGACACAGTAACCCTAACTGCAACATCAGAAAAAGGGTGTCAACTATACTCAACAATACCAAACAGTGACTGTACACCAAAGACCACATTAAAGTTCCGGCTGCATTTACCCCGAGTGAGGCCCCCAGAGCAAAAACCAGCTCTGGGCCGAACCCATGTCCCCAAGTTAGTTTGTGATAATCTGAATACACTCGGAATTTATAACTGACAACCATCAATCAATAAAGTTGTCCAAAGAAAGAAGAAAGCTGGAGTCTGTGGCCCTCGCAAGACTGTGATATACACACCAAATTCATTTCATTAGAACTGAACAAAATAATTTGCTGCCTGTTACTAACTGACCTGCCTACCTTTTTTCACAAAGCCCAGAGACAAGCATGGGTGGGATATATCAGTTGCATACTTTTGAAGAGCAGCCTGCTCTTGCTAGCTTTTCCAGGATAAGACCCTTACCAGATCAGTTTATAATGTGCACTAGTGGCAAATATTAACAACCAAATTAGCATATTAAAAAATCCCCACAAACTAATTTCCTCCAAGTGAACCTCCAACCCTGCAGCCCAGCTTTGCCCTGCTGACTTTCCAGCCTTCTTAGAAGTGAAAGAACGCCTACAGTCTTTGCACATTTAGCACACAGAAGAGCCGAATACAGTTTGACAGAGTGGTGCACATCTGCTGTAGCGTACGGACAAGTGATTAGTGTACAGGACACACTGTATATCACATTTAGTGATCCGGTGTCACTGTAAACACACAACCGTAATGACAGAAGATAATGCGAATGTAATTCTCCTGTACATTGCCTCTCGCTATGCATTCATTATGCAAATGAACACTCAGGTATATGACATGATATCAATGTGAGAGCATTACCTGTCCTCCATGACGTCTTTGTTGTCTCTGTATTATCTCTGTATTTGTCTTCTGAGTCCGTTATGTCAAATATTAAACTTCTATTCACAGCCATCTTGTGCAGTCTAAGTGAATAATGATTGGTCTCACGTTGAAAAAATAACGAATACAAACAACAACAGTCACAATCCGAGGGAGATTGTACATTGAATGGCAAAACAAGAGGACACCATCACAGTCTTCTGCAAATTAAGGCAACTCAATATATATAGTATCAGATTTAATATGAGTTTTATTATCAGTTTTATTATCAGTTTCATCAAGTTTCCTCCCACATAACATCCTGTCAGTGTGCAGTTGTCCATTGCTCTGTTTATTTGTGTTGTCCACAGTGATGGTGATGCTGTGGATGCATGAACAAAGATTTAAAAAAACACTAAACGTCTGATACAGTATTTGTCCAATGTATAATGACACATCCTGGGATTGACTGCACTCTCGCGGGCCTTTCTCGACAGTCTGAGAGATTCTTGATTTTCTTTGGTGAGACATTGGGTTTAAGGCAGTTTCTGGTGTTTTACGCTGCGTTTTCCAGTGATTAGAGTCTAATATTGATGGAAATGGGCCATTCCGGTCTGTCTTTAAATAGCATAATGACAGACTTTGAAATCTGTGTTGACGATGAACGAAAGCACACATGTTGCTCCGAACCGTTCAGCTCTTTATCGAGTAAAGAATGTGTGAGTCATTAGCAGGAGTTCATGAGAAATATTACTTACACTGGTAGCAGTCATAAGTGTGTGTTGTTGGTAACAGGCTTTTGTCATGAGACCAACAAGACGTAAAACTGGTGTATTTGTGGTTGTGTGGATCAGCTGTAAAATGTAGATTTATTATGAAAACTGGAAACCATTGTATAGTATTTGAGATGATTGTAATAGCTTTATTAAGAGTTAAAATGTAATATACCAATGAGTTATAATTCAGTATAATCCTATGATGAATACACATCTTGGGCTGCCATGTTGTGAAAACTATATCAAAAATGTGGTGGATGATCTGGACCAAAAACTATTTATTGACAGAGACAGACTAAACCTTTAAAATCAAACTTAATGACTTATACCATTCATAACTGGTTGGGGTTTACCAACATGTATAATGGCATTATTATAAAATAGACGGTATAAAAATCAGCTATTTCGATTTTGAACAATTTAAAGTTCCTCACTTATTATTATTACTCGGTGATAACTGCTCCATAAAAAATAAAGACATCACATGTTAACCACAATCAAGTTGTTTGTTACATCTTATCAGTCCCTCCTTATTACAAAGTGAGACCAGTAATTGTTTTTGACAGAGGTCACATGTTCAGATTTTTTTTTTTTCATCAAACAACTCATACAGCTATGAACTGATAGCAGATTTCATCACGAGCTCTCCAGGCGCTGTCTCGTACTCCGACTGGTGAATCTCACAATATTACAGACGTGAATGTGTTTTTGAATGTTTGTCGGGGACAGATCTCACAAGCTGCCCCTCAGTGTTGTGACTGACCAGCATTACACTGGTGGTAGCCTGTGGTCGACAAAGGTTTTGATGAAAAAGCTCCCAGTCCAGAAGAAAAAAACCGAGCCACACCTGAGTCGCCCCTCAGCGTCCCTTCTCATCTGTGCATCTGTGAAGTCAGTGCTGAAGTCCCCCTGGCTCAGAGACGCTCACGTTCCTTTTATATTTTTTATTTTAGCGGGCTTGCTCTCCTCTGCAGATCTGTGTCTTTTTTCTCTTGCACTCTCTGTTGAAAACCTTTGATATGACCTGTATTTCACTTCTTTCAGTAATGGCTGAAGTTGCTGCTCATGCTTTATACCCAGGTTCATTTGTACAGTATCCATTTCCAGTTGTGAAAATGCTGGGGAATGTTATTACACGGACAACACCATTCATCGAGCTACTTCCTTTTGAGGTGAGCAGCAGAACATTGTGTATCTACAAAAGGACACACACTTTGGGATTATATGACAGTACAGCGGTTGTTGGGGTTATTGGTTGTACTGGAACCATCTGTTTTGACGACTGTGAGCTTGGAAGAATGCTGGGAGCTGTTAAGCATGTTTCTGCGGCAAAGGCGGTCACGGTAGTTCTGGGCGAAGATGAGCAGCATGAGTGGGTTGATGCAGCTGTGAGAGTAGCTGAGGCAGATGCTGATGTGGTAGGCGTAGACGAAGGTGATGGTCGGCGTGTTGTTGCTCAGGTTGATCACCTGGATGACGTGGTAGGGCGACCAGCAGATCAGGAACAACGCGATGACCATCAGCACCATCTTGGTGGCTCTTTTAGCCCAGACGGACTGCTTGCGTTTAACCCGGCGGATGGAGCTGAAGACGTGGTAGAGGGTGAGCGAGTAAAAGGTGCTGATGATGATGAGGGGGATGATGTAGCCAAGGATGGACTGGTAGAAAGTGTACCAGTACATGTCCTCCGGCCCGTCCAGGTTCATCATGCAGACCTCCAAACGGTGCCTACGCTCAACCTTGGCGTACATCATGACAGGGACGGTGAGGAGGAAGCTGCCCAGCCACACTAGTATGTTGATCATGATGGTCCAGTGGATGGTCCTTTTCTCCGAGGTGGGGTGGACTATGGCTATGTACCTAGAAGGAAGAAGTGAGCAACTTTAATAAAAGCAACTTTGCTAAAGTGCATGTAAAGAGGTCATCGTCGTCCTTGACAAGGGATGATAAAACCAAATACCATGTAAAAGATACATTCTCAATATATTACATGCTCCACAAAGTGATGAATGCAGCGATAAATTAGTGTAATCTAGACGGGGGGACTAAGTAGTGGAAAATGAACACATTTCCATTTGGTTGTATTTCAATTGGAGGAGCAGCTCAGCTAGTTTTGTTACAATTGATCTCAGGCTTTAGGGCATTCGCAGGAAATTAAAGACCATTTTGTCATTACTTACAGCAAGTGTCACTAAAGTGGAGCAAATGACATATTCTCTGCTGCTGAGGTACAAATTACTGCGTGTGTTCGTTCCTGACCCCTCTGCTGAGATCTAAGATGCGAGAGTGAACTGTGAAGATGTTGACATTCTAGCGATTTTCTCCTGGACATCCTGCTAAACGGCAATTATCTCAGTCCATAATAGTTTTGACATTATGTTCATGAACAGACGCTGCTGTTCCGAGCTGACGTTCAATAAATGTACTTTTAGTCTGACAGTAGAATCAATGAGTGCAGATCCATATTCGGCCTCTGACCCACTGATGTGTTCACCCCACATCAGCCAAGTTGGATATTGATATGATCCAAAATTCACACTTACATCACACGGACAGGAGAACTCTATGCTACATGCACGTCCTTTTAGGCCTATACAGAGAATCTGATTGTTCCTCCTTGATTATTTTTATCTCTGCTAGATTTTTTTCAAATAAGGCGCTGCGATGATCTGGAAACAGCGGGGGCAGCTGAGATAGCTTTTCACAAATAACTGCACCTTTTCAGTTATGACGTGAATATCGTACATAATCTGCTCTAAGGTAATAATCTGGGCATCTGTGTATATGACCAATTGAGATTTGACCAAATCCATTTCACACTGGTGATGCCGTGAGATCAGTCCTATATTTGTGATGATTTACCAAAGCAAAATGTAAAAGGTGCTTGAGAACCACTGAATCAGACTCTCCAGATGAAGATCCCCTCTTCTTCATCAACCTGAGCTGCTCCAGACTCATCTGCTGCTGCAGCAACAGGAAGTATAACTCTTCCTCCTCCTCCTCTCCTACTCCTTGTTGCCTTCATCCCTTCTTCTTTTTAAAAAAAACTTATATCCTTCAAGTCTTGCCTCATTGATTTAGTTTGCTTGCTCCCACCAGATGCCAGCAATTATGAAAAGCCCTGTAGACCTGCACACGTGTTGTCTGTCTTTCTTTCTCCCTCTCCCGCTCTGACACAAAATGTGCACGTGCCCGAGGACTCCAAACCTGCTTTTACATTTATTGATCAGGGATCGGCTATTATATTATTTTCTAGCATTAACTGAGGAATGGCTGCTGGGCTGTTTTATGAATAGTTATTTAAGTTTTGTCTAATACAAATTTGTTCAGATCATAAACATGACACATTGATGGTTTATGCACAGAACATTATGTCTTCATGGGTTCTTGCAGATGATTGTTCATCTAGGATAACCTGTTAACACTGTAGAGGGACGATTTTTTCACTATTATTGCAACAGGGAATATGTTTATTATTATTATCATTATTATTATTATTGCTGCTGCTGCTGTTGTTGTTGTTAGTAGTATTATTAGTAGTATTATTAGCCTTTTAATATTGATTCGCACAGACATAAATATTGTTATTTTTCACCACCTTTATAATAACCCCTGACTGAATGTGCAGGCATCTGATCTGCATGTATTGATGGACTTACCGGTCAATGCACAGCACAGTAACAATCCCCACTGTGGTGAACTGGTTGCTCACGTCCACCACCACCACCGCCTTGCACATAAAGTTTCCGAACACCCACTGTCTGTCTCTGACCAGCTGGTGGATGTTGAAGGGCATCACCAGCAGGAACAGCATGTCCGCTATGGCCAAGTTCAGCACGTAGATGTCGGAGACCATCTTCTTCTTGCATGCCGCCACCGCGTAGATGACCAGTCCGTTGGCAATAACTCCAACCAAGCACAGGATGCCGTAGATGGTGGGGAATATGTGCATGAACGAGGTGATGTCTATGTGGTTGTACGACGGGCGGGTTGAGTTCAGACACGCCGGGTCGGTCAGGTTGGCTGTTTGGTTGTTTCTGCAGAATATGCCCGTGTCGTTCATCTTCGGCTCCTCTCAGAAATCAGCCCCTGGGTGGACGGATTTGAAGCGGACGCTCTCCTGCCGGTGCTTGCTCTCCAAAAGTTTCTGGCAGCAAACTTACGCACTATCCAAGAGCGCACGAGCGCGTCTTCTTTCCTGGAGTTCTTCTCAGTGCGCTTTGCCTTCACAGAGATGTTTTCAAACAAGGAGACGTATACAGGCTGTCATTAAATCTAACTGTGTACGAGCAGGGACAGTCTGTTGGAATAATTTCTCTGGAACCAAACTGCAGCTGACTCTTCACCGTGCGCCTCTGCTGCGCGCTTTACCAAACACTGTGCGCCTCAGCGGACACTAGTTCCCTCCCTTCAAAGATAATTTGCTGTGTCATAATGAGGAAAGTACGAAGCCCCCGGGAAAAGCTGAGGAAGGAGCCATGTGTACATCTGTACTATCGCTTTACAATTAGGAGAGGGCAGTTTATCAAAGCCCTGTTGTTGGATCAGTACGCCATATTTACAATCTACTGTTTTATACTTTAATAAGTATTAATAACTTTATAAAAAACAACTTTATTTATGTAGCTTCCCTCAAAACAACTGTTACAAATAAAAACAAGAAAACAAAAACATCGACGGCAAAAGCAAAATAATGCAAAGTCATTTAAATTCAAATACAGCAAATGATATCACATAAAATCTCAAATCAAACACAAAAAATGATATGAAAGACAAAGATACATTGATACAACATCATTTAAAAGTAAGAGAAAAGTATAAAAGAAACATTTAAGTAAGAGCAAAAAAAGTAATGTCCATTCTGTTGCGTGATAAAAACACAGACAACAAAGAACAGATGACAATCTGGCCCAAAATCTCAGAATCAATAAGACTGAATAGTTTCTCCTTAAGGCTACTTTAATAAATGCTGGAAAGATGAAATGTTAACAAATGTCACTTTAATACAAAAAGACATAGTGTTCTTTTTTGCATCGTAATTAAAACGCACATTTCCTGCGAGCCGTTAATGAAGCCCCCTTTTTGTTTTCTCAAAATAATGATTAGCTTCAGCTTATTAAAAATTTGAGCCATCATCACAGCAATTAAGCTTTCAGTGACGAATACGCCCTTGAGTCTGCTGACTAATGCTCACACCAAAAATTTGATTTTCTTAGCAGCTTTGATCTGAAATGACTAGGAGTGGCTTTAAAGGACTGTCTTGATCCAGAGAATGAATCAGCTCTGCAGAGAGGATTCTACTGGGATCTGATCAGGTCACAGACAATGTATTCAAGCTTTTTCACAGTAGTCCTCATAAAGAATGCACTTTATGACTTATGTAACTGGTCCAGACGGTAAGCCTGCACAGTAGACCTGCCTCAATCAGCTCTTTAAGCTCAGCTCTGCCAGTTACTGACAGAAAAAGACAATTCCACCATGTACCCCTCGTCCCTAGAGACAAGAACAAGAGTGTCATTGGTCAAAAATATCTGTAAGACTTGAACAGTAAGTCCAATGTGTTACAACCATATCCTGAATAGAAAGATGGACGACACATTTCCACTTCCTGCCACTATCCAGCGATGAAGCCATGCTAACCTGGATACAGACGCCACCGCATTTGGAGCCAGAGTCTGTGTAGCAGTGATCAGAAGGATGGAGCCGTGGTAGCAAGTTCCCGTTAATACCCGAACTCGACCCAACGTGAGTCGGTCTCAACTGTCAATCGTGACGTTTCACCACAATTTTATTGCATCAAATAACAAATTAAAGCCAAACTTATTGGGAAAATGAGCACTTAGACATAGTCAGTTTGATAAGAACTACCTAAAATGACAGGTCCTTGTCCCATCCCTTCACATGGAGGAGGCATGATTTATGACCTATACTGCAGCCAGTCGACAGGTGGCATTAGAGACACTTTGGCTTTACTTTAGACGTCATGTCGTCCATCTTTATTTACAATCTGTGGTGTGGACAATGGATGGAGGTCCCAGGTATCAGGGACCCTGGGCTTCACCTAGAAAATGTCCCTGATAGAAAAACTATAAAAGGGATCAAGAACAACCGTCAATAGCCACAGAATGACCACAAAAAATGTGACTATAAAGAGACACAGTATCAGCTCACGTGCACTCTGGAGTATGATCTCTTCAAGGCTCTCTCTGTTTTTGGCTGCATTCATCATTCCCTCAATCCTGATCACTCTCTCTGTCCCTGCAGCTGAAAATCGCGGCCTTTACCATGATGTTGCCACCATGCCTTTACAGTAGGGATGATATTAGCCAAGTGATGTAGTACATGATGTTTGCCAGATACAACGTTTAGAGTTCTGCTCAAAAAGTTTAGTTTCATTACACCAGAGAATCTTTTCCCTTCATCCGCTCAAAATCCTTTCAGAGCTGTCAGGAAAACTCCTGTCATCCTTCTTTTACTCAGTGTGGCGTCCGTCCAGCCTCTCGACCATAAAGCTCTGATTGATGGAGCGCTGCTGAGACGACTGTCCTTCCTGCAGGTTCTCCAGTCTCTGCAGAGGGCGTCTGAAGCTCTGTTACAGTGTCTGCAGGGTAGCTGACCAACCCCCTTCTTGCCCATTTACTGAGTTTGACCTGACATGCAACTTTAGGAAGAGTCCTGGTGGTTCCAAACTTTTTCCATTCCACAATTGTTGAAGCCATTGTGCTCTTGGACACACTCAGAACTTTAGAAATGCTTTCATATCTTTGTCCTGGTGCCAACCTCACCACAATGTTATATTGGAGAGCTCCTTGAATTTCAGGACTTGGTGTCATGTTTATACTTTGGCAAATCAATTCTGTTTGCTACAGGTGGACTCAGGACACATCTCATGGATGATGAAAGCCAATGGGAGTCTGAATACATTCGTAAGTAGGAATTTCCAGTTTTTGAAATTTAAGTAGATTTTTTTGCATAGATTAATGGGCCTAAAATTACAATTGCTGAGTTGATATTATAAGATAATCCTTTATTTGTCCCACAACCGGGACATTTGCGTGGTTAACGTATGTAGGAGGTGGGGGTCTTTAACTTGTTCCCACCAGGCGATTGTCTCATAATCCATCCATGGGAGGAAAAAGAAAAAACCTTCGACCAGGGGCTAATCCAGTTTTTTGGTCTGCATCTATTGCTGCTTGATTTCCTCAGAAGTTATTACAAGAATTGCTCTGACAGTTGGTACAAACAGTCATGTCCCCTCAGGATGAATTGTAATAACGGTTGTGATCCTTTCATCCAGTGCTGTCATCTGCTCCAGCGTACGACTGCTCTGTAGCCTGCCCGCTTTATGGCCAAATACTTGGAAAGCACGTGGATTTCCCATCATCCTCTGCTGCATGGCTGTGCTACTTGCTCATGTTGACATGGTGAGCATCATTCAGCACACACACCTGCCTTTAGCACTGTTATAACTGTCTACATCAGTATGTACGGATGTCTGTGTGTGGTGTGTTTGATGAGTGGACATGAATGTGCATTTATTTCTTATTTCTTTAGATTTATGAAAACAGGTAGAGACATTGGAAAACAAGTATTTTATTGTATTGTTATCTTGTTATTTCTTCATGTGACAATAAAACCTTTGACTATTTGAACATCTGCATGCTAGCTGCTGGATATTTAGCTTAAAGCATATCTAAATACAACCTCAGAGCTGCTGGCATAAATATTGAAAACATATAAAATACAATTTAATTTGTATAAAATATAGAATAACTATCAGGCAGCATGATTTATTTTTCCTCAAACAGAAAAGTATTTTGTTTGTCAGCTGCTACTGCACCAACATCAAACTATTCAACCTGATTGTGCTGCAGGAAAAAGAGAAACTGATTCAGATGATGAAATGAAAGAGGAATTCTTTTCCAGAGCAGCTGCATGTTTTGTCAGTCTGAAAGTCAGCATCCGTCAGTCGGTCCTGCGTTCTTTCAGTCACGTCATGGACGAGGTAACGCTGATTAACTGATGGACAGCAGTGATGTGGATGGAGTAATGATGCACAACTCATGACCCGGCTGCCCAAGTCATGAAATGTTAAATTTGACTGACAGCGGAATGTTCTCTGCTGCACGGTATATTCAGACAGCCAGATTCACCACTATTAAAACCTTTGTCTAGACAATGTGAAATAATTGCATTAGGTGCTAAAGTCAAATTTTTGCTATAAGACTTCTGGATATTTTGTAAACTGAACAGCTTCTAATGATTAGTTTTAAAGGCTTCATTATACAACCATTTCTATTTCCATCATTATCACTGTTATCACTGTGTGTGTGTGTGTGTGTGTGTGTGTGTGTGTGTGTGTGTGTGTGTGTGTGTGTGTGTGTGTGTGTGTGTGTGTGTGTGTGTGTGTGTGTGTGTGCGTGTGTGTGTGCTCTTGTACAGCTATCTTTGTGAGGACCGGTTTGAGTCTACAACCTACCGAGTGAGGACATTTTGGGAAAGTGAGGACCTTTTGGCCGGTCCTCACTTTGTGACCCCCTTTAATGTACTGTTTTGGGGTTAAGACTTGGTTTAAGGGTTAGGGTTAGAATCAGGTTTTGGTTAGGTTAAGGGTTAGGGTAAGGGTTAGGCATTTAGTTTGGATGGTTAGGGTTAGGGTAAGGGGGAATGCATTATGACAATGAATGTCCTCACTAAGCTGTACAAACTTGTGTGCGTGTGTGCGTGTGTGTGTGTAGTTTGTTCTTCTGAGAAATAAAGTAGGCCTACTCTCTGTCTGTCCATTCTTAACATGATTACATGATACAGTATATCAGTTATTTAAAGCTACAGTTGGTACTAACAGACCAAGCGTGTGAGAAAACATCAGTGCAGTGGACTACACTAAACACACAGTTGGACTTTCTTCATCAGATTGTTCGCATCAGTGAGCCGCCGTAATCCCGACCTGGAAGAATTTGGCTTGTGGCTGCTACATATCTCCAGACCTGGGCACTGCTTGTTTCCTTCCTTCAGTGAGTGCCAACTGTATTGGGGCGATACGGGGTTAGTGAGGTCACGCCCTCCATCTGCTCAGTGGCCAACATGGGAGGACGGCGATGCCCTCGCCACCTCCCGGGTATAAAGTTGTGCACTTGTTGAAATGTGAAGCTGGATTCAGTTGAAAATGAGCATGAGCGTTCAATAAAACTCTAACCTGCAGCAAGTTATTCCATCAAGTGAGGAATAAACATGAGTAAATAACAGCTACAGACGTTTATGGGCAGTTTCAGGGTTTAAATTAAACTCAAATAAGGTCTAAATGGTGAATAGTTAATCCTGGTTCAAAAACTTGCTTTTTAATAGAGATCTTAAATATGGATTGGTTACTTTTTGACAACAGAGTCCTGGACTACTTAATTGTAACAACCCACAATATGTTAGTGCTCATAAATGTGATTATGTGAATACCACACTGGCCTCGGGCCGCTCATAAAAGCTGGAGCAGATCACAATATGCTGGCTTCAGAGGAGTAAAAACAGACACGACCACATACACAAAAAAGTAAACTTTCACAAATACAAAATCCTTAAAGTGATCAGCACATAGAGAGGGAATATTGGTTTTGTTATGTGTGATAATAATGCAGGCCCAATCGCAAGCAATGAATTTATTTCCGCTACAATTTTTATGTGCATGGAAAATGGAGCTGGAAAATAATTTCCTGAAAATGATTGCAAGGGTCGTTTCTGCAAATGGTAACTTGTTCACTGAAATGGACCAAGTAATGATCATGTTCAACCATGTGACAAACAGTGTTATTCTGAAGCTGTTTCTGTTTCTGTGAGGTTTAATTTAAATTTTAAATGAATCCGTCATTTAGATGAGGAGAACATTTTAACTTCCTACAATAAAACAGTGTCAAAGAGGAAGCAACTTAGAATGGATCTTGATTATTATACTACATTTATAACTGAAGCACTTGGATGTTTTTCTTTAGATTTCTTATCCTGGAGGATTCAAACTATATTGCTTTATTTAATTTTTTATATTTCTGTGTGGATCAAATTGCTGTGAGCTGGAATGAGATAAAAACACCAAACTTGGGCCATTAAATAGAGATGATGGTGAAGAGAAAAAAAAGGCCAGATGGTGGCAAATTATGGCCCCAAAATGCAATGTTGGAACAGCCATATTAACTTGAAATTTTGAAATACATCCAGCTCAATGTGCTTTACAATACAAGTTCATGAAGAACCACCATAATATATTTTCCACTGTTCAGAATCTTTTGAAAAACAAGTTTTGACATATATCCCTAAACTAATGATTGCTATTGAATTGACTGTGGATCATTATTGGTCTGAGCTTATTAAAGTTGTTGATGATGGTGCATAAATAGACCCAACACATCCTGCAACTCACAGAAGTTGCACGATGTATTTAATCTATTTATGCCTCCTCATGCGACCACATACATTATCTGAAAGACACTCTGAAGGTTTTTTTCAATTATACCACAAAAAATTGGTGTCATAAGGCAAATCAGACTATATAACGGAAAATGTTAGACCCATCTTTGCGAAACTCACAGGGTATGTTTCATAACAATGTTGAACCATGTGTTATAAACTATTTTGAAATCACACAGTAGGGACGCACCGTCAGAAAGAAACATGTGCACAAGCCTGGTGCAAATTGTGTTGTCGTATATTTAAGCAGCAGTGATGTTGAAGATGATGATGAAGGAATCTCCGCGGACACCGTTCTTGCTTGTATAATAAGGTTTATTACACAGAAGTTACAGGTCAGGACGGGTACCTAGGTATACCCGGAGACGTTCTCGGCCAATGCAGAAGTCTGAGTCGCCGGTGCCGGACAAGCATTCATATAGGGAACTTGTTTACGCCCAAAACTTGAGATAAAATGACATCATACATAGGGGCATCTAATTCGAAACATGCTTCCTACTTGAAGATGGGAACCTCTCCATCTAACAGGTCAAAGAGCATTCTCAGGAAGAGATAACTAACAAGTAACATATTGTAATAGCACTTAGGGAGTCTGAGAGTCCAGAAATCAGGCGCCGCTAGCTGTAAACCTGTCATTATGTTTTACACACGTGTCAAAATGATCCATGTTAACTAAATACACCACATATTTCCCCCCTTCGAGACTTCACAAAGTCTCGAAAGAACAAAAGAATAAAACATACAGGTGTATAATCATGACAAAAATAACAATCCGTCCTGTAACATAATTGTAATAATAAAGCAACTGTATGGAGCGTAAAAGTGAGAGTGAAAAACCCATCAGGCAGCTATCTTTCCTGAAATATCCATCAAACAAACTAGACGGGAAAATTCTCTCACGGCCCCTCTGCCTAGGCGACCATACATAGTACTCCACACCAATGAAATTAGGAATTTTAGCAAATTGTGCAAGGAAATGATTTAAGCAAATACATATGGAACCCTCAGCAAATCAAAACAAAACAAATGTCCAAAGTCAGGCTGGTCGACCCATCGCACCTTCCAACGGACCTTTTCCTGCCTAGCCCCTCTATCCCTAAACACCAAGAAAAAGAAAACATCTGAGGTCCCAGTATATTTACCCAATAACAGAAAACATCATTTTCCTAGCAATTAACACACAGAGAATATAGTTCAATTTTAATATTATTCATGCGTATATATAAGAGAAAACATAAGAATGTATAACACTGTAGTTTCTCAGCAGCATTGATTCTCAGTTGTAGTATCGATGACGTGTTGAATCTGGATATCGTATCATACGTCCTTGTTCAGAGTCCTTCAATCCATTCGTATTGTTCTGTTTGAAGTGTCTGAATCCATTCAACACATCGGAGTCCCTGAACAATCAACCACCCTCACAGTGGTCTTCCCCCAATATGTTCTAGAATGAAAGAAAAGAAAACCAGTATCTTTTGCATACAAAACAGATACAAATCAAACATCAAATATAGATTAACACTCTTTAAGTAAATGTGAAATTATAAGTCATATTGTCCATTTCCCCCCTGTACACACACCTCTAATATAAGAAGAAACTACAAAATAACTAAGCAATAACAGAGGTAAATGTTAGGATTATAATAACATCAGATATTCAAAATGGATATACATCCACCCTTATCACGTCGTCCTCATCAACGTCCGTGTCAGCACCAAATAATAATGGCATCTGAGTTTGATCACCGGGCATCACAACTCCAACCCATCTCAATATCATAACCTTCGCAAAGGTCAACAACAGCGTACAAAAACAAAACATCACACTCAACGTTAGAACAAGTGCTGCCAAAACCTGAACTAACACTGCTCCTACTGGCCCTAATTTGTCTTGCAACCAAGCATTTGCAGACCATCCAGCGTTTTCCGACGGGCCAAACGCATCCCTTATAAGCTTCAATGCATCTATAACACTAGTCATATTATCAGAACTATCAGGAATCAAAGTATAGCAAGCATTCCCAGTTAAGTTCAAAGCCACACATAGGCCACCTTGTTTGGCCAAAATATAGTCTAGAGCCATGTCATGTTTTAGCAACGTCAGTCTGTGGCTTTTCTCAGTATTTGACAAATATTCAAAACCTTTTATGGTTGCGTTTGCAAAACCCTGTAGGGTGTAGGTAATATTATCAATGTGATCTGCCAAGAATGTCACCCCATACCATGGAAATAATCCTATAGCCCACTTCTCTGCTAAACTGATTCTCCAATGGTATGATTCCAAATTGTTAAACTGTGCCATCTCCCGTTTCTTCCTACTTCCGGAAACGACATTAGATTGGACCTCATCTGGCCCTTTTCCCTTCTGCATAGTAAAAACCTCATATGGGAGTTTCAACGTTGCCATATAACAGCATCCTATCCACCCATACGGTAGAAATATATATGCCTTATCACCACAAACCCACCAAATATCCTTGAAATTCCCTATAGTCACATTCCCAGGCAAACTTTGGATCTGCACCCTTAAAGTTATATTCTGTCTCTGATGTGGTACATCAAAAGTTACTTCATACGAATCATTACTCATCTTATGTCCACGCTTACCCAAGTCCATCATATATTCGTCACAATCTGATATCCCCATAAACATTCCCGGCCCATCATGAGTATTATTTGAACAAAAACAGCTGGTAGCTCTCACTGATGTCACTTCCATTATATCAGGGACCGCCGTTTTGATATTTTCATGCTGATCAAGTAAATTTACATATGGTAATTCCCCCAACCAAGAACAAGTAGATCTAGGCCTAAACAGATGTACTGACCAAGCCATCACTATATCTTCTGCTGACTGCTGCTGATACAACAGCCACGATAGTGCATAACTTTGGCATATAGCGGTTAGTGGGTCTGGTACAGTTTCTAAAATTGAAGGCCATGAGTTCGGCGATGGAACCTTTACCACACATGGACCATTCCAATTCGTAACCGATCTTACGGAATGCGTTAATTGCTGGAACCATAAGTTCCTACTTGCCCATGGGTCTGCAATTTGTAATACTGAAGGATCAAACCCAAACGCCTTCCATTTAGTTTCTCTCTTTTGTAATGTATGGTATTGATCAGTCATATGTTCTGGTGTCTGATCAGAGTCAAAGAAATCATTATCTACGTCTGAAATAGTCCTCTGAGCTGTCACAGATGAATCTGCATCATTCTCTTCCATCATCTGTTCTCTAACTCCAACAATCTCATTACTACTGTTCACCCTAGGCTCTATCTTTAACATTAGCTTCTGGGTTACATTGTCCACATCCTTAAATGTCAAAGGTGTCATGTCAGATGTCTGCGTCACATTTACAAATGTCGTAGACGTCAAAGATGTCGTCACTGTTGTAGCATTCATCCCCTTCAAAGTCATAGCTAGAGTAGTAGCCTGAGTTGATGTATGAACACTCTTAGTTGTTTCTGGAGCTAAAGTAACAAGCTTCATCTGTGTACTATTCAGCATTGGAGTGATTACTGTGGTAAATTGTTCCTGAACCCCTTTAGTAACCGTGAAAACTCCGATAGGAATCAAATCTTTTATCATGAGTGTCACTTTACGAGTTATATGACCTTTTATCCAATAATTTTGATATGGAACAAATTTAAACTCCGGTTCTAAATAAGTACACATGTATTCCCCTTGGTCTTCCCATGTAACTTTACGCAGGACAAGTGAACAATCATCTTTAATTTTCAACCACCTCATGTCATTATACAAAACATACTTCCTTTGATCACGAGGCACAATGTCAACTTCAGGTCTTGTCAACAACACATCTTCACCACGACTATTTTCCCACTTGGGAGGAATGTTACTACCAACATTCCACCTTCCACATCGACAAGGAAGGTAAGCTGTTCCTCCTAACTTTGATCACAGTATTCAAAGGAGGTGGCGTTATAGAAATCATCTGAGGCGCCACTGTAGTTAAATGCGATACATTTATACCTTCAATCACTTTTAACACTAAAAGGGTAGATTTCCCTTCCATTTTCCCAGCTTTCGTCTGGGGAGTTGATGTCATCGTCGTCAATTCTCTTGTTTCCCCAACATCTTGGAGGTCTATATTCTTATTCTCACCTATTATCACTAGAGACACTATACGAACTCTAAATCCCAACTCGGACCGCTCACTCCCAAAACGTGGATCATAAAAAGAACACCTATATTCACCTTGATCTTCCTGTTGAGGCCTATATACATAAAGACTACAATCTCCCTCAACCTTCAGTCTCCGTTGTCATTAATTAACGTATACTTCCTTAATGGTGATGTCCCTAACAGAACTAGAACTCTACCATGGCTATCTTCTAACCACATTCCACATACCTTCCTATCTGCCTGAAATGTAAGATTTACATTTCTGGCCTGACTTACTTTTTCTTTCTCCTCTAGCTTCAGTCTCAGCTGTTTCAGCTGTCTTGTACTAAAACTTCCCCCAGTTGGAAACCCACATTCTTTCATCCACACTTGTACTTGGCTTAGTGCTGTGTCACCATAGTTCCTTCGCATGAAGTTCATATTAGGACTACTCAGATCAGTTTATCCAAATCTTTAAATTGTTATCTTTACTGTTACTTATACTCATAAAAATGTCCATTGTACGTGAACCCAAATAAGCCTTGACTTTCTATACTAAGTGGAACACTGAAAAACGCACCACATAAATCTAACACTGTGAAATGTGTCGCATCTGGAGGAATTTGGGCTAACAAAGTATGTGGATCCGGCACTTCTGCTGGAAAATCAGCTACCACTTCATTCACCGCTCTCAAATCATGTACCAGGCGATATGAATCATCTGGCTTCTTTACAGGCAACAAAGGCGTGTTACTCTGGGGATTCTGTGTTATCTTCAAAACACCTGCTTTCAAAAGTCCTTCAATCTGTGGTTCAATTCCTCGGATTGCCTCTTCCTTCAGTGGATACTGGTTCTTCCAAGGAGGTTTGACTCCTGGTCGGAGTTCAGCTCTCACTGGTTGGGCTGACTTCACAAGTCCAATATCAGTACTATGCCGAGACCACAAACATTCTGGAACTTGTCGCAACATCTCTTCTCTCATTAAGTCTGAGTCCATCTTAGCACTGCAAATTGACTCATGTGTCATCCGCACAGTTTGTGGCTTTCCTTGTCCTTGAGCAGAGATCATAATCTTAATGAATCTCTGATCCTCACTCCTCCAGATGGCAAGATTCTCTTTTACCGGTATAAAAACAGCTTCTTCTGCTTCTGCCATCATTTCTCCTATATGCTTCTGCGTATATTCTTCACACACCAACAAGGTCACATGTGGCACACTCTTCTCGATATCAAACTCTTTATCCAAATGGTCATCTCTGTGTATCTTCATAGCTGCTCCTTGTGGTCCCAAAATTATACAACCCGAACTGAGTTGAACTTGCTTTGGTTGACGACTCAACCATTCCTCTGTGTTTGGTTGGGCATCATTATTGAAATACTTGAGCGTGCAGTGAAATGGATACTCTGGAAGCTTCGCATCAGGCATATTGGCAATGATAAACTTCTCCCACAATTTAGCTGGCTCCAAAAAATCTGCATTAAGACTTCCGATCCAAAATACTGAAGAAGCTTCAGTCTCCGTTGTCATCAATGATTGGTGAAAAATATCATTTGGCACTTCCACCAGACAGCCGTCTGGTGTAAACTTTATTGTACACTTCAATCTACACAAAGCATCTCTTCCCAAAAGTGCAATAGGTGTATGTTCTGATACCAATATGGGTATTGTAATCTTCTGATTTTTATAACTGAGCTCAATTGGTTCTGTGAGAGGAATCAGCTGTTTCACTCCCTCAAACCCGATTGTCCGAATCAATTGACCGGACATGGGGAGATGTATAGCATCTTCAGGCTGAATACAGGTAAAAGCAGCTCCGCTATCCACCATTACTTCCAATGGTCGATTATTTATTTTCACCTCTATTGTTGGATCTCTCTCCGGCCCTGACACTATCAGCTGACACCCCCCTTTCGAGTCTTCAGGGCATCTCTAGAATCCTGGTTCCGGGCCTCTGTAAGGGTTCACCGGTCCTCTGGGTGGCCCTGATTGGCCCCTGAATCCTCCTCTGAAGTTCCCTCTGGAGTTCCCTCTGAAATTCCCTCCTGACTTGTTGCACTCACGGGCAAAGTGTCCTAATTGTCCACAATTATAACATTCTTCTGAACGCTGTTGAAAATTTGGATTAAACCTTCCTCCTCTTCCTCTTCCGAAATTTCCTTGATCCCTTCCTCTCCAATTCTGCGCTTGACCAAAAGTTGGCTGTGGGTAGGAGACAACTGGAACCACCGATGATGGCTGGAACGATTGGAGCTGAACCTGGTTCGGCTGTAGTTGTGGTAATGGTTGATTTAGTGGAGCCTGATTCTGCATAACCAGAGCCTGCTTCTTCTCCATCTTCTTATTATCCACCAGTTGTATTTGATTGAGTTTTCTGAGGGTCTCTTGGTCCTGATCTTTCTGGTCATGTTCCTTTTTCCTATACAGCACCACTTGATCGGCTATATGATCCGTATAGACACCCTTTGCCATGCTTCCAAGACCAACCACCTCTGCCAGTTTGCTCCTCACTGATAGGGGCAACCCCTTCTGTATTCTGGCTCGCAAAATTGACTGCTCCATTTGATTCAAATCTGGGTCATTTCCTGTGATATTTCTCCACACTTGATGAGCTCTCGACACATAGGCCCTCGGGTTTTCTTCCTGTCCCAGTGGTTCAATAAAAATGTTGTCAGGATGTACATTTGTCGGAAATGTCTCTTTCAGCGCTCTCCACGCTCGACCTCTATTTGCAGAAAACAGCTCTGAATCATTCACAGCAGTTCCCACATATCGATTAAGTCCAGCTTTCTGTAGAATATCTCCCATAGCATGAACTCCAAGGAGATTAGCCAAAAGTCTCTTAATATCTCCAATGGCAGGTTGTTCTCCCACCATAATCTCTTCCAACTTCGAAATCCAAGAATGTGCTCCATCTTGAAGAGTAGGTAACTTCTCAAGTATGTTTGACATATCTGTACTCTGCCAAGGCTTATACTCCAAACTCTGCCCTCGGATGACCACTGGAAACATCTTCTTGAGTGTCAACTGTTTTCTTGAGCGCAATGCATTTTTCATGCCCAATAGTTGGGAGCCTTCTTTCTGCAGCTCTTCCTTCCGTATCTGCAACTCCTCTAACTGGTTCACCAGTGTTCTTTGTCTTTCTGGACTACTAGTTTTTCCCAAGTCATAGGAGCATCGGTCCATACTTCTTTCGACCTCTCTTAAAGTCCTCCGTACATCCTCTTCTATTTCAGTACTGAATGTAGGTGGACAAAACCTTCTTGAAGATGAAGGAGTCCTAGCCTCCAAATCTTCATCGCTGTCTCCATTCTCACTGTCATTAGTGGTAACATCTCCTCTTTTTTCCGCTCTAGCCAGTATCCGCCTGACTGCAGGGTCATATCCTCCCATGCTCCCTTCCAGATCACTTTGATCATTATCATCTCCATATTCCACCCTTTTGATCCTAGTTCCGAAATGTGTCGTTTTCTTCTTACTTTTGGAATTTGGATACATCGTTATAGTTGTTTCTGCTTGTCCCGTTTCTATTATTTTGTCCTCCTTGTCTCTGATATGATAGTTACCCTCCTGACTGATCACTGGGAGCTGAGGATAGATTTGTTTAGACTTCGTCCCTTCCTCATAAGGTGGCGGTCTCTTTACTGGATTCATATGTGAGAAAAATGGATTGGTGTTTGTCACCAGTTTTTCTGTTTGTTTTGTATTTTGTCCTATTTCTTCTACGTCTCTATCTCTCTTATCGTTTGCAGCTTTGATCAGTTTCTGTCCCTCATTTTCAAATAACTGGAGAATGCCAAGCTCTACTTGCCTCTTCTCTTTGCGTTTTTCCCCCTTCTTGCCCTTCTTTTGCTCTGCCTTGTATGTGGACACAAGTACCTGCATTATTATAATTACATCGGGGTTAAGAGTCCCCTCTACTGGCCATGGTTGGTCAATTTCAGGCCAGCGTTTATGCCATTTTTCCGATATCTTTGCAATGTTTGCGATGCCTTTAACTAAAGGATTATTCTTCTGTACTACATCAACAGGAGTAATTACTTTTGGACTTTTAGTGCCCTTTTTCCCCATTGTAACGGCTTCCTTATGTTCCCTTATTGTAAATTAAAAAGTAATTGCTAAGATTAAAACTACTTAAAGCTATTTAGATTACTTATCTCCCCCCTTTTTTTTTTTTTCAATCAATCAACCAATTAACCAATCAATCAACCAATTAACCAATCAACCAATTAAACAATTAAACAATTAACCAATCAAACAATTAACAAATCAACCAATTAACCAATCAATCAATCAATCAATCAACCAACTAACAAATTAATCAATCCATCAATCAATCAATCAACCAACTAACAAATTAATCAATCCATGTATCAAACCCATTAAGACACCACAGCCAATAATAAAAATGAAATTGATTTGCCAACTCCAAAGGAATCAAAAGCTCATTTATGTAATAGCACAACCCAAAGTCCGCTTATAATATTTGACAAAAAGATCACGCACTCCCACATGTGACTGACTGTCACCAAATGTGCTCTTAGTCGCAGCAAGACAATCACCTAATTATCAACCAATATTCACCTCAAATCGTCAAACAGTCACAATAGTGAATCTCCAACACAGCACAGATCAGAATAAGCCACGCACAAACAATAAAACTCACATCTGCAACTGACAGCAGAGTTTAGACCAAACAATCATATTCTATTAATTAGTTCAATGCATTAACTGGTCAGTCCGCTGCCAAGCCTTTTATTTATTTATTTATTTATTTATTTATTTAACTGACTACAGCATGTAGTATTTCATGTGTATGTAAGCAGATGAATGTGCTCTATTAATATTCTTATAATAGTTTATAAATGAAAGCAGGTTAAAATGTGTATCAACAATAATAACTATAAATGAGAACACATACAAATATGTAAAATGCAGGTTCTTGCTAAAGAGTTTGTGAATAAACTGTACCGGCCTTGATCAGACTGGAGACAGGAGCTGCACACGCAGGCGTCAGCAAGCCTCAATCTGTGTGATGCACCGGCCAGCTGCCTTCTCGTCTTCCCGCCTCAATTCCCACTCACCGTAAATGGATAAGGGAAAGAAACAGGCAATAATTTAGTATCCTATGAACCCATTAGGTCCTTTGAACAGCATCATAAGCGATTCAGTATGATTTGCACACATTTGCACATGTTATCTGCCAGCATTTAGGTCAATAGATGTTTTTCTCCTTTAAATACCAGTAATAATCCCATACCATGCATCATCAATATATAATTTAGTTTATTTCACTCTAATAATATCTTTAAAGTTCTCAATAGTTTATTATTTATTCACGGCTGTATTAATAACTCAACAGTCCTTTCATAAACCAATATATATCTGTATGACTCTCTGCCTGCACACAGCACATGTGTCAGTCCCAGTGAGGAAAAACAGATATGTTATTCTTATTTATACCAGCCCGTAGTGTAGATGTTCACACTCTTGATACCAGCATATGTGCATTCTCTAGTCAATGCAACCAATTTCCTCTCGTTACCACCTTAAAACTAAATTCTAACTATCTCTCCTTCTATCAAAATTATCATTATCCAGTATTTAAAGTCCAAATATCAAATTAAACTCAATTTGTTCCCAAATTAAACCCCTAACTAAGCATTGTAGAATTTAATGAAAACCAAATGAAACAAAAAGTTTTAGCGGTTAAAGAATTGTTAGAACTACAAACATATCCAATCTAGCTGAATCAAACAAACAATATTATTTCCTAATACTGTCTGCACAATCTCGCTGTCCCACAAACAAACAAACAAACAAACTGTCTTTTTTAGCTTAAACTAAACCCCATTAAAGAATTGTTTTTTAAAAACTTTGTGACTCTGCCCCTGCATCTCACAGGAGGGTGTTAATCACAGAGGTGAGAGTATGAAAGTCTCTCATGTCGTTGTACTCATGTTTTAGAAAATTTACAACCCCCCTTTCTCCCCCTCTTTTCTGAATTCTTTCACACAGGCGGTCTCTCTCTCAGGGGAGCCGAGGAGAGATACGAAGAAAAACATGGGGAAGGTGGGGGCGAGTGGAGGGAGGGAAAACTAGACCCACATAATTCATTACGTCCTCTGGAAGAGGCTCATTGTTTTATTTAATACAGAAAGCTAAATATCTTTCCTTATAAGTTATCAAATTTCCCGTTATCAACCACAACCTATATATGTTTATTCAATCATAAAATCTTATTTATTAATCTAAACCACATAGACCAACCCCTGCTGCAATTTGTCACACACAGCTGGAACACAGTAGTGACCACGTGTCACACACACACCAGGGTACGGCTGGGAGATGTCTCCCTGTTCATGAACGCACACACATTGCCACACAATGAAAAACACAAACAGCACTCATCTTATATTCCCCAAAACAACTCATTCATACCATACATTCCTATAGCATGCTTTTTGCCGCGCACTTTTCTTTCTTATTCTTTTAAATTTATGCTACCTATGAGATGCAAATATTCGATGAGAGGCTGCACCAAACACTGTTCGTCAACAAATGTTCAGAGTGAGAACATACAATCGAATTTTTAATTCTACAATCTCCAGTTTATTAAACTGACCTGTGGTGAGGTTTTGCGGCCCATTCTAACAGCTCCTCTTCCTGAGGGCTTCTATATCCAGATTCTGCGGCGTCTTTCCCTGATCATCTCTTTGATCCTATTTCTCTCTCATTACTCTGTCCCTTATCACTGTTTACATTTATTTATTCAAATTTCCTGGATCCAGGATTATCCCAATTTTCTCTTTTTAACTCAATTCCTGACTATGTCAAAGCCAACTGTCACGCAGTGACTAATCTACACATGTCTTACCGTTAAGAAGTTGAGGGCCCAATCTTCATTAATCTCGCACAATGTTATTTAGCTCACCTTATCGTTACAATGAAGCTATTCTACACATACAATACATCTCTTGTATTTATGTTATTTCCTTTCTTCACTTTTTATCTTCTCTTATAATAATCCCCCCTTTATTTGCGTCGTATACGACGCAAATAAAATCAAATTTAGCACGGAGCTTCACTTCAAACATCAACACAACATGACATGTCCATAAAAAAGAAAAGGTTCTTTACGGTGTGACCAGACAGCAGACACACAACAGCTTCAATGAATGAACCAGCATCCAGTCAAGTGAGAAATGCTCACCATGTGTGAAGGTCTTGGAGATGCCGCAGGCCACAGCACGTCCAGAGTTCGTGACGCCAAATTTGTCGTATATTTTAAGCAGCAGTGATGTTGAAGATGATGATGAAGGAATCTCCGCGGACACCGTTCTTGCTTGTATAATAAGGTTTATTACACAGAAGTTACAGGTCAGGACGGGTACCTAGGTATACCCGGAGACGTTCTCGGCCAATGCAGAAGTCTGAGTCGCCGGTGCCGGACAAGCATTCATATAGGGAACTTGTTTACGCCCAAAACTTGAGATAAAATGACATCATACATAGGGGCATCTAATTCGAAACATGCTTCCTACTTGAAGATGGGAACCTCTCCATCTAACAGGTCAAAGAGCATTCTCAGGAAGAGATAACTAACAAGTAACATATTGTAATAGCACTTAGGGAGTCTGAGAGTCCAGAAATCAGGCGCCGCTAGCTGTAAACCTGTCATTATGTTTTACACACGTGTCAAAATGATCCATGTTAACTAAATACACCACAGTGTGACAAATGATTTAGAACCTGCCAATTCTTGCTTGGGGTTGCAATTCTTTGGATTGTTGTAGTTATGCCTTTACAGTTATGCAGTGAATGTCACAACGACAAAATCAACTGTGACTATAATTACCATTGAGTTTAAATAGTGCATATTTTCAAATACATGCATCTACTGCATAGTTTGACTTTTTGGTGAGTATATTTTTTCACTGAGATGAGAGGACCGACACTCGCTCAGCTCAATGTTCATTTGCAGTTTTCCAGAAATATTATGTGCCACATGTGCCGCAAATCTAATTTCTCCTTGGAACCCCAAAGGCGCGGCCCACTAAGTGATACAGAATTGATTCAGTGACACATTTCTTCTTTTTTTTTTTAAAGGTAGAAATAGTCAATCTCTTCACAGACGACACGCACTCTCTCGACTCCAGGTCAAAAGGCTTGGAGTGCTCTGATGTCACTGTGCTGACAGAACCCGTCTCCTCTTCACGCATTTTCTCCCATCAGGCCTGATGAGGACTCATTAAAGTGAGGGGTATAATTGCCTGTCACATTGAGTTATTTGACGGCAGCATTAAGGAGTTTCCGCTGATTTCTAGTGGGATCATCATTCCTCTCTTTGAGAGAGAATGAACCTGCTGCTGCTCAGGTAGAGAGGGAGAGCGGCGCTGCTCCACATGCATCTGTGGGAGGTAGCATTTAGTTCAAAGTGTTTCTGTGGTAATGGTGATGCTCCCTGCCTCCATCCCTGGATATCAGGATCACATAGATAGAGCTGGTGCGTGTTTTTCACTGACTTGTGTTTTTTTGTGTCCCTTTAAGGATGAAGGCATAACAGAAAACTTGTGGTCTACATGAGCATTTTGCACTTGATTAGCTGCTGGAATAACATTGAGTTCGCTGTGTATCACTGACAGCTACATTTCATTTTTTCATTCATTTTTGTCGAGATGGTCCTGCTCTAGCAGCAGCCTGTAGCAGGAGCTTTAGTTGATGCTTGTTAATTCATTACCACCATTGCACTGTGTATGTTCAGCACACAGTGTAGCCATAGTCTCCATTTATATGTATTCCTCACACTTTGATTGCATATAATTGAGCCTTTTCTAAATCTAAACCTCTTCATTCTTTGTGATTTATGTCAAGTAGCTGCTGCAACACTGCAAACTCCCTTAAGGATCAATACAGATTTAACAACACTTTACTTTAAATAGAGAGAATAGAAGACTGATCCATGACTTGCCACAGCAAATGATTTTCTATCACATCAGTAAACACTGACCATCCTGTGCTCTGTATTCACAAGTCCACTCTATGGACTGTTTTCAGTGTACGCACTCTATAGACTGAAAACAGCACTGCCAACAGGGAGTAGTAAAATGAGTAGGACATGTGAACTGAAATGCCACAGGGAAAATACTGTATATACCAATATTAAATATGATATAATCAATATATTGTGTGTATTAATATATGATGTATATTTGTCTAATTTATCGCAATCGTCACACCAGACATCCTGTAATTCATCTAGTGGTTTGTGGGTCACAGATTTACAGATATTCTCCTTTACTGCATGTTCAAGCGAGGCGGACTCAAGGCGGGTGTTGTCACAGCTGAGCACGAATCCAGGGAGAAAAACATGAAGCAACGCAAGTGAAACAGTAGCCTCCCCTGTCTGGTTCACAGTTGATAGTGGGATATCACATGGCTCAGATGTCCTATGAGTTTTTTGTCAAGATAAGATAAACATCTCAATAAATGCTCTGGGCCTTTGTTAATGTTAATTGCATGCTCTGGTCAGTGTTACGTTTATATTTAACACCAGGAAAGACAATAGGAAATACTGTCTTCCAAAGGTTAAGACATGTGATAAACACAGTTGGAAAGGTTATCGAATAGGATGAGTCAGACTGGATTCAATGTCATGATTTATTACTACTGTTTTTTTTATATATTTGGGGAGATTCCCATTGGTGTGCCACCTTATTTACATATATCCTCTGGCTATACATTTGACTGTTTCTTTTTTTTTTTTTCAGTTTCATTCGTAAATACCCAGAAAGTGTGTAGTTCCTCACATGTGCATCACATGCGAGCTGTGTATGAGGACGTTTTTTGTTCAGATTCCTCAAATGAAATAGTCATGAAAATTTCACGCATAAAAGGGAAAAGATGTGGATAAAAATATAAAAAGAAATCCTGAAACTATGATAAAAAAACTTGACTCCTGAACGACACCATGGCTCTGATGACGTTATCTCTCTTTCACGTTACATTTTATCCTGGGTGAAAGGTTGATCAGATTATGTGTCGTTCCCAGTGGGGCTGTTCTGTCAATGTGAACGGGCAACAGGCAACACGTTCATCCATTCACACATATCGTCAGATTGTAGAGTTGTAAAATTTACACTCAAACAAACATAAAGTAATCACGTTAGATCACTTTAGGTTTGCTGGAATCAAACACCGAACAAGCTTCGACAGGCGAGTCTTTCAAAGGAGTCTGACCGCAGTGTTTGTCCCGACATGCTTGTTCTGTTCTCTCGGCTGCTGGATGACACAGATCTTGTGGAGGACTTTTAGACGGTCATATGATCTCCTGCTGCCGCTCCTCTGGGGGATCGAGCACGACAAATTCACATAATGCGGTGAACCCATTCCTTTATAAAGTAACCACTCACGCCACTCTGAGAGATGCTCCAATGTACAAATATGTATTTTCACTTGTTTCATACTGATAATGAAAACATTACATTCTCCTCCAGGCACCTCACAAAGTTAGGATTAAGCTGTTTTTTTTATATATAAATAGCCTCTTGGATAGTTCAGAGAAAAATGAAAATTCACTCATTATCTACTCACCACTATGCCGATGGATGGGTGGGTGAAGTGTTTGAGTCCACAAAACACTTTTGGAGTTTCAGGGGTAAACAGTGTAGCAACCAAATCCAATACTATTGATGTAACTGGAGACCACCTCTTCAAACGTTAAAAAACAAAACTGAAAAAAACATCAAATGCCTCCATTCTGCTCCTGTGGTGTCATCCAAGTGTCCGCAAGCCCCAACATTCAAATTTAGCCTAAATGTCCGCTGATATCCTCCTCTGATGAAAATTACGTGAATGATATGCTACGGCCTTCACAGTCTCCTGACATTAGATCAACAGCTTACATCCTTATATCAATAACTCAGCCTATTGGGGGATTTGGACCAATGTATTATAGAAAATTTAGAAAATAAGAAGTTTTTCTATTTCTTTTCAACCAATTGTCTATTGTCTTATTTCATGAGATTGAAATGAAAATAGAGAAGTGTTTTGCTTTGACAGTTTAGTGGTGTGATATTATGAGAAGGGCAGGACCATGAATATCTTTGGAGGCGATCTTCGTTTATTGTGAAAGAAAGAACCAGTTCAGTCAGGAACACTATGTCATGATTTAACCATGTATTGCACAAATGGGACAGTTATGCTTGGCACGGATGGCTCCATTCGTTGGATGTGCCCTGGATTAGCCCTGGATTAGCCCTGGATTAGCATGGTAAAATAAAACAGGGAACACATGCAAAACCCCGTAGTGGGCCTAGCAGGCAGGATACATTTGTTCAAGATGAATGCCATTTACCACAACCATGTTTGGACTCAGTGCTGAAAGGTGGAGGCTGGGGTGGTGGAGGCAAGTTGCCGGCAGCAGGGCGTGGGTGGCAGTGTAGCCGAGCAGGGATCAGTGAGGATGAGGTCGTATTTAAAGAGACAGTGTTACACATATTACTGCTGTATAACTGGCATTGTTGCACTGTCACTATGAAGTAAACATTGATTGTACGATGAAATAAACCAAATAAATGACATCATACATGTTTAGGTTCCCTTGATTGACAGCACAAAGGAAGTGTATCTCAAAGGATAATGCTTTTCTTTTTTTCTATCACTGACTTTCCACCAGGTAGTAGAAATGGCGCATGGTGGAACAAACAGAGCAACTGAAAGCAAAGGAGGTGAAGAGTGACGAGCATTCACTCCCACCCTCTGCAACGTGCACGCTCTCATGCACACCCTGATCACACTGAGAGGTCTATCTTATGAACTTTCTGTTATTACAGTGATTGAGCTGCATTATATAACAGATCTACATCTCAACAAATAAAATAAAAAAATAAAACCTTCACCCATACCAATCCATTTTTTACTCATATCAATGATGTATCCGATGATTTATATTTCCCTCGTATTTATTTTAAGAATCTTATCAGACGGATATGAATTTTCCTTGACCAGAGATCGCGGGGGGGAGAAAAACAATGTTCTCCAACGCTTCTGTGCCGACCCTGAATCTCACTGTGAAAGCATGAGAATCACGTTTCATTCAGATCTGCTTTTCGTTGTCAAAAGTGCATTATTATGGAATTATTTGTGACATTTTAAAAATAATACCAACAACAATAATAATAATAATGAACTTTATTTGCATAGCACCTTTCATACAAGAAATGCTACAAAGTGACGATAAGATTCTTGTTGTATCTGATCAGTGGTATCCCATTGTTAATGCCAGTGTTTTTCTATGAACCTTCGATGTTTCACGTTGCTCCTTGTCCTTCTGCCTGGTGTCACTTGGCCTTTAGTTCTTTTGAACATCAAGATGAACATAGATAGAGACGGGTAGTGCTTCTCTATTGATCTATCAACTGCTTCAATAGCAATTGATAAAGACCTCTGAAGCTTTTTGTTACTGCTTGAAGGACAGCACTCCAGAATGCACCTAATGACTCCTATATGGAAAATACACCAGGTTCTTCAGATGTATCCGAGCAGCACAAGCTGATGAAAGCTAAGTTAAAGCTAAGCTAAACAGAAAAGGCCTGTTTTAAAGGCTGACGACGTATGTTCATCTCTGAGAAGGGATCTCAGTTGAGTGAACATCTCCGCCAAGGCCCACTAGTCCTCTCATAAAAGCTACACCGAGTCCACACCGAGTGGATTTAAATCCACTCGGTGTGGATTATCACTTGGAACTGCATTAAATTGCTTAAACTCATAGATATCACTGCCCTAAATATGTCTAATTTTGTCAAGATCTGTGAATTATTTCCTGGAATATCTGCGAAAATGTAATTTTATAAAAAAATGTAATTTTAACCTTTATCCAAATCAAATCCACCAACGTTTACTGGGTTTATTTTGGCTTATGTTCAATACTTCCACCAATTCACAAAGTGGCATGCAACTGTAACGTATCCGGTTGGTTTGTGAGCTGCTGTTTTGAAGTCTCAAGTTTGGCATTTTGTCCTGCGCCATCTTGATTTTTGAAAACCAGAAGTAACCATATTTGGAGGGGTGGGGGCTGGAGCATGACTGAGAACTAAGGACACTGCATGCACACCCACACCTTGGACCTGCATCCATTGGAAGGTAATAGCATTCAATCACGTGGTATCCACGCGCCAATGCATACCTTGCTTTTTCATCTATTTGACTCTGAATGGGACCACAGTGTAACCTTTGCGGTCGCCCTCTGCTGGTCATTTAAACAGAGTTTTCAGGCACTTCCGCTTTGGTTCCCCTTCCAGACTCAGAGTCTATTTCAATTTGTATTAACAGTCTATTACTGGCACTGGCTGCAGCCAAGGTCCAACTGGGAAAGCAGTGACTCTTTAGTGACACTGTGTGGGGAGGTGTGGAACACAATAACAATAATATATCGAAAAGGAGAAGATTGCGACAATGAAAAAATATGTACATTCATTTCTGGTGTCTACTCCATGAAAGTCGGTGGTGCTGCATGCCCATCTACTACCCTGTACTCCACAGCCATAGTTTCTACTTCACTACAGGAATGACACGTCCTGCACTAGAACTGAACACTGGCACGGTACAGAATCTGTGGAATAATCCAATCTGAATGTAATTAATGGGTTTATTTGACACAAAAAGACCAACGTTCTTCCTGGGAAAAGGCTCGGACGGTAACTGAGGTGCTATAGGAAACCTGCCTGAACAAATCTTCTCTATCTTGACTCTAACTGGCACACAGCTCTCCCTCACGCCGAAAAGAGCCAGCTGACATCTGATCAGGATTCTCCTGGACACCTTCCAGTAAAAGGTATTTTGGAGGCATGCAACTAGAAGCTAGATAACATTGGAGAGTTGATATATCCCACCTACCCGAGGAAAGCCTCGGGATCCCTAGAGAGCAGGAGGATGTGGCTGCAGAGGGGAACATCTTGGGTGTTTCTCTCAGCCTGCGAACTTCGTCAGGATTGCCTAAGAATGTGTTCAGTTATTTTTGGTTGTGTCTGCATGTAACAATAGTGTCACTAGGAACAAATTGTGGAAGCGCCCGCAGTTTCTCTTTAAGCCTTGCATGAACTGACACGTCTCCGTGATGACACGCTCTATTGCCTGCTCAGTAGCGTGTTTTTTTATTCAACTACCCACTGCATAATATGGAAAACCATGATTGATTCATAACCAACCATTGTGTTGTGCAGATGAGCATAAAAATCTGTGTGGTCACATACTGGAGGTCGAGGTTTAATCAAGGAGCCACTATGGATGTAGCATGCATAATCCTGCTGTGATTTGAATATAGACCCTCCACCTTCATTTGCTTGACTAGAGAGTTGATTAACCAAAAGGGAAAGCCGGCGCACTATGTAAGCATTTGAGGAGATGCAGAATTAGACGTGAAGCTACTGTATAGTGGGCATTACTGTCATTATGGATATAATCTGAACCAAACATTATTATTTTCTCGTATTTGGTGTGTTCACTGTGTGATTTAAAAGTCAAATAAGCGAACAAAATATGCATAATTATACAATGAGCTGCGAGAGGTCCCTGCACGTTTGTTTCTGCCAACTGAAATGATAAAAATAGCACAGAATAGTGCAAAGAGTGTGGTGCACTGTTGACCTGTTTTAGGCAGGCAGACTATTCCATGTAAAAGGGAGGCACCCGAAGACATTACTGTGAGCTAAGCTGTCATTTTCTAAGTGATAAGTTACATTCCAAAAATGTGAGAGCACATTCACCATAAAGAAGGACAACCCGTCTCCACTTCCTTCCTCTATCCAGATATGAAGCCAAAATATCCAGGTAACCAACACTGTCATCTTGCGGAGCCAGGGACTGCACAGTAGAGATCAGGGGGAAGCTGCCGCGGTATTGGGGTCCCACTGATACAAACACTCCACCAATCGTGAGTCAGTCTCAGCTGTCAATCATGACGTTTCACCACGTTTTTATAGCATCAAATAATGAATTAAAACCAAACTTACCAGAAACATGAAGACTTTGACATACATTAGTGTGATAAGAACTACCTTTTACTTTTATCTTTTAGAAGATATTTTTCGGCATTTACTGTAGTTTGATCCACTTCCCATCCACTAACATGGTGGAGACAGTGTTTTTATGATGATAACATACTGTAGCTAGCCACAAGGGTGATGAAAATGCTTCATCATCATTTTTGAGTGGCCGTCATATCATCCATTTTGAGGGTTAGAGAGAGTTAGTTCAGTATGACTCCCCATAGACAGTTCTCACCTCTGTAGCAACATGAATCTTTCACACTGAAGTTGCAAGGAGCCACTATAATACCAAAGATATTCCTACTGTTGCCCTTTTCCTCCTACTGCAGCACATGGAATAAGAAAAATGCCACACTGGGAAAAGAAAGAAAACACTACTGTGAATCTGCACCTGACATTCAATGTAAATATCTATCCAACGGTTGCCCAATTAGGACAATTTATGACCAATCACAGCTCGATACTCTAAATTGACCATAGGTGTGATTGTGAGTGTGAACGGTTGTTTGTCTCTGTGTGTTGGCTCTGAGGAATAGTGGTGAGCTGTCCCTTTACCCCTTCTCTTGCCCAATGTCAATGATAGGCTCCAGGATGGATGGAGGGATTATGTCTCATTTTTTCAGGCTTTTCCTTTTTTTCCCTCACAGCCATCAAAGTGTTAAAAAGTATCAAATACCTCAGTGCAGTTTATCCTGGGCACATCTTTTGAAGATGTGGTAAAACGTATAAGTGCATATCAGTCAGCAATAAGCAAAAGTCAAACAGCTTATTTTCACCTCTGAGATGTAAAAAAAAAAAAAAAAAATCTGTATTCAGTATTGATCCTGCTGGGCCCAGTAGGCTTTTGAATTACTGCTCGCCATCTCCACAGCAAGAGCTCACACCTCTGTGTTGCATCTGAGGATTCATGCAGTGTCTGTGGGGTTCCAGCATTATCAGTATGCAGCACGCGCGCCTGCAGGTCCGCAAGTAAGTCTGTGGCGTAACCCCCACCTTCCCATCCCGCCCCTTTGTTGATATATTTTATTGCTATATCTATGAGTAATATACAGGTTCCAACACAGTCGTTCCAATCAACGAGGGGCTGTGCAACTTTTTCCCCACTAGCCATAAAATTTAATGAATAATTTGAATAGGTGCTGATGCAGATGGAGCTGTTGGTCAGGTCGGTTTATCTGATTGGTTTTTAAATATATTGTGCTCAAGTGATACGGGAACAGATAAAACACTTGAATCTTATTAACACAGGATAAAATCGCATTCGCTCGCTGCAGCCAACCTTACCTGCGAGCTCGCAAGATCAAAAATGAACATGTCAGAGATAGCATCTCTCTCCCGCCTTTCTTAACAGGGGAAGAAACTGCATCAGTGCAAATGGTCACAAGCAGATCGACCAGCAGCCAACCTCAAACACAATCCTCTGTGGACTTCAGTGATTTCACCACGGAGATAAGGACAAGCTCTGAGCTTATAGAGCAGGGGAGAATCAATAATAGATTTTTACAGCACGCAGGGTAATGGTTTATACCTGACAAGTGACAATCTTTGTTCTGTGAGACACTCGTCCACCTCAAAATGTGACTCAATTTTTTTTCATGTGAGGCAAAGCAGATGTAAGATCAGACAGGGAGAAAGGCTTCAAGTCCACTGAACGTAACATGATTACAACATATTGATCAGAAATCCATCAGATGTGTTCAACAACTCTGAATTAAAGTCTCCTGTTTAGAGGTGGTAAGTTTGTACAGGGTAAGTGTGTGTGTGTGTGTGTGTGTGTGTGTGTGTGTGTGTGTGTGTGTGTGTGTGTGTGTGTGTGTGTGTGTGTGTGTGTGTGTGTGTGTGTGTGTCTGCGATGGTTTTCTCCAGGTACTCCAAATTCCTCCCACATTCCAAAGACATTGGTTGAGGTTAGGTTAATTGGAGACTCTAAAATGGCCATTGGTGTGAATATGAGTGTGAATGTCCAGGGTGTATCCCACCTCTCGCCCAATGTCAGCTGAGGTTTTTCCAGCTCTCCAGCAACCCTCAAAGGTTAAGCTGTAGATAATGTATAAATTATACATTTGATTTTTTTTATTTGATTTTTGAGTAAAAAGAAAAAGCGCATATTCTTTTTATGACTGTCAATAAAACATGCAAAATCACATCTCTTGAGAGCCGAGACTCTTTCAAGCTCAACTTTTATGTCAACACGGAGGGAAGGTCTTATAGAGGCTCAGAATCATGAAAGGTCTAAACATCTGCAACTGTGTGGGAACTGTGTGGCATGGTCCAAATCTCCAGAACAAGTGATTCAGTGATTAAATGTTAGAAATAGTAGTTTATATAGATTTCAGTGGTATAGTATAGTATAGAATATACTACAATTTTCATGTTAAGAATTCATGTACAGTTTACTGCGCAGCTTTTAAGGCAATATCCTTTTTTTTTTTTTTTAAATAAGTTTAAATTAATAAATATGGGTTTGCTGCAAAACTTAAAAGATTCCTCTGTCTGCAGCTGCCACTGCAGTAAAACCTCTTTGGCACTGACTCAGCCACTTAATATGCATGTATTTCCACCTACTGGTCAAACAATAACACTGCACATAATCCTCATCCTTTCTCTTTTCCAGTTTATGATACAAATCTAAATTACTGCTGCAAAATAGAGATTTGAGCAGATTGTAGACATGCATATAAAATTCCAGCATACTTATATAATGGACCGCAGTCAGTTGAGCGTATCACAGGCAGCCTCTAAGGTTTATAGCTGTTATAAAAACAGCCTGGTTCAGACCTGTGTTGATTTGTGTCTCTCTGCTCAGGTGTTCCTGCATGTAATTTGCCAAACACGTCCTTTTCTGATCTACACTGCAAATTCTCTCTCAGACAGGACGACACAGCATGCGAGCAATTCCCTGCGGTGCATTTTACATTAAGCCTTTCATCCAAACCTGCGCTGATGCTCAGACATTGGGAATATAATAGGTGGTGCCTCCCCCTCTTGTGGTTTGACGCAATATTACATAGGTCTGCAATTGTCGTTCTTGACTGTACTCAGACATTACAGCTTTTGAGAACCACGGCTGAGGCTGAGAGTGAAGCTGTAGCGGTGCTTCGGCATCTTTTCATAGGGGAAAAAAAGGAAGTGCGTGGACCGCGCTAATGTTTCATCCGACCAAAACATATCATAGACACTCAGAGACCTGTGAGTGCAATGTATGAGTAATGTGACTTACTGTGATCCAGAAGATAATGTCTAAGAGGAAAGAGAAAGAAATCATTGTCAGGGTTGAAGTGGCTGCCTTTCTGTATGTCCTTTAGAGTGCACTATGTTGCTGATTGAGCGTTCAGACCCATTCAGAACCGAGATTGCCTCTCCTCTTTATAGACAGCTCCAGCCTGGATTAGTTCTCAGTCTCATGATGCTGGTAAAAATAGCCCTATTCTCAACAGGCTCGATTTAATTTAGCGGGCCTGCGTCTCCACTGCGATGGCTGATGTGAGGAAGTGTGTTCACCACGTAGGAGTAGACAGATCCTATAGCGAGCTGCTATCTTTCAATTCTTCATTCATTAAAAAAACAGCAGTTTGCAACCTCAGCGGTCACTGTTGCAGAAAACATGACGATAGATGACGCGACTTTGCTTTGTTTGCATTTGTTTGCATGTGAACAATTCCCCCTACCTTCATATGTTACTGTGCATGTGTTTTCTTTTGACAGTGGAGACAAGTGTTCAGCGTAGCGAATGTTCTTCCATGCATTCAGAATTTGCTTCTTTAATCTCCTCCGAGGAAGCTCCTGGGCTTGGCTGCAAAGCATGGGTGGCTGTGTGAGTTATGGCATGCCAGCTCTTCAGGAGGGTTTTAGAAGAATGGGTGAAATAGAGGATTTCACCCAAGCACACGCTAATAGTGAAAACTTATCACATCGCTGTGCAGAGCGGGAAAGGTCCTCCCAGATACTTAGCAGATAAGAAAAAAAGCGTTATTATGGGACAGACAGGGGAGCTTTGGGCCCGTTGGGGGGTGTTGGGCCCCTCGGGGCGTGTTTTCTCATGGCGAGGAAATGGCGAGCGAGGAGACCTGGATTCACTCTCCTTTATCTTCCTGAAGGCACCGGGTTCATGCCGCTCCTTTCTTCTCTCCTTCCTGCCTCTTTGTACACTGTGATCGTGCATGCCGCACTCCTGTTTGTGTGTGTGTGTGTGTGTGTGTGTGTGGGGTGAGTGTGCTGGGGCATCAATGGGTTGAAGCTATGCGGAATGAAATTCATCAAAGTCAGTGGAGCATTGTGATGAAAGCTTTGTGAGGGAATTTCAACCATGACTATAGCCAGGGTCCATGCAAAGTTGTTAGTTTTCTCTTGTTTTTTAATGAAAATTCTCCCCAGCCATCTTGGTTCACGGGGTCTCAATATAGCCTCAACCTTCGCCGGTTATACTCTCAGCTCAATTGGCTGCTCGCCGTCCATTAGAACCATCCAGAAGTTGTTAAGCTGGCCGAGAACCTGGCCGGCCGTCTATCTCTCCGCTTTGCCCCCTGGAGACAGATTCTCTAAGTTCACATTGTATTTGTTCCATCCAGTTTCCATTTGGAAGCTGATTGACTCAGCGCTTCCCCGTCCGACATATAATCGCCAAATAATTTACCTCGTTGTTATCAAGGGGTAGATAATGGAAAAGAAAAGAAATCCAGATCTCAATTTTGTTAGGCCAGCATTTGGGAACGAGGGTGGAGAAGAGGAGAAGAAAACACTCTTTGTGTAACACTTTTTTGTTCCATTGCTTTTGTAACTGCACCAACATCATTTATTTACAATAACCCTGAACATTACTGTTAATGACATGAGACCGGTTCTGCTGTCCCCTGCTACTTTACAGAATGATCACAGCCTTTTGTGCACCACCTCCAGTGTCGAGCACACAAAGGTATAGAACGTAAACCCACTACCAGTGTAAATGGACCACGGTAAACACATTCATGATTGCAGCGCAGTAGCCCTGCATCAGAGTATGATGGATGCTATGCCATCAAAACTCTTTCTGATGACAGATTTGCTCCAACAGTTTGCTCTGACTGTGTCGTGGCTTTGACAGTGTTGAGAGGGAGACAGGACAAAAAAAAAAAAAAAAAAGCATTAGCATCAGCATCAGCATTGCACCATGAGCAGTCGTGTCTCGGTTAACTTTTTCTCCTTTCTTTCTTAAAACAGCGTTCGATCTGCCACTGACACGCTTCCGCTCAGAGCCAGTGTCTTGTATATGCTGATGTGGAATTTCATTTTCAGCTGTGAAAAGTTTTTGGCTTAGCCCACAATTATTTTTAGATTGGATAATGAAATTCACACCAGCGCTGCAGATATAGAACAATTTGCTCTCTTAGAAGTGCAGTTTCATCAGGTGTGCAGATGAGCGTATGAGGACCCCAAAAAAAAAAGGGATTGAAGTCATGCTTGCTCAAAGATCCTCTTTTTCTTCCCGATGCACAGAGACAGACATACACAAAGACGCACCAACACAAACAGCAGCACTTTCATGCCACATTCTCAGGTTTAATATAGCACATTCATACCCGGCTCCAGACACATCTCACAACACATCGTCAACTGTTGACTGAAAACCCAGTGATATATTTCCCCATTTATTTAAGACATGCACAACATGGATATCATTTTAAAAATACTCCACCTCATTAATTAGTTTTTCTACAATCAGAAAAGTTTCATATACTCCCTTGTCACCGAGCTGTCACTCCTTTCTCTTTTCATTTGCAGCAGCGGAAACTGGTGTTTTAATGCCATTAAATGCCACTCTGCAGTTGAGAGCACTGAGGATACTGTAAGCCTGTCAATGAGCAAACCACTGTCTGCTCAGCCCATTAACCCCCTGCTCATCTGCCATGGACAACTGATTCAATGTAGCACTTTCTCCTCACAGCAAGATGGCTCCTGATTTGAATCACGGTTGGACCGGAGTCCCTCTGTGTGCAGCTTGCGTGTTCTGCCTGCATTTGCATAGGGTGTCCTCAGGTATCCCGACGTCCTCCCATTGTCCAAAGACAAAGGCGTGCAGATTGGAGTTATAGATTAAATGGAGATTCTTAATCGGCCGTGGGAGTGAATGGTTGTTTGTCTCTGTGTGTTAGCAATCTGCCCAAGGTGTATCCCACCTCTTGCCCAATGTCAACTGGGATTGGCCCCCAGCTCCCCCCATGACCTTCAAAGCATAAGCAGTAAAGATAATGGATGGCCGGACGGATAAACGGATGTATAGATGGATAGATGTTCAATGTGCAAAATGCAAATCTGAAATCCCCATAATCCCTGTTTTGAAATCATATAGATAGCATGTTTTGTAGGAGTTGTATTTGACTGTATATATAATGTTCCACTGCTTCTTACAAGGCTGGATGTTTAGGACCTCACTTTACTCAATCATTACTACATGTATTTTTAATTATGCCTTGTTTCCAACTGCACCAGCCAAGTTAATAGCACTGCACCATAATTAATACGCGGCGGGTTTGCAGACAGCCACACACACACACACACACACACACACACACACACACACACACACACACACACACACACACACACACACACACACACACACACACACACACACACACACACACACACACACACACACACACACACACACACACACACAGCAGGTCCATTTAGCCTTTTGCTTCTCTCTCACTCACACTAAAAGACATGTATAAATTTTAATCAGCAGAAAGACGCAGAATTGGAAAACTGAGAGGACAAAATCAATTCCAATCAGCAGGAACCTGACCTAATGCTAACTATGAGCTACTGAGTCACTTGCAGTAACAGTGTAAAGCCGGGGCTGACCACATTACAGAGAAAATAAACAGTTCTCAGCTCGGCTCTTTAAAGAGGGCTACAGAGTTTTCCTCCTCAGTCTCTGCAGGAAAAGCAATGAAAGAGAATATCGTGATGTGAGTTCATTCACTTTGCAGCTGTATTGTGTGTATGATTCAACAACATCCCATATAAAGAGATGATGTTAGGTCTTATCGTAATAGCTGTACATCGAGGTCACCTCCAAATAAAAGATTGAACATTAGTAGCCTGGACAGTTTTTTGGACAGTGAAAGGGAAGCAGAGTACAATGAGGAAACACACACAAACACCGGGGCAACACAAAAACTCTGTGCAGAAAGGATCAAGGCTGGAAATGAAATTAACAGGTTGTCGCAAACTTTTTGCTATTTTTAGAATTCGCTCCAGTAAAATGTGTGTTTGCTTTTTACTGGAGAGCAGCACAGTTACAAACATCTGTTCACTGTTTGAATTCAGTGAGTTAATGAGGACGAGGGGTTGCAAACAGGTTATTCTAATGAAAGTTGTTTAAGCTGAGTGTCATCAACATGAAGGAAATCCTAATTTAAATGATATATCAAATTAAAAAACTGTTTTAAGATTTAAGTAATTTTCAATGGCAGATACAGATTGAAACTACAACTGTATTGTGTTTTCTATTAATGCAATAATTTAAAATAAATGTTGATTAATTAGGTATTTGACAGGTCTCAAATATTTTGACAGCTAATGTTTTAACCAAATCTTAATGGACTACAAATTGATTACTTCCAAAATCTTGAAGTTCAATATCTACTTCAATAATATTCAATATCTCCGCCAAAGTGGTTATGTTTTAACGCCTGTCCCTGTTCATGTTTTGTTGATTGGTTTGTTTATGAGCAAGATTAAACTAAAACAAAACTAGATGGATTTCCACGGAACTTGGTGGAAGGATGTTGTTTGGGTCAGAGAAGAACCTCTTAAATCTCAGGGGTTGGGAGCAGATCCAGGCATTCCTTAGCATTTTCGCAAGATATGGCGTTTTTCAACATTTTTGTTGATTTCTCAGAGGATAATTCAGGGATCTTGATTTTTTTTTTATCAGAAATATGCAATTCGGTGCAGATCCAACCAAAAATCTGGATCTAGTGAATTTAAATATGGTTTCATAAGGGAACTGTTGGGCCTTGGCGAAGGTAAATGTGCTCTCTGAGTGCAATTCTAGTTATTGTTGTAGTTCAATACAGAAAAAAGTTTACACAGTGACTGCAGACACAATGTGTTCTTCGAAAAAAACATAATCCTTCCAAAATGCATTTGTTGCCTAGTGACGGGACTGAGGATGTGAACCCCAGCCTCATCCAGAGGCTTTTACAAAACTTGTCAGTCGTACATTAAAATGAGAAAGGTGGTGTTTAAAACATGAACACTTTCCCTCACTGGGATGTAGATTTGACCCCGATGTTAACTCAAAAACTGTTTCAGTAAAAAAAGATGAGAAAGTGCTGAGTGGATGTTACAAGTTTGCATTTTGATCAGTTCTGGATTTTGTCAGCAGTCTCTACCTCGTGTCACCTTGAGTAAAACAGGGTGAGCGTGTGGGCGTGTGACACTAAGTATGCCGCAGCACCCACGGTTCTGGGTTACAGGTTAATAACATTTAAGCAGCAACAGTTGAGTTTAACTTAAGGTGCACTAACAAAATGTATAAATCTGACATCATACTCACAGTGTCTGGAACAATTCCTGTTCTTTATGTCATGTTTTGAGTTTAGTCATAGCAGAAGGACAAAAACAATTAAATAAGGCTGTCAAGAGTATTAACCATCCTCCTACTTTCTTACATTAAGAGATTAGGAAGTGGCTCATCCCTCCGTATAGAATAGCATCTGCTGCCGAGTGAAGGGCACTTATTATGAAAAATGTGTTGTCTTCATCTACCAGCTCATAAGACGCCCACACACACTCCTGCGCATACACATACTGCGGGTGTCGTCATTCAGGCTTATGATCTTTTTTTTTTAAACAATAAGGGAGGAAACGTCAGTATTTTCAGCACATACTCCATGAAATGTGATAGGGAGCAATACACAAATTAAGTTAAAGGGACTTAGCTTCACTTCTATAAATCCATCTAAGCTGTTTTAATGCTGACATATGGCCAGTAGGGGGCAGAAAATAATCTAAACAAGTTCACAGATACATTCACAAATGTATTACGACTTTTTAAAGTTGTTGTGGTTATAAAGCATTAGCACACAATTGCCGATTATAAACATCAGGAAGACACAGAGCATTCATTCAGAGGTTTAGAGACAAATCACAACATGGTCTGACTTTGTTTTATGTTTCAGAACTCTTAACCCCTCCCTCTGCTCCGAGACCCCTGAGATCAGAGGATTCATGTTGTAAAAAGGTCTCCAGATCCAGGCTTAAAACAAAGGGGATCTCGCTTTTATGGTTTTTAGCTCCTTCGCTGTGGAACAAACCCTCCCTCAACATCAGATCAGCAGTATCAGTGCCTCAGTTGAAAAAGTTAATTTAATTTCTTTATATATTTATTTTCTTTAATTTACTCAATGTTGTTCTTTTATTGCTTTAATTATTTCCTTGATCTGTTTTGTTTTATTGCATTGCTGAGTATGTTCTGGCTTTTTAATGATTTGCTCACTTTGCATTTAAGTTTTATTTTATGGAGCACCTTGCAACTCTGGTTTTGAAAGGAATAGAAATAAACTATTATTATTAAAGTTAAATATTTACTGTTGTTTCAGTTCAGGTTTTACTTGCTGGGGTGTAAACTTAAAACATTAAAGCCTGAAGTGTTTTAGTAAACCTGAAGATTGAAAATGAATGCTCCATGATTTTAGCACCGTGAACAACACCTCTGATATTGCACATAACTTACTGAATACAAATACAAGAAATAATTTTTGTCTCGGAAATTTAAAGCTACTAAAAATCACATTAATTTTACAATTAGTTGATTTGACAATAAGGATAATCAAATAGCGTAAATGCATTCCTCCAGTTTCATGTGGGATTTTCCACTTGAGGGCTCAAACACTTGATAATGTGCGAATGTGCAAGCAATCATTTGGTGTTAAATTCTTTGAAAGTAACCCAATGCACACAGCATTTGAAGAAGGTGTGCTCACACTGAGTATGGATGGCTTTCTAATCAATTCTCTGCTGGCTTAGATGAGTCTTGCGTGGCAGGAGAGAGACATCTGCCGGGATACATTTTTCATAAGGAAGCCCTCCTCGTGGGCATACCACCCCCCCAGTAGTGTATGAAACATTTACCACAATCGGTGAAATGAAGCTTAGCAATCAGCAGGAAATGAGTCGAAGGTGCAGACCTGCAAGTGAGAAAAACCGCCGACCGAAGCTGTTTGACATCGTGTACCTGCAATGGATGCTGCAACACCGAGGCTGGCAGCACATTTCCTACATGTTCCTGTGCTTTGATCACTGCCTCTTCTTAACTAGGTCCATTCTTCGCTTTGTGTTTTTTCATCATATCCTGCCCCTCCAAAGCTCATTTACCCCTCCTCCTCCTCCCCCTCTTCCTCTCCATTCTGTTAAAAACACAGCTGGGTCATTCTTCTTGTTCCATTTGTTATTTTCATCTTTTCATGCTTCACGCTTGATGGTTTCATTATAGTTAAGAGAAGAGACATTTTTGGGATAAGCTGCATTATATTTGTCACAGGCTAGCTGGGGTTTTTCCAGGCTCGTCTCCTGTCACTCGATAACCTTGGTTTGTTAAATGGAGCAACAATGGTTCTCTCCCAGATGAAACTGCAGTTTGACACTGTCTTTTATTATCACTTTGTCTCGTCTTTGTCTGTCTTCAAAGACATGTCAGCACTACAGTTGACTGTAGTTTAACCCTGGGATTAGTTTTCGCTGCCATGTACTTTATCCTACTGTGGATGTACTGCTGCAGATGGATGTCAGCTCAGTCACAACAAAATGTAAACTGACAGTGAGTGTGATCATCTTTCTCCCCAACATAAATCCTTGTGGGGATAGAGTTTAGGTTGTTTGTTCGTGTGGAAGTGTAGTTCGAGAACCTTTGAGTGAGAGGCCACTGAATGAAATGTCATTCCCCTCATTACTGGACTCATTTTCACAGTCTATCACTGTTAGGACCTTCACATTTAACCTACACCACTTCTGAAATGTGTTCAAATTTGCAAAGAGAGTACAATTATTATTTTTTTCACTGCAATACCAAGGACATAATTTGAATTTTTTGTTTTTAAGGTTGTTAAAAATATGAGTTTCTTGTCTTACATATCTTGAAGTACTGGATTTGTTTTGTTGCATTTTCATCTTTTGATTATATAAAGTTCATTACTAATTCTCCAGGTTGTTTGACAAGTTTTTATCTGCCTGAAAGGTCGTATGAATAAGTTTCCTCTGCTGCTGAACTCAGTTTGGCGGTGACGGTCATTTGCCAACAGCTTCAGTCTTTTTTTAATTTACAATTCGAGAATACGCTCTCTGGGCAACGCTACATCTTCAGGGCAGACTGGATGCTGCAGTGACTCACTATTGGAAAGTGATGAGTTGGCTAGGCCAAGGCTATTTGGTTAGCATGTTAACTCGAAACAGAGATAAATAGAAGATTGTGAAGATAAACAGAAGTTAAATAAAAACATTAATATTAATTTAAACCATTAGAGAAACATTTTTAAATGCCGTACTCAGTGTTGGTATCTTTGGATATGTGGGAAAAGCTAAAACCTGCAGATAGGACCTTTAATGTGTATCAATACGACTGTGTACTAGTAACAACACGCAGTTGAGTTGAATAGCTCAATAGTTGTCATTTATTTTTACTGTTATTTAAATTATAAAAGTAATTTTCAAGCAAAAACAGCTCAAGTTAACAGATCAGCTTCTCTGGGTGTAAAATGAAAAAGCTTTACGATATGCGTTGTTGGCTCCGGGAAATTGTGATGAGCATTTAACCTTCTGGCATTCTAGTGACCAACGGTTCATTAAAAAACAATTAGATTAATGAGTAATAAAACTAATTGAGGGTAAACATTTTACCCCAACTAATATTGGGGTAAAATCTAACAAACTCCCATTTACTCACTGCATCAGGTAATCTAGCATTCAAAATCAGCAAATTGAAAATGTACAGTCCAAGAAATCTGTCCATTGATTTCTTGCTACATCAAAATTTATCACCACTTATGAAATATCACGAAATTTTGATAATAGACACATGGGATTCCCTGTTATTGGCCGAACTGACGTGTCAGAATAGAAATCCATAAACCTCTCTTGACAGTGCATTAAACTGGACACATCCCCATGATTGATTAGACATCCAGCTGACAGATACCCAACGATTGTTTACTGTGGTGGACCCTGGCAACGACTGGGCGTTTATTGCTGTCTGGTCCAGCAGTATTTCACATTGTAGCTCACTCCTTGGAGACATCAGCGAGCAGGTTCACAGCAAACCCCACTCAACCGAGTACGCATTGCTAGTTTGTGCCTTAACTGCTGAGGCCCTGCTGGGTTCTACTCAGCTGACACCTCTTCCAGCTGATGTTCTCACTCTCAGGTGTGTCGAGAGACTAAGAAATGTGAGAGTGGTTAATTCATGGGTAATTATCCATCGCTCTTTGAATATCAACATTTTCCCTGAATTCCCTTCAGATTTGCAAATATTTCTCGGAGGAATCAAAACTGCTATCTAGCATGTTGGCATTGCAGAGCGGTCGGCACATAAAACATTCACTTCAGTCGCATTTGTAGTTTGTGTATTTTTCATTTCATACAAGGTTTTTGCATATGAGTGGATCAGCTTTTCTTCAATCTCGTATTCATTATTCAAACTGCAGCTACTTTTGCAAGAAATGCTTCTTGAATTTCAAAGACCCTTAACAGGGAAGATGCCTTTTGCTTCCATCAGGTGCCGGCTAAGAACCTTTTCACTCACCGATCATCCATTCAAATCACAGCAGCGCATCAGGTAGAACAGCTCAAGATGGAAATCACAAGTAAATGACGATGCTTGTGACATCCTCTCGACAAGGACTCCTGACATCGGAAAGAATTAAAGTCAGACCAGCAGAGCTTCACTTTCCCTTGCTGCATTTTCTGTGATGTGTGAGAATTTTATGCTTTCAATGACCCATGCTTTGCACTACATTAAAAACCAGGCCTAGCCCAGCACACAGAAAGAACAACATAACCACCCCCTCCCTTTTCCCCCCTGCTGTTTCACTGCCTGAATAAAGACTTAAATGGTTCTGAGAAGGTGATTGCATTTGTTATATTTGGAGAAAATTTGATTCCACGGAGCAATGTGTGAGGCACCTTCTAAGCAGGCCAGTAAACAAACAGATGTTAGGGGGGTATCAGTTCTGCTTGAGCAGGAGACAAAAAAAACCAACCCTAAATGCATTTCAACAAGACATCATCTGAATGGTGTGGAGATGGGGAGAAGGTGCTCATTGAATTACCACACTACCGCTGCTGCTTTCAATAGAGTTACTTGAGCTCGGAGCGCGGTGGTTTGGTCTGATACATTTTTATGAAAGTAAATACGGTGTAAATGTTGGCTGTGGGTGAGCTGGTCGTCTCAAACGCTCATATCCATTCATTTCCCCATAGATCACATGGACCCAATCAGGTCCTGATGATGTCATGGCTCCCTGCATCATTAATATTGAAAGGTCATTTCCCCTACTTGGAAGTCATGTCTATCACATGGGGGGGTTCAATTTCCAATTTGCCACAAGACTGCCTGGGTCATTTTCACTATTTATCTGTGGAAGGACTACCTACGTGTTGTAAAACTCCTCTGGAAATTAGCTGACTGCTTATTTTACTGTTTCCCATAGAGCCCTTGATCTGAAGCGGTAGCATACTGTATCATCCACTGCCTGCCTCCTATAGTCCCATGACGTTTTCAGTGGAAAGCTTGTGTTTAAAGGCTGACTGAACGCACTCTTGATACTGAAGATGTTACCTTCTTTAAAAATAGAAAACTGTAGAGATTTGCTTCCGTTTTCTCTGCATTGAATATTTAACCCTGCTTTGACTTCACATTTATTCAGGTATAAACATCTAACCTGAGTTTGATTTGATAATATGGTCATGGGAAAGTATCAAGAGACTTTAGGGGCCTTGGGCAAAAGCCCCCCCCCCCCCTCCTTTTTAACTAAAGTAGTTAGAGCAAACCCCCATCACCATCCAAGGCACATCATATTAGACATTCACAGTCACATTGGGCCTCATTAGGGGGTTTCTGACCTCTTGTACATGGCTGATCTTAGAATTTAAGGGGTTCCCAAAAAATTTGCTGTACTCTGGGGAGTGGACCCTTTGAGCTTGGGGCCGCAGGTGATTGCTTGCTTAGCGTACCCCCTGGTTATGGACACTGATTTATTAGTTTTAAGAGTTTTTAAGATCAAGTTTCCATTGTGGACTTTGTCATCATCTATTTTGGCACATTAGAAGTCACAGCCAACTACAACGAACCCAGAATTAATTTGAAATTAGATTTTATTTGATTTCAGGCTGCCTCGTAGTTCTCTAATTAGGAACCTTAGACTATGATCCTTTTAATTTTAGATGCATAATTAGTTTTAAAACCTCTTACACTTTACCTTCCCAAGTCCAAACATGCATTCAATTTTATTTCTACCCATACCAGTTTTTACTTTATTTAGTGACTAAAAGTCACAGATTTTCAGATTTAAAAAAAGACAGCAGCACGCTGATGTCCTCAGAGCTTCCTTTTAAAAATTAAAGCCACCCATAATGTACAGTATGATGTTATATAAGCTGTCTTCAGCTATTTCAGTGCCGCTGATGTTGTGACCTTGTGCATGTTTGTGCGTACACTAACCAAGTGTGTGCCAGACACTGTATTTCTGAAGCACAAATATCTGAGTAATACGTTTGGTTCTAACGTTGTGACGGGTGTCTGAACCTGTGACTCATTACTGATCTGAAATGCCTCATGTTTCCTTTTGTGGCTTCCTCCACATTCTTCACCTTCCTCTTAGCCTGAATCCCACATGGTGCTGGAAATTAGGGCAGTAGCTCCCTGGAGAATTTTGGTATAAAACAAAGCTTCTGGAATATAGTGCATGTATAGAAAAGTGCAGACTGGTCGGCTGGTAATTGTGTTTCGGTCAGTAATCACTGATTGTTTAAAAATGGTGATGAACACACTGTTAACATCAGGTAAACATATCCAGAAACAGAGGCAGAACTGCTGGGAGAGCAGTAACAGCAAATTCACTTGTTGGAATACTGTCTGTAGCATTGCTCCCCCAAACATCAACAACTCCTCACTGAGTGCTAGTCCTTCTCTGCAATAACACTTATAACTAAATACAAACTAAATACAAAGCATTTTGGGTGGTGCTAGTGGACTCTATTTATTTGAGTCTTATCGAGCACTCAAAGTGCTTTACAGTTTTACTTCACGCACACATTCATGCAATGCTCAAAGGGCTGTCAGGTGTTAAGTATCCTACCCAAGGACACTTTGGAATGCAGACTAAAGGAGCCAGGGATCGAACTACCAACCTTCTGGTTTGTGGGCGACCCTCTCTACTTCCTGAATCATGTTTATGTTTTATGCGCTACACTTAACACTTAACAAACCATCAATGCAATGATACACAATCAAATGTTGGTTAATGGTCTTATAGCGGGCAGATGCATATAATTCAGTTACTTCCTTCCCCTTCTAGAGCCAAGGAGATGTACAACAAAGACTGACTGTACTAGAGCAGAAGGCAGCGGTCTGATGATATGTAAACCAGCAGGTGGAGCTCAACAAACTGCCAACAACGAGTTAACTGCACCCATCTCAACGGCCCAATCAGATGGCATTACATCCTTCTGATACCATCACATCACTGTCCCAACAAACCGTCTGTAAACATGTTTGATTTGTTTTCCCAATGGACATTTTTTTTGTTTCTTTTCACCTCTGCGAGAAAGTCACAGTGAATCACTGTTACCGGGGAGAATCATTAGTGTTGTTAGCATGTTGATTTTGCTCTCCACCCCTTGGGTGTTGCAGTGGATGACTGATGCTAATACGTTGCACCGTGCTCATTTCTAATTGCGAAGGTACAAGGTCTTACTCAGGAAGGAAGAGCCTGCAGATGACATCATGCAGCTCCATGGAAAGGATGAGTCAGGTGAATGTGGGCAGAGTGAAAGTCGCTGTGGTCCTTATGTCAGGGAACAAAATCCTCCTTCAGTGAGGGAGCTTCCAGTCCAGTCAACGTCAAAGTATGAGTAACTCATTTGACAGCAAGCTATAAGGTACAGTTACTTCCACGTCTGAAAAACAACAGATGATAACAAATTGCGAAAGACGCTCGCCTATGGCTGCAATCACGAGTGGTTCTGTTATCAGTGCAGACCAGCGCCAGGACTGCCATTCGATAAGACATTGTGTTCCATGAATAGAAATGCAAATCTAATCTACAGATTCACTGAGCAGAAAGCTCAGGAAAAAAGCATGTAATGTAATATGTATATTGAATGTATATTTTACATTTTGGACAAACCCCCCAAATTATGATCACGATTGCAAATATACACTATAACGCTTTATTTTTCATATGCCACACACGACAGATTTGCATTTGCTCCATTTTGGATTCAGTGTGTGACAAACATGTGCACTTTCTCATAATGAGAAGGAATTATTTATAGCATGCTGTGCTCTTATCATTTGTCGGGCCCAACAGGTACCGAAAGATGAAGTTCAAGGACACCCGAACTTGTCCTCCAAGCAAGCTGTTTCTCGGACAAACATTCATCATTCAAGCACAAGGCCGCACAACATCGAATCCTTCTCTCAACCTCAGAGAATTAATTGGATAAACAAATCTCTGCCACACGATGTACGTGGCAGGCACCTCTGTGCTTGACTGAAATTAATATTGCACACAAGACAGTTCACTTATATATCTCAGTTTGTGGGAATTTAATATGCTTATTTAATGCATGACCCTTCAGTTTCGGCATGGTCAAATCTCCATGGAGAAAACAATTACTTTGCAAATTATTATTGCACGAAGAATATTCAGGGGCGTCTTTCTGGGAGATAATTATATTCTGAGGCCTTCATTAAAGAGCTCTGTAAGTACATAGTACATTTGTAAACTCATTCTCATCAGGACTGTAATTCATTCTGCACTGGTGGAGCTTCATCTACTCCAGCCAACAAACACAAGTGTGTCAGCTGGAATAGAGCACAGAACAAAACACCATTGTAGCTTGTAATGTTCTCTGTGGTAACAACTGTGGATTGCAAATGACTGTCTCCTATTTTTTATAGCTGTTTCTGTTTTCTCTCTCTAAACATATATTTATACATGTATATATATTTATATATGTGTGTGTGTATAAAATTAGAATTATGACCCATCTGATTGCACTTCTTTGACATATTAGATTATATATTCTGTTTTGTAATTAGACTTATCCTTTGCCAATGAGGTTTAATGAGCACACACCAATGGGAGGTTACAGAAAAGGATGCAGGCTGTAAAAACTTAATTACCAGATTAGCACTTGTCATTGCCTTTCTACTTATGATATAACATGATACCTCTGTTTAAAGAGATAGTGTTTCCATTGTGTGTGTGTTGTACTTATATATTTGTGAGAGGACCATTTTGATCATAGACCTTACGAAGTGAGGACATTTTTGGAAAGTGAGGACGGTCCTCACTTTTTCCAAGAGCTGTTAGAGGGCTAAGACTTGGTTTTAGGGTCAGGGTTCGAATTAGGTTTAGATTAAGGTTAGGGTAAGTGGCTGTGTGTGTGTGTGTGTGTGTGTGTGTGTGTGTGTGTGTGTGTGTGTGTGTGTGTGTGTGTGTGTGTGTGTGTGTGTGTGTGTGTGTGTGTGTGTGTGTGTGTGTGTGTGTGTGTGAGGTGAAAAAGTAAAGTGGGAGGACTGGCACCTGGCCTCTTCAGATAATCTATTTATGGCTCTCGCACTTCATTACGTCTGAACCAAAATACTTGCCTCTTGAATATGTTTATCAAATTTCTCATTGCTATCAGTCACAGATGCAACTACCCATAAAGGTGACCCTCCTGCATACTGACCATGGCTTATATACTTTCTCCTTGACCTTGAAATTGTTATCTTCGTGACATCTGCGTGCCCTTTCTATCTCAAGAATAAAGTCTCATATGAAAGGTCAGCACTGCTGTAGGAGGATGTTTATTATATATTAATAAAATATGAGAAACCAACTCACCTGAGAAACCTGCTCACTGCGTGTGAACCTGATGCTGCATCAGCTGACTTTGGAGTACACGTCTTTCTCTGGAGTCTGCTATACTGGAATTTGTTCATCCAACATTTGGCCTCATTAACATTTTAAAACACAACCTTAGTTAAGATACATGGAATGAATGCAGTCATATATAATTTCTGAGAAGGTTTGAAACCGAGCTCCTCCACGGGGATCAGAATAGGCCGTATGTTAGCAATGAAGAAGAAAAAAAAAAACAGGTCTTTTTACAATCCAGACAACTGAGACGTTATATGACACTTCGACATTGGCAGAAATATGGGTTCAGATCAAAAAGATTTTAAGCAAGCAAATTCTAAAATGATCCACCTACCATGGACAAAATATGTCACACATGCTGCTAAATAACTGCAGGTGAAGGTAAAAATACTTTGAAGATTGCAGTCACGTATGACTTGAAACGTTTCAATAATAGATTAAAGGTAAGGTTTCTCCCAAGACATTACTTGAGGATGAAACCTTTAACCGGAATCAGTTTTAATGAGCAGAAATGCTGTGGATTTACTGAGTAATGTTGGTTGTGAGGTTGGAGGGCGTGCAGCTGGACAATACAAGAAAACATGAGACGGGATGAAAGCACGATTAAATTTCACCTCAGCAGTAAATAATTTAAATCCTTCACCGTGGAAGCAAAATGCTTTCCAAGGTGGCTATAAGGTGTAGTGTGTGTGTTGATTTGTTATAATAAGACAATCTAAGGTGAGCACTGAATCAAACACCAAGGTTTTTTTGGCAGTTTCCACTGTAGCAAAGTCAGGGAATAGGGAGCATAGACTGTACATAAAGATGGATGTGATGACTGCTCCCCGAAAGTGAAGCCAAAGTGTCTCGATTACCACCTGCTGGCTGGCTGCAGTATAGGTCATAAATCCCACCTCCTCCGTGTTAATTGGTGGGACAAAGGCTAAAAAGTCAAAGCACACATAATTTCAGTCATTTTAAGTAGATTTGATCAAATTTATGTATGTTCAAGTCTTAATTTTTCCGGTAATCTTAGTTTAATTACCTCTGACGAGGAGCTTATGGTTTCACCCCGTCTGAGTGTTGCTTTGTATGTTGTTTGTTTGTAAGCAAAATTACACAAAAACCACTCAACAGATTTCAATGAAATTTGGGGGAAAGATGTGGTCAGGGAAGAAGCTATAAAATGTTGGTGTGGATCCGGATCAGGGGAAAGATACAGTATACATTTTTTTCCCTTTCTTTAACATAGCAAAATATAGAATAGTTCATGGATCTTGATGAAAATAATGAGGTACATTTAGGGAGCTGATATCTATATGTGGGAGATTTGGTGCAGCGGGATTGAATTGAAGGAGACTGGTGTGCCTTGGCGAAGGTGTACGGTCTACTTGGTGACATTCAAGATAGTTACTGGATGACAGAAACACTACCTTGAAACGTCATGATAGACAGAAGCCATTGTACCAGCGTGACCCTCAATACCTGACTCCAAAAGTGCAAGATGGCAGCGTTCGTATCCGGGATGTTTTGGCTTCACTTCTGGATAGTGGGAGGAAATGGAGACGTATAGAATCTATGATAGGAACAAATTGCTTTGAGGATTAAAATAAATATACACTTTTGTCTGCACTGATAAAACAAATGCAGAAATAAAAGCTTTTATGTTAAACTGTCAACAAAATAAAACATTATTTATTCTTTAGCATCAGATCCCCACATGACTATCTATGTGGCTCCATGGTTTTGTCATTGCCGTTGAGTAAGTTCCCTTCTCAGACGTGCCTGTGTAGAAACTACAGCCTGCTCCCACACCAGTTTCATGGAAGCAGTAATTAATCCATATATGGACACACACAGCCAGTGCCACGCCCGGGACACCTCCTCGTTCTGCGGGCTTGCTGTGTCCTGTGGTCGGCCCGGGCCTGCTCCCGCTGCCAGGAAGTTCAGGAACTCGGTCACCGCCCCGGCTCCAGCTCAGCCCCCCCCACGTCCCCACCCCTCCGCTTCATCCATTGTTGGGCAACAGCCTGCGACATCGAAACAATCGTGACCCAAACTTTCCAGGTAACGTAACTCGCTGCAAATCTTTTTTGTCTTGAACAAAATACTCGGGTTTACTCGTCGTCAAACTTGCGCCGTGTTTGCTCGGTGGCTCGTGGCGCAGCTGAGTTGCAGTCAGCGAGGGGAGGAAAAGTTTTCAGCCGAGGAATTCCGTAGTTCTCCTTCCTCCATTTTGAACTTTTAAACTCCGGGGTTTTCTAGCGGACTGTTGTCGGTAAGTTTACTAACTTTTGTTGCGATCTCACTCGAGACAAAGACTCCAGCTATTGGCAGTGGATGGGACGGGCCTTTAGGTCGACAGCTAAAGTTCCCCGCAGCTTTAAAGCAGGCTAACGGAGCTACCGCTGATGGTTGTTGTGTCGGCTAGCATTAGCGTTAGCAAGGTGCCGTGTCTGCTACGGCGAACATTAGCAGGTAACCAACTAAGCTACCAGGTTAGCCAAGTTGGCTTAAATTTAATCGGTGTCCTATTTCAAGAACAACCCATTGAAAGTCTGCGACAGCACCGGGGTTTAACGTGTGTTTAACGGCACCATTTATTTGTTACCGTTACAACGAACTGTGCAAACTTTAGCGGTGTAAACAATCACAAATCCAGGTAAAGTTAGCAGCAACAGGTGTAACCCCACCTATCGCTGTTAGCACCTAGCTCACCTGGTGCTCGACCCACCCTGGCGCCCCATTCGAATACGTGCTAAACATGTAATTTTGAGTCTTTCTTATTCGTAAACCACAACATCAAAGGTTTTTTTCCTCTGGTTTCTCTTGGACCTAATACATTGGTTTGCTTGGTATCGTCCAGCTCTTCCGCAGTCGCCTTCTGGGGCCTTTAGCCCTGCACACACTTTTAGTTTCATCTGATCAGATTCTCAGATATCTGCCGGACTGCCCCTGAAACTACTCTCGCCACACCCCGACCCTCACAGAGGAAGTAAACAGAATTTCACCAGTGATGTCGCAGTTACCTGGAATAATCAACAGGCTGGCTGTGAATGCAATAACTAAATAGTTACTGGTTGTCTCAGTTGAAATAATTCACAGTTAGGTGCGTGTGAATTACTGGTGAATGTGATGTTTTTATAAAGAGCCTTCAGGGCCGAGTTTTTTCAATGTAGTTTTCCGGTTCACGTGTTACAGTATTTGTTATAGAGTCACATATGTCACAGCGGTGGAGATCTCAAAACCCCCACAAAACAAAGCTACTGTCATGGTTAAAATGACTATATATTGTATCTGTTGGTTTGTGTGATGATAAACATGCAGTGGTTGATAAGTGATTGCAGATGAAGGCCTCAGTGAATACTGTGGAAAGACATTTTGTGCTTGTGAATTTTGTGCTGGATAAAACAAGTTGAAACTGTAACAGACAATCCATTCATACTGGCTGGCATTTTTTTCTTTTCTTTTCAGATGGGTTAAAATTAAAAGGGTGACATAGATCATAGCAACTATAGCCCATCCAAGTGCAAAAATTAGTCAGTATCCTTGGCAGCAAAATTCATAGCTCTTCCACCCAGTAAAAAAAACAGTTGAATTTAATGTTGGGTAGTTGTCCTTCAAATATTTTTGTGGTGTATTTAATATTTTGGTATAATAATCAACAATATAGGCTAATGGCTAGTTAGAATATTGTTCTAATAATACAACTGGCCAGCCTTTCAGCTTAAGGCCCTCAGCCCTCAGGGCTTGCTGATTATCCCTGCCCCTCCATGTTTGATAGCTAATCAATGGAGCTGCAGCCACTGAGTGAAAAGAGAAATCGAAATTGGGCCACAGTGTTACTGTGCTCGGCTTTTGGCAGACATTCTGTGAGAGATGAGGCATTGCTGGCTCTAACAAGGAACCTAATATTTTGACTATTGCACAAACCTTTAGAGAGTAGTCTGAAATTCATAAAGGAATATTGATTTAGGAAGCAAACTTTTTTTACTGACTGCATCTTCTAAAGTAGTTTTCCTTTTTATTGGCAAAAGCTAAAAGCTGTCTTTTGTAACATACAACCACAGTCTTCTTATTTGAAAAGAGAGTCACTTATTTGTGTCGTTTGATGCCGTCTGAATTGTGTTTCATTATTGCATGTAGAATGAAATTGATTTAGTCCTGGTCTTCTGTTTTAAATTTCTGTTTCCTTTCTCCAAATTCAAGACACCATGACGACCATCAACACAGCAAACATCAACTTTAAATGGGATCCAAAGAGTCTGGAGATCCGCACTCTTGCAGTGGAGAGGCTGCTTGAGCCCCTGGTCACCCAGGTAATGTGAACACAGGGTATTTTTATCCATAATGATGGGATAGGGTCAGATAGCTCATATGGGGAATTGACATCCTGGTTAGAAAAATGCTTGAAAACAAGCATTTATTTGAATGTGTTTTTATTTAATCATTAAAGATGTATTTTGTGGAAATGATGTATTCTACATAAAAACTCAATTGGTGGATGCTAATTCTTTTGATAAGAAACTAAAAGCTAGTACAGTGGGGTCATAGGTTTTACCTGTGAAAATGACCCTTACAACCATCATTTGTTTACTACATTTAAATCCTGAAGCTGCCGTTTCTGACATTAGCTGTTACACTGAGCCATTTTTTATTCCTGCCATACATAGGTAACCACATTGGTAAACTCCAGCAACAAAGGTCCGTCTAACAAGAAGAAGGGACGCTCAAAGAAGGCTCATGTTTTGGCTGCTTCAGTGGAAAATGCTACCCAGAACTTCCTGGAGAAAGGAGAAAAGATTGCAAAGGAAAGTCAGTTCCTTAAGGATGAGCTGACTGCAGCTGTGGAAGATGTCCGCAAGCAAGGTATATTGAAAATGCATACTGCAGTAGCGTGTGATTTCTAGCTTGTACAGAGTACCTCTTAAGATAGCTTGGATAATAAATAAATCATAAGCTATGTACATTTCATCTGCCCCAGTGGAGGACATTGCAATAAGATCATGCTTTGAGCCTGATAGATTTGCGGTTGGGTTTTCAGGGCTCCCATTAATAGACTTTATACGGTTCACATTTGGTTCAGTCCATACACTGGCATTACCATGCCACCTACAAGGATCTTTACAATTATGTGTCCATTCAGACGTTCATGGGTTCTTGTAGCTCAGTGTAAGTTTGCTCGGAAGTTATATGGACTTCAGCAACACTAACCTCACTCTTTTAAGCCTAAGCTGTTGTGTAGTATTTCTCCTCTTTTATGTTTCTTGTCTGTTCTATTGTGATGAAGCGATAGCAGGTTAATAAAAGACTCCATAAATTAGGGCCGGGCAATAATTCAATGTTATTGTCTATCATAACGGTATGGTGTGAAGAAAAAATTGTCCTAGGTTTTTGTAGTATGTTTATTACACGTTTCTTTCTGATGTATAGTGCAGTAAATATCAAAATAATCTATCTTCATTTTACATTTTCAGTAGGAACATATTCATGTTTATAGTGGGATAATAATTTTGACATGGCCAAGCACCACCTTACCTCGCTATTCCCTGCAATATAATTCCACTGAAGTCCTCTGATTATAATAGAAAATCTCCCCCACCCCTGTGCTTGAGCAGCATAAGACCTTTGTTGGGCTGTCAATGAATAAAAACAGATATTCTATTGTGTGAATTAATATTCAGTTGGGGGTGGAATAAGAGGCACTGCTGAGGCTGTCTGTGGCAAAAGCCTGAGCCGCTGCAGTGTATGCACTGCATGACAGACAGGAGTCACAACATCACAGTCATTGATTGATAATGAAATGTATGTCACGCTCAAATGAGTAAATAATTCAACATTAGCAGAGTGATTTGCGCTCAGAGCTATCTAAAAACTCCTGTTGGAAAACATTTTGGATTTTGGTTAGTAGAACGCAGAATTGTCGAATCGAAACATACATTTACATGCAAGCTCTGTAAGCTACAGTTAACCCACCATTCTGGCATCAGCAACCTGAGAGAGCGTCATGAGAATATGCACCTAAATGAGCATGGCCCGATGTCAGGAACTCTACCCAAACTGCCACTTCTTGACTTGTATTTAACACCATAGAATGTAGGTGTATATAGTGAGCATCCCATATAATGAGGCTTGAATCCTCTGCAGGAGCAGCTGCAGGTTTGGTTCCGCATTGCTGCAAGCCTTCCCCTTCTTTCTCTCCCCCTTTCAGGCTTATAATCTGTCCTATCAGTGAAGGTGAGAAAATGTAGTAATGTTTTTTGTTTTTTTTTGTTGTTTTTTTAAAAATTAAGCTACAAGGGCAAAATAGAATAATCATGTCCTGTTTGCCCTGTTTTGATAGCAGTAGACCGTTGATGGTTCTTTGTCAGCAGCATTAACAAGTTTCAGCTTGATTTACCTGTGTTATCCTGCTCAGACTGGTGGTAAATGGATCCTTTGTGCCAGTCTGTAGAGCACATTAGTTTGCAGCCTCTGGAGCTGAATTTGTCTGTAATGATGATGACGAAATCAAAAGTGAATCATCAAACACCAGGAGGCTCGTCTTGTCTTTGTAGGGAGCGCGTTGGTAGTTGAGATTTGTCTAGCATTCTGTGTAAAAGGTTATCTGCTCATTGTGCGACAGAAGTGACACACAAGGTATCTATCAACACACGCATACATTTTTTATTTGGATTTTATAATGAAAATGCCTCCCTTTTTGGTTGTTTCCATGGTGATCAGAAGAAGGAAGTGCTTGTCCTTCATCAAGGGATAAAGGGAAAACAATGTCTAAAGATGTCATTGATGATGTCAAATGTATTTAAATGACTATATCCACCTGCCTGAGGGACCCAACCCACACACGGTCCATTTCCAATTCAATTGCATACCTCCCACAAGTCTCAAAACAGGAATCCACCATCAAATCACCTGCCAATGAAATTACCATTTGTCTCGTGATAACAGGTTATATCATCTAACAAGCACACTTGGAAGCCTCAATTATTCCTTTCTTCTCTGAATATGTGTCTCTCTCTTGACACAATAGCAGACCATTGAGACCGGGGAGCTTTGACTTCAGGGTGGCTGTTATCACCTTGTGAAGCAACATCTGTGTCACTGTCTCCTCTCCCCAGAAGCCCAGCGCGTTATACTGTGTCCCTTGCTCGAGTACTGCTCTGAGTAGTTGGGTGGTAGATGACATGTTGCTAGATGGCTTGTGCTGTGCTCAGTGCCCAGGAATGTTACTGTCGTCGTGGTAAGCTGTCACTGGGCCGGAATTCAGTGACTGTTGTTAGCTGGTGCCTAGGCCTGGCTGTCAGCTATGCCATGCTGCTCAGTGGAGCGTGCCTAGACTGATAATACGGCCATTGAGTAGGGTAACACCCCCCCCACCCCCACTGGATTCGGAAAACATTTTCCAACCAGCTGTGGCCTACCAGCTGTTTAAAATGGGAGAAAAATTTCTGACATGATCATTGAGGATGACTGTGCATAAAATTCATGTAGAAGAGGCCAGCAGACTTTTTGTTGGTTTTTCAAATGATTTGAAATGCAGTGGATGTTTGGCGCCAGTTAAATGATTTTCTAAATATTATATTCATTTTTTATTTACAATTGAAATCAGTATACATTTCTACAGTAGACATTTCTTATCCTGTCAACACTTTATTTACTAAGCCTTTTCTCTCTGTTCTTTTCCTTGTTCTCTCCCTTTTGTCCTTTCCTCCCCGCTCAAGTCTTTGTTGTCCTGCTTTGGAAGGCTTTTTGCGTGATATACATTTTAATCATTTCACCGTGCACTTGCAGGGCTGCAGGTGAGCATTAGATGGATGGAAGTTTATTAAAGGAGCCCTGATCACTATCTGCCCCCTGAAAATGGCCTTATTGATTTTGCTTACAGGGGGGGAATAACAGCCTGAAGATGTGGACTGTGTTTGAGGTCTGTTTTGTCAATCATTTGCAACAACAGCTTTAGCTCTCTGTCGGGGTAACATGAATCTGATTCAGATCTTTGTGCTAAAGATTTGATGGTGCAATATTTTTCTTCTTTTTTTTTTTTTTACTGCTTCACTGAAGTTAAATGTGCATTTTCTAAAACTGTTTCTTTGCAAGAATATTGATGAAACGAATGACTCATTGTAGTTTTGTATTGTATAGGCTATGTGCATACCTACGACGTAGCTTTGACGCAGAAGCATGAATTGGGCTTAAGAGAAAGTGGCATCCCTGATGAGTTTGGAAATGAGTCTAAGCGTCACACATCCAGTCGTCTCTTGTTAAGTCAGTTTGAAAAATCTGTTTTTGAATACATTCCAGGGGTCTAAGCCAAACTTCACTTTGTATCTAAATACAGCTCACTTCTTATCAAGGAGTGCAAGAGTATACTTATGCTTTGACTTCATAAAATACACTATGGCACTTACTCCAGACTGATCACTCAGCCAGTTTGTAAGACTTAGTTAATTGCGCAGTCCTTTTTTCAGTATGTTGCATGCCTACCGGAATTTGTCCAACAACATTGTTTCTGATCCCATCATGTCCTGAACAGTAAATATAGATTGTTACCATCCAAATGGAAATACAGGGTTCCACAATAAGGTGAGACTGAAAAACTCCTTTGTGTACCAGTCGATCCTAAAATTAAATATGGACTCCCAGATCAAATGTAGGTTAAAGGGCCTTGAGCGTCATCTTCTTTGTTTCATACCGTTAAATGTTTGTAGTGTTGTCTTTTGTGTTAACCTATTGTGATTTTATTATGTTAAATGCAGGTATTTTTACTTCCTTTCTTAATTTTTGGTAGCTGTGATGTTGTAACACTTTGGCTAAAGGGAAAGTACATCCTGTATGAAAGCAGTTCCCTCTTAGGATTGGTGCCAAAAAATAGAGCTGCTTTCTAAATACACTGCTGTCAAAGAAATAGTATTTAGCAAGATTGTAACAACTGCTGCTGAATACATAAAAAAAAAAAAAATTCAGATCATACTACATTGGTAAAGAAGTATATAGTGCTTAGCTTCTTTGGAGCTGTCCCACATCATGGCAAAGTGGACGATATAAGTACTCATCCTTTTGTTGGTTTGACCCTATCATTCATTTTTTTAGAGTTTAATTTCGGCCATACCTCTTCTGATGTAAACTGTTTACGGATTTACTGTCTTGTTCATAATGTGAGCCTACAAAGTCCATTTGTGTGCCCAGTCAACTGTGCAGGCCCAGCCAATGTAGGACAAAGCAGGGTGCTGGACAAACCAGACACTGAGCCTTTTGTTGTGGCTTTGACCTCTTTTTTTTTTTGTGTGGGTGCATGTCCATTTGAAAGCAGAAATTATTACCGGACACTGAAGAGGTGTGGGTGTCTGTGTGTGTCGCTGCCCCTCTTTATGACACATGCTGACCCAAGTCAGGCAGGGAAAATGTGCCAAACAGTTGTCCGCCTCCTGAACACCCATCCTCATTTCTAGTGATTGTGACTGTGACCCCTCACAGAAACGTGCTGCAGTACTCCCACCACCACTATTACTACCACTGATGTTACTACAGCTACTGTAGGGTTATATCATAAATACTGCCAATAATGGTAACAACAGGTTTTATGCATGATGAATTTTGTCTTATTTAATGGTTAACAGACAGAAGTACTGTAATAGCTTGCATTTAAAAAACAATTATTTTATTTGTGTTTGCATCACATTTTCAAATCATAACCTGTTGGTGAGGCAAGTGCTGAGGTAATCAAATGGTCACAGCTTGGTGCTAAAATATTTCTTCTGTAATCACTGCAAACTGATCACAGTCAATTGAGGATTAAGTGCACTTTTTAACACTAAAACCTAATTAATCACAGCTGGCGTTCTTGAACAGTTGTTGCTGTTTTGAATTGGATTCCATTTGAAGTTGTAATTTACACTTTAGAAGTTAAAGCAGATGTTTTGTCATTTGTTCTTAGGTGAGTCCATGCGCCAGTCTTCTGGAGATTTTTCAGAAGACCCCTGCTCTTCTGTGAAGAGGGGTAATATGGTTCGTGCTGCCAGAGCCCTCCTGTCAGCAGTTACACATCTGTTGGTGCTGGCTGACATGTCTGATGTCTACAAACTTCTGCTGCAACTGAAACTGGTGAGATTGTCAGATTTCTATGCATATTACACTATATAAACAAGCTTATTTGTAAGACTTTGCCAAATCATTTCCTCTCAACTTGAATCTGAAAACGACTTAACTTATTCCTGTGGTATGATGGGACCTGCTCGATATCTTCTGGGCTAGGGGAGGCTCATCCCAACATGTGTAAATAATAAAGGACAACTGAATAAGCCACATTTTTGGACTATATCTGTCTTGGACTTATGTCATAGGTTTTAACCCAAATTTTCATCTTTCTTTTTAATAAATGAATTAAAAAGCTAAGAGTTTGGATTCTTCTGACAAAACCCCATATAAATGTATTAATTTTTGTATTATTATTATTGACTTCATACTAAATTGATCATTTCAGCTGAGTGGAACTGAACTGGGACTAAACAAGTTTTTTCTAACCTTTTCCATCTTCCATGGGCAGGTGGAGGACAGTCTGGTGAAAGTGCGTAATGCAGGAACAGAACAGGACCTGGGAATCCAATATAAAGCCTTGAAACCAGAGGTGGACAAGCTGAATATGATGGCTGCCAAGAGACAACAGGTAAGGGCAAGTTAGCATGAAAGAGAGACAGGTTCTGATTGCGGGAAAGGGGATTGCTGGAGTTGACCGTGTCTGAAGGTCATCATGTACATGAGTGGGTATTATTGCTCCTGTCAATCATTACAAAACATGTTATCCAAATGTCATAGCAAATTGTAAGTAGAGTTGTAATAGAAAGTAAACAGGAAGAGTGCCTTATGCATAAACTACGATATATATATATATATATATATATATATATATATATATATATATATATATATATATATATATATATATATATATATATATATATATATATATATATATATATATATATGTATGAACAATCAATTACCAGTTGCAAGGACGTGGTGTGGGAATGCAGGAGCATGCAGGCTTGAGAAAACAAAATGACAAAAGCCTTTTCCTTGTGATCAGATATGGCATCTACAATGTTTTTCTCTACTGTGGTGTTCGTGGTACTCAACAAAGGAAACATTTTCCAGCACATTCTTCGCAAGGATCAAGGAGATGCACACACATGCAAACCACTGCATATGGAGAAAGCCTAGTGAATAGTGTTTTAATGCGTTAACTCAGTAATTCATATGCTAATTATGGCATTAAATACATTTAGTGCCTTTTATATTAAATCTCTTTAATGTCCCCACTACACATGAGTGTAGAAAGTCGAGGATGCAACTTGACTGGTTGGCGGGGGCATACAGTCATGAGGCAGTAATTCTGTAGGTTAATGAAATTAATACTTTCTTTGCAGCCGTTACATCATATAGGAAAAATATTTGAATTACTGTATGTACATTCTTCAAGCAAAAAAAAATGTAATCAGTAAATACTGTTTCCCATATTACCCCTTTTTTAAATGGGAAAACTTGCGAGAGTAATCTGATGATTTTGTGAGTAAGTTAGTTGTACTTGTAATGGATAACTAAATGTGTTTAACTTAAGTGAATGCAGGAAGTAATAGGGGGTCACAACTTTTTTTTCACGGTGCATGTCTCAAGCAGAAGTGGAGTCCTGGTAGCGTTCCTTTTGGAGGAGAGGTCTTGTGTATTCAAAGTATTTTTTTACGCTGAAAGTCTATGCCAGCGATCACTATCTCCTCTCCTCCCTCCTATGAAAATGTAATTGCAATATAATGCAGAGGTCTGAATAGCAGCGCATTAAATTGCAAAGGCATATTATAATGGCCTGATTATGACTGTTGTGTTACCGCAGGGGACAGAAATAAATCTGGGTCATCCAGAACAAACTCTGTCACACTTAGTGTCCCCACAAGGGCATGACAGGCCCATTTTGAATTTAAAATACATTACCACCCCGCCCCCTGTAGGTATTCCATCTTCTAGTTTAACCCTTTATTTTTCATATTTTTCACTTTCCTTTTAATCTCGTTCTGCTAGGAACTAAAGGACGTCCAGCACAAGGACCAAATGGCTGCTGCTCGTGGGGTTCTCCAGAGGAACATCCCCATGCTGTACACAGCATCCCGTGCCTGCCTCCAGCACCCCGACGTGGCAGCCTACAAGGCTAACCGTGACCTCATCTACAAACAGCTGCAGCATGCAGTCTCTGGAATCTCCAACGCCGCCCAGGCCACCGCATCTGAGGACTCAGCACTCAATCATCCAGCAGGGGGTGGAGAGCTTGCCTACGCCCTCAACAATTTTGATGTAAGTCAAATGAGTAGTTCACAAGTCACATCACATCCAGGTATCTGCCAGATCAATTCAAAATATCATATTTTTCCAACACCAACAAGGCTCAGTTTCAATTCAAAGGGTTTATTAACAGAGTTAGATGAAGGCGTGTTATTGAAGGATATAGAGAGGTCATATTTTTAGTTTATAGAGCAAACCCAACTGAATCATAAAATGACCAAAACCCTTGAAGGGCTTGGGGTCAAGGTGGAAATTAGGATGAGATATGTGGATAAATTGGAAAATGCCTTCAGGGTACCTCAAAATATAGTCGTGAGTCACTACTACATTCCTTGATTTGCTTCTATCTGTCAAACGAAGGAGATATGCACAACTCTGTCGTTCAGACAGAGAGACGCACATGAGGCTGCATTTATAACTGTCTCATCAACAACTTGAGTTTAAATAAATATAGTTAAACCCTTTCTCTGCTGGTTGTTATTGAGCTTTGTTAGTAGGTTGGTATATTTTAGAGAAGTTATCAGAAAAACATGGCAAACTGCTATATTACCATAATGTTTTATTTTGGGAAGATGGGGAGTATACATGCTTCTTAAGTTGCAAACAAAAGTGTACTTTTTGGGCATTTAGCGCAGGCACAAACCCTAATCTACTTAAATTAATTTAGCATGTTGCTGTCCAGTCCTTTATATATTTTTCCTGAAAACCTTTATTTCTCTTGAAGGCGTTGAGAGTCATCCAATGTTTTTTGGGGAATATTTTTTCTCTATTCTTCCTACTCTGGATCTTTAATTGTTCATATTGCTGATATGAAACTGCCCATTCAACCTTTAACAGGTTTTCTAAGATGTTATTCAAACAAGATAGTCTAATATATATTATTTAAATGAAAATATATATGATACATGTCACAGTAATCATCATAATATTGACATGAAACAACATTAGGATATCAGTTGGATTTAAAATTGAACTAATCATCTCAGTGCAGTCTGTGGTGAAGAAAACAAAGATGATTAACCAGATTTTTGGTTCTGACATTGACTTATGTCAGACTGCACCTTTTTAAATAAAATATGTACTGAAGATTATTCATATTCAGCTTCCAAAGACACTTACAAGATCCACAGCGACACATTAACTCTCTTTCAATGAGCTCTATAGAAGCACAAGTTTCCATTGTCTCCCCCACAAGTGTCCATTGTGTGCTCCCTTTCACTAGACACAGCACTTCTCTTGTATTGATCATTTATTTAGTTTCACAATTTGCTGTGTCTGTGGGATAATGTGCTCTTAAAAACTCACAGCAGTGTTTCTCAATAATTACCATGACTGTGGCGGCCCACCAGTTTAATTTGTCCTGCCACAGTTTAATTGTGATCTGAATTTTTGTTTCACTTCTCAGAATGACATAAAAGTGATGCCTGACTCTCTTTGCCCCGCTGTCAAGCTCTCTCTCTCTCCCTCTCCCAAACTCATTGACAATCGACCCGTCCATCACAGTCAGACTGGTGATTGGGAGCACCAGGAGAAATCTCTTCCTGTCGGTGGACCATCAAAAAGAAGCACAGATTTTAGAACTCAGAACTCGGCATTATCATTGGTAGTTTTAGGTTTAGCTCTGTGCTTTTCCCTGACCACTATTCAGTTCTCAGCTGGCAGGCAGATCTTGGCATAACACAGGCCCTCTCTCTTTCTACCTGCCTATCCTCTCAGTGTACCCCTGTTACCACCACTGCTACCGTTATTGTAAAGCTTTTCATTTTTGTTAAATTTTAAGTGATGCAGCTTACACAATTGGAGAAAATCTTTAATTTAGCCTTTATTTAACCAGGAACTCCCTTGAAATACTTATCTCTTTTTTTAATGTAACACCTGGTCAAAGTGGCAGTTTAAGAAATGTTATCACTTAGTCTTATTACATTTGTAAATCACACGCCACAATGCTTTACCCAATCATCAAAATTCTTAGGCCCATCTTCAGATTTTCCACCTGAGTTGGTAGCACTTAGCAAGACTTATAAAAATATACTTTCGCTAAGCTTTTTAAGCAGCAAAGTTTGTCCTTTTGGCATTGCTTTTCAAAATAGTCTCCGAACTCAGTACTTAAACTATGCCAATTTCTGCATGGTTAGGGTTAGTTCCACTTATTATTTTACAGGTAGTCACTCCAAAAACTTGGATGCATACCTTTTTCCGACTAGCTCCTTCAAGAGCAAGGCAAAATTAGCATGACTCACCCCCCCTACCAAATTTCCTCTTTCTCTATTTCCTCCTCTGTCTCTCTCTCGTGAGCCTGTTGCCATGGCAATATGACACGCAAGCAGATGAGGTCAGATGAGACGGAATGGAGGGAGCTGGAGGTGGATGTGATAGAGGGCGGGCTGCCTAATAAACCACAGTTTTATCCGCTGAATTGTTGAATATTTTGTAGCAACAAGACATCTGTGGAAGCACAGAGTTCAATGGAGAAGTTGTCTTTCTTTGATTCGCTGCCACAGGCGTCACGGTGATATCTTAACCCTCTGCAGTGCCTCTTCAGAATGTCAACTAGTTGCCTATCTGAGCAGGCTTGTCCCTGTAAAATCAGACATTTGGCTGTTCTCTCATCTTGCAGATATAAAAAGAGGTGTGCTACTGTAGAGCTCAAATGAAAGGTAGCAAATCAAATTCTTTCACTAAAGGATTATACATTTATATATACAATTACATATATATAGGTTCCTCTGTTGTCTGAAATGGATCTTGTCCACATTGCATACATACAGTAGTACAACATCAGTCCTTTTTTGACTCATAGTGGATTCTTTCATGAGGTCCTTTGAAAATGCTCTCACTATCCCTCAGTAAGGTCCTTTAATTACACTTTTTCTCCAGCCAGGGCCCATAATGTGCCTGTTGAAGCAATAAAAGTCAAAACACTATATCAGTAGAGCAAAAGAACAGGCTTATGCTTAAAAAGGCTATAAAAAAAAAAAAACTCACCCATGCTTACTTTGTACTTTTTCAATCGAGGACAGTCCCAAGTCCAGTTTAGAAAAGAAAACACAACTCAAAATGTTTTCAGTTGAATATGAATTGTCATCTATATACAGCATTGCATTAAACGGTAATCTCGAAAAGAAATTCTGATCAGACTTTCGATTCAGAAATGTTAATTTTCCTTTTTAAATGCTTTAATTATTTTTTTGTATAGTGATGTGTTAATGGTGATGTGTTGCCTGGATAACAAATATTTAAAAAGAATGGAGCTGTTTCAGGTTTTCATTTTTCCCCCAACATTGCACTTTAATACAGAAAAGTCTCTGAAAATATGTTGATATTGTCCCAAACTTTTTTACCATGTTGTTTACCTAATAAGCAACATTCAACTTTTCAAATCACATTTAATTCTTAGTGCTAAGTACAGGCCTCTTTTTTTTTTTATTGAATTAAAGAAACAAGGTACTGTGTCTTAATTCTTTGCTTTCCCTATCATGAATTAGTCAGGAAATGTTGTGTTTCTTTTTAATCTATCTCTTTTTAATCCTGGTGAAATCCTTTAAAATTGTATGAAAGATGTGGCCATTATCATAACTATTTCTGAAACTGTCCAGTTATTGGCCTACATATAAATAAATACCCTAAATACACATATACCAGTGTGTCAAATCCACCCTCCTCTTGCTCGCCTCTTTTCTCTCTCTGGGCTTGGAGAAGGAGACATCAGTGTACCATAATAACTTTTTGCATTTTTTTCCTCCATGTGTAATTTCCCCTCTGCTCCTTTCCCTACAGAAACAAATCATCGTGGACCCTCTGGCGTTTAGTGAGGAGCGTTTCCGTCCCTCCCTGGAGGAGCGCCTTGAGAGCATTATCAGTGGTGCTGCCCTCATGGCCGACTCATCTTGCACACGTGATGACCGCAGGGAGCGTATCGTGGCCGAATGCAATTCTGTGCGCCAGGCTCTTCAGGACCTTCTGTCTGAGTATATGGGCAACGTAAGTGTCACAGCTTTTGATTTTTCCTTGGTCTTGCTATGCCACTATCTTCGACTCTGTAAGCATAACTAGTTCTCTAGTTTTTTATTCACATTTAGTCTTTATTGGAAATTTTGACTGAATATTTGTGAGATCAAAAGACATTTAAGTAATACATTTTTTCTAACTTTGACAAATAGTTCTATAATATATAACATCTGATTCCCCAAAAATTGTTTATAATGTATGATTTCAGGAGTGCGACCAAAAATCTGTGAAGTGCGACTCAAAGTTTCCCTTGGTCGCACCGGTGCACCAAACATTTAGCTAGTCTGTCTATGTGTATTTAATCGAGTCATGTCACTTACTCATTTCATCTCTCCTCTGCGGAGTTTACATTAACCCACACACAGGCCCCCGGGCTCACTCACACACTGACACCAGACAGACACACGGACAGTGAGCGGAGATAAGAGAGGAGAGGCGGTGAACGAGGTGCTGAATGTCGAACAGTGCTGTCAAAAAGTGTGAATACAGGGTCTACACAACGGATTGCTAATGATAAACAATTAGTGCCACTGATTCCGTATCAGAGCAGAAGCAGCGGTTGGATTTTACTCTGTCAGTTTGCTCCCTCCACACTCCTGCTGACCAGCGCTCACTTTACACTTTTAACAAACACCAACACTTATCACAAATCAGTAAAAAGTAAACAGTTAGTCTGGAGCCCTTAAATAATATTTACTTGCTCCTTTCTGTAACAACAGGATCCCAGTGTGTGAGGAGTATCATTGCTGTGTAATGTATTATCATCTATGAGGCTGATATTTGTGTTTGCTGTTGTTTTTGCTGGCTGTTAGAGGAAAAATCATAAACTGCACAGCCTCCTTATTTCATTGGTGAAATTTAAGTGTTCCTGTGTCTGTGATAGATGTGTGGTCAGGCAGGTTGTTATCGCTGTATTTTAACTCTTAAACCCCTCTCACACTGGATAAAAAACCCACCAATATCTGGCTTTTGTCTATAGAGTCATCACAGGTATTTTATCGGCTTCAGCTTCAAGCGCAGTAATGGAAACATGATGCTTGGGTGGACACTGGACACACTAATTTTCACCCCTGTTCTGATGCGATTCTGTGATGGCTTGTCGCCTCCATCTGTCTCAGCCACAAATTCCATCCATCTCCATTCAAGCAATGCACCGATATTGTTCAGTTGGCATCAAGTTCGAAGAGACCGAAGTAAAAGATATAAAAAACAACTGCTATAACGTAGTCACTTTCTACTGTTTACTAACCCTGTTTTCCGTCACATTCTTAATGTTGAGCGTTGCAAACCATAACAACAAATCAGTAAGGCAAACTTGTCTTCCGGAAATAAGTCAATCAGCTTTTTTACCTGTGTGTAAATAGCTTGCATATATGTGCAAATTTTTGTGTAAAAGTTATCAACACACATCAGTAGTGTTTCCAGAACACAAGTATCTTAACGATGCAAATTGATTTGTAGTTAAATTTTCTGTCTTTTTGTATTACCTGCCATAGTCTGAACTGGTGGCTGCACATTTTAGCTTGTCTTGCTAACTGGCCTACTACCTGTAGTAATTTCCCTCCTAAGCCAAGAGGTAACCTAACATAATCTAAATACAGTATTACATTCTAAATGGGCCAATTTAGGACTGGCAGATCTGCTGCCTCACTGCTCAGTCAGGGTATTTACTACAGTAGAGAACTGGGCAATAGCCTAAGCCTGCCTGCTTAACAAGGTGAGCAAATTGGTGTTCTTTCTGCACCCAAATGTACTCTGTCTTCCTGGCCCTTGGCCTAATGCACCATGCAATGTCACTGAAATGTGTTGGAGTAGGTTTTGAGAGATTCTGCAAAGTAACTCTTTGGCAGAGATAACAACTGCATAGCAAGGTGGCATTTGATGAATTGCAGTAACTTTACATTTTGGAGCGTGTAGCTTTGTTTAAGTATGACAAAGTAGTACTTTGTAATTCTACAGTAGTAGTTTGCTTCACTTTGGTTGTCCTTGGGGGCAGGTATTAGATATTAAAAGGGTGGTAAAAGCATTTTGTTTTGCTCCATTTTTATCCTTTCCCTCTGCTCTGTTGTCGTGTAATCAGCTTTTATAGAATACATTAGGCAAGAGAAATAGATTAATGTAGCTGTATCGATGTTTGAATGGGTTTTCAATGACATGTTCACAAAAAGGTTGAGGAGAATCATCAAATAAACCAGATTTGAAAACTCTAGTTTTAAATCATTGCTCACGCTGGTGGATATGACATTAGTAACCTGATAAGAGGCCTTTTGTCAGTGCAGACTATTTGACATGTCACAGACAGAAATTATACAATGATGAAAGGAATGATGGCTGAATTCTTTTGTGCTGCTTCTGTTTCGGGGTCCTGGTATTGTGCACGCTGGCTCACAGTCATGTCTTTCTAAAACACTCAAGGTGATTAGTGCTACACCTGTGCTTTTCCTGCTTTATTGGTTGTGTTTTAATATGTTCTCACTGGACATTTTCAAGATGATGACCAGATGTTGATCCAGCTTAAATGTTTCTCTCTGTGTATCATCCTCTCCCCGCACAGGCATTGCAGCAGTAGTTTGTTTGCTTTGGTGATCCAGAACATTGCCAGATTATTTCAGGTTCAGTCCATTCATGCAGTATCTCTGGTTTGCTTCAAAGTTTTCTACTTGACTGAACTCCTCCATGTCACTCAGCATCTTCTTGTATGACCTGAGAACTTGGGATCCATCACCACACTGACAAGAGGACATTACAGAAATTTGGCTTCTCATTTGACCAGATGTAGGGAATGAATGAGGAGCAAAATATGTCATTTCCCACCCTGTGCAACTCTTTATTTTCTGGTGCCTTAAAGGGATAGTTCTCTGAAAAATTAAAATGCAATCATTATCTACTCACCACTATGCGGATGGAGGGGTGGGTGAAGTGTTTGAGTCCAGAAAACACTTTTGGAGTTTCAGGAGTAAACAGTATTGGGGCTAAATCCAACAAAATTGAAGTAACTGGGGAGCCCTTCTTCAAACTTTACACTGTTTTTAGCCTAAATGTCGGCTGTTCACATAACTCGCGCACACACACCGCACAAGCTCTCGCCAAAGGTGCCAGAGTCGAGATAAGACGGAACTTTCTGCAGAACGTGCAAGTTTTCGCTGAGCTCATCGGGTTCCCCTCCTGAACGCGGTTCCGGGCTACAAGGATAACAGTGGACATTAAGGCTAAAAACATGGTGTAAATGACACAGTTTTTAGTTTAATTTGAAGGTTGGGGCTTACGGACACTTGGATGACACCACAGGAACAGTATGGAGGCATTTTCTGTTTTTTTACGTTTGAAGAAGTGGTCACCAGTAACTTACTACTACGCTGTTTACCCCTGAAACTCCAAAAGTGTTTTGTGGACTCTACTCTACTTTACCCACCCCTCCATCGGCATAGTGTTGAGTAGATAATGAGTGAATTTCAATTTTGGGGTGAACTATCCCTTTAAACCAATATTGGACGTTGACATATAACTCTGATTGAGCTTGACAGAATAACTTAACATCACACTGGCTTAATGGATATGTCTCTGTCATGATTCTGAGGTAGAGCTGGAATGAAATATGTAATTTATGCAGCAAAGAAATACCCTTTTTGAGTCGATTATTCACTACAAGTTCATACCTAGCACATATTATTCTGGGTGTAGAAACTGCAGTGCAAGTCATTTATCAGTATATTTTGCCATTACAGCATATGGGTTTACACTCACAGCTGATGCTGTTTGATAGACTCCTATCTCCTATTCACTTTCTCTCTCATTACTTCTGCTCCTTCATTCCCTCAAGCTACAATATGTCTCTACCCCCCCTCTCTCCATGTTTCTTCCTCTCCCTATTTGACTCTTGAGAAAAAAAATTCTGTCTGAGATCCTTTCGTTCTCATATTTTTTGAGTGACATTTCAAGGATGACACTTAAGCCTTTAGAATATTTCATGAACTTTTGTGTAGTTCTGTTCAGCATGCCGGTAATTTTTTACAGGTAAAATAATTTTCACTAAGATTGCCAACAGTATTTACTTTGATCTGAGCTCACAACAGACCCTATCTGACCTATGCAGATAGGCAATGCTTTTACTCTGAAATTCCAGATATTCTAAGTATTTCATGACATTGAGGAATGTACTTTTGCAGCACGGCGACCAGATGTCCCAATTTCAAAGTATTTGTTCAGGCATCCCAAAGTCTTTGAGAGAATAATTAGGCTGAATGTTTTCTCAAAAGAAAATATAATTTATTGTCGTGGTAGAATTTAGGCTATATTAAGAACATGGATAGAGAAGACCACTGTTCTAAACAGAGAAGAAACTCACACCTTCTCTTGCTTGATACAGCCTCTCAAAGAAAGGAGGACAAATCAAAGAATGTTGGTGGAATTCTACAACTTTTGACTGAATGGAAGAAATGAGAATCTTGCACAATCAAGGAAATGACCATGTTGAAGGGCTTTACCCTTGATGACATCCTAAATGCATTAATCTGTTGCTATGATTACTGTTTGTGCACTGAATACATTTTTTTCAAATAAGCTCAGACAAGGACATTAAGAACATGTCAAGGTTTGTATAATTGTAGTAGTATAACAGGCTTACTATCACTTGTACAACCCTAGTTGCACTGTACAAGAGATCCCTCTAGTAATATGTACAAGTTGAAATTGCCAATTCAATTTATTATTTAAAGATAGTACGTGTGATTCTCCTGAAATGAATGCCTCTATTATTTTACACTATTTAAAGCATTTAGTATTATGGCCTAAAAGCTAAATTTGAGTTTGAAAAACTTAACGCTGCAGCATATTGATTTGAAAAGCTCTGATGCCCTTGGGTTAAACTGATTGTGGACTTGAGGTTGTGGGAAATAGATATTTGGAAAATGTCTTAATATACAGAATATGTTTTGTTGTTGGATCACGTTTTCCCTCCTCCAATCCTGAGTGGAAATGTACGTTTGCACAGTGTTGTGATTATCATTTAACAAGACTAGAGCTTGTGCACTCATCCATTGAAGGGGAAAGGCATGTGGGGGGTAATGTTAAACCCAGCACTGCCACATAGTATGACCTCAATTACTCCATATTGTCAAGACAGTTCGGCATGGTGTGTGTTGAGTGTAACTGTTTCAGCCACTTTTTATTAATAATGCATCTCTTGTTCCCAGTTTCTGTCAGGGTTTTATTTCACATAAGAGAGTGATGCTAGGTCGCTTTGACATATTAGGCTACTGACATTTAAATTCTTCAACTTGAAGTGATACATTATCATTTGGACCTGTATGAAAAGGACATGCCTATCCACTGCATTGGGACCCGAGCCTCTCCCTTCGCTTGCCACCTTGTATCTCAATAAAGTCTCCCACTCTGTAGGATTCAGCATTTCTCTTACACTTTGCTTTTTCCTGGTTGAATTCTCTTTCCCCTTTTTTTCCATACTTGCAATCCTTTCTGCCCCCCGTTTATGTCCATCCCTGTCGTGCAACAGCTCACTTCCCCCAGCCAACTCTTGCAGTCTTTTTGCCTCAGGCATCCGCAGTGAGTGACAGAATTTTGCTTTATGCCTGCTACTCTGTGCCAACATTGTTGCCTCTCATTTAAACACATTTTAGGTTGAATGAATTTCAGACCATCTACCCTGTCTACCCGACACATTAATGAGATATGTGTAACCTAACAGAAAATTATTATTGATTTAAGTTTAAAAACACCTGCACACCAAGTAATCTTTAATTCGGTTCACTGTGGACCTTTTACCAGTTCATGAAACATAAGCTATAACAGCATACTGTTAGGTAAGGATATTTTGTCTTTCTAGTGGTCGGGAACTGATAGACTGAATGTAGTGGAATGGCTCAAAGTAGGTTTTTCTTTTTTCCCCATGTTTTGAAGAAAAAAGAGTCGAATAACATTCAAGGGGACTACACCTAAAGCAAGACCTGCGTGAAAGGAGTTCAATTTATCTAGTTGTAATCTCATCTAAATGCATAATTAAAACAAATTACACTCTACACAATGTAACAGGGAAAAGATTTAGTGTCCCCAAGGCTTTTCGAATATTTACAGCCTCCATAAAACACTAGTCTGTCAGTAACAGCCCGTCAGGCAACGTTTCCCAGACCTGGCCCTTGATCTCTTGCTGGTTAAATCTAGGCTTTTTGATTGGCTTTCCTGGCAGGTAGAGTAGATGCACCTTGTTTTTCCACTGTAGTCAAACAGTGAGGAAGGCCACGCTCTCACAATTTGACATTTAGCGAAGTCTAACCTTCACATTATTAGTTATGGGTGTAAATTAAATTGACTATGGCTTGGGTTTTTACATAAAAAAGCTACTTTGTTGAAATTCTGTAATTGCACTCTGCACAAAAAAGCAATTTCAATGTAAAGAAACATAACTGATGGCTTTCTTATATTATAAACCTATAGTCATGACTGTCTTGTGAAAATCAGAATGGTCAGCTCTGGCTATCATGGAGAGTATTGATGTTACATCTGCAACAGGGAACAAGTGAGAAAACTGCAAACTGATCCAAGCTCTGTTTGTGTTTGTTGAAGATACATTTTCTTTGGCTACAAGATGTGAGGGGGGGAGAAGTCAACTAAATGTTGTGTGCATTTTACTTCATTCAGTTGTCCCTGCCAGGGCTAATATTTGCTAACAGCTGTCTCCAGCTGATGTCTTGTCAACACAAACAGAGAAAGAAAGCAGACTTTCAGTTTCTGCTCGGCCTGTGCTCAAAGTGATCATTAAAGTTGATGCACTGTACCTAGTTGAATCATCTGCCTTCAACCGTGCTTGCATATCTATATGAGATGGCAATTATTTCTATGAAATATGCATGATAATAATGTCCTTGTAAGTGGTTCAGTCTTTTTTATCATTGTTGCTCAAATGTTTTGTACATTTGGGGCTAAAATAAATATGTCTTGGCTTGGTTGTTTTGCATTTTCCAAGGAAAATAAATCCCAAGTTTTAGGTTTTATAACTGGGTAATGTGTTTATAATTTTGTCGATAATGTTCCCTTCACAGATTTATATTTAATGAAACGGTGTTAAATTTGAGTTCCGAGGATAAATTCAGATAAGCACTTTATGCTTAAAATTCACTTTAAGTGAATTGTATCTGATGTAACACAATCATCAAGAAGCTAGCAGTCATATCAGTGTGAGGGCGTTAGCTCAGACTGTGAAACCTGTGGTGGATTGAAGAAAAAAAAAAAAGCTACTCTTCAAGTTTATCCATCCAGTAATGAATGCTGTCTTCTCAGTATTTTTTTGGGGTACATAAACATACAAATTGATCTCCCACAATTATGAATACATTTTTAAAATCCTCTGTGACACCAGTTTGAAAGGTTTGGAAATTACTGCAAAAATTCAACTCTCCTTTACTCATTTGAAGAACTCCCTGTTTAACTTTTACAGTAGTTGAATTGGTCATCTTGCTAGTTTAACTGTAACATGTACCACATAGGTGAAGCCCAACTTGATTGCTTTTACACTAACATAAAAGCCACACCAAGCTTACGGTAAAACCTGTAATAATTCCTATGTATGTTTTGGTCACTTGGGAGAGTCCGAGATGTAAGGAAAGTTTCTCATTTACACACAGCATGTTGTGGATTGTTGCAGCTTTTTTGATGCTGACAGTAGTGAGAGTGAACCAAATTTGGAAAGCTCTCATAAAGCTCCATAGAACTGTGGGGACCTGCATAGTCTTTTCAGTTAGAGAGTAGTTAGGTTTTCTATTGTTGCTATAAAAATTTGGATTCGAGCCACTTGAAATAGAGGTACATGAAGTGTCCATTTTGTTTCACCCTCATTGGAACACTGCATTTATCACACACACAAATACAATAAAATCCACAAAATGTTCTTATCCTGAACATAATTCAACCCTTTGACCCTGTTTCTTACCTTGATAAGTCAGATGTCCACTTGCATTCATTGTTAAAAATGGGAGGGGAAACCAAAATTAGAATCTTCTCTTCTCAGGTGTCGTATCAGAGCATTACATTAGTTAGAGGTTACAGGTTAGTAACAGACTGAATTGAAGTGAATCGAGCTGTGATGAAAGTCTGTACATCTTCCGCCTATACCTTGAATACAAGTTTAAACTAACAATTTAGTAGCACTTAAATGGCACTTACTTATAGCACTTTGTAGTTTGGCTTTCTTGAAGAAATATTACTTTCTTGATTATTGTTGTTCTGGGTTTGTACCCTCATGGTTGAATGCACTTATTCTAAGTCGCTTTGGATAAAAGCGTCAGCTAAATGAAATGTAATGTAATGGCAAACCTCATCCAGGCATGTTTTGACTTGTTCACTCAGATTACATATTGTAGCAAGTCCCATCATAAGACATGCCACTGAGCTTGGCAAAGAGATATTAAATGACAATGGATAATGTGGATATCTTTGTGTTGAGTGAAAAACTAAAATCATCATGCATAATTGACAGCAACAATGTTTTGTTCAAGCCGTACTATCAAATCAAATCAGACTTTATTGTCATTTTACCGGCATACAACAGTAAAGCAGGTAGAATGAAATGGCGTTTCCAGTTTGTAACCAGTTTGTTTGTAATATGTCATGGTGTGGTATTTCAGCTAACCTATTGAAAGTTGTTGTCGTCCACTCTGCACAGAAAACAAGATTTGAGGTGGAGCTGTCAGTGCTGTTGCTTAGAGAACATGATTTCAGCAGTGCGTTGTATTAAATCATGTGTCACAATTTGACACAACACTGACTTCTGGGAAGAGAAATCAGCAATGGCAGGCTTGCAGTACGGAGTGCCTGTTTTTTTTATTGTTTGGACACTTAATCTAAACCAATACTATGAAAGGGGCAAACAAAAGACTAGAACTGTGCTAAATAACCATGGTCTGTGGCTCTGACAGCTGACCTTAGTCTAAAAGTATAAAATAAAAAGACGCTTTTCATTTTCTATGGTTGCCGTCTTGACTATGAAGAGGAAATTGGATGGGGCACTACTGGATTTTGAATTTGCGAAAATGGCAATTGAGGAAGGACAGGTTGTTGGAGCCAATGGCAACCTAATTTCCCTGTCATATGAAATGGGGCACACGCAAGAAAGTAAAATGTTAATTGTACTTCAATTCAAAGCAACCGGTAAATGGTCATGTTGTATTTGGGGCAACAATATCCTGCTGGAGTTTGAACTCAATGCCAGTGAGTTTACCATGCTCACTGTGACTGCACTGACCAAATTATCCAATTTGAGATGCAGTACGAGTCCGTATAGGTGATAGCAATGATGCTGTTTTAGTGGCTCATTAGTTTTTGCTTTCACATATTTATACTCAGACTGTTAGCTTAACTTCTTCTTTAGCTTGTAGCTAATGTTGCCTTATCTTCTAAAAAGATCAGCAAAAGGGCTCAGCATTTTGCAGATAGAAACAGAGTCTGACCTTTGTGTTGCTCATCCCTCTATCGTTTGTGCTTGAATCCCCCAATCATGTAGTTGAGGAATGGGTTTAAATGTGTTAAGCAATAAATACATTAGCAGTGTATTTGCTGATGAGAGTCCAGATCAATATGTCCTTCCCAAGCATTTTCTAGATTTATTGGAGGTTTCATAATAATACCTGCAGCATACATGAGCTCTGAGTCCTTGAACCCTCCAGACTACAGAGGCCTCACAGTCAGACTCATCAGTTTAGTGCCTCCCCCGCCTGGGTACACTCTGTAGGTTAATTACGTGCTTTCTGAAGGCCTCATCAAAAAAGAGAAGGTAAAATTGAAGTACCTCTTAGAGCTGGAAGGCCAGGTCAGCCTATATTCTTCACAATGTTTGCACTCCAAACTGCTTGAGATAAATAAGTTGCCTTTAGATAAAGTATACATATCAACCTGAAACTGTCAAACTCAAGACTTTGAATTAAAGTCCTATTCTTTCTTTTGAGCAAATTATGTTTTTGCTAAGGATATTCACATAGTGGTGAGTGAATTAACATTTTCAGTGCACTATCCCTTTAAAGTGCCATTCGTGACACACAGTGTGAGAGACGAGATACTTGCTAAACGTCTAAATGTGTCTTTGCATTGATTGTGAATGTAAATTCTGCACCTCGTTTGATGTGAACACACCATAATAGTGAGACACCACCCAAACTCCTACTACAGCAAGTGGTTGCCTGGAAAACAGAAATCACAAAAAAGAGATTTGATGGTCAAGTACTTTTTTGTAGGTGAGACTGTAGAACATTGCTGTCACTGTGTAAAGAACACACACCACACTAAGAACACACCACCTTGATTTCACCCCATTACGTTTCACTACAGTTCAATGCCAATTCTATAGACATACACCCAACCCGAACCTCCATTTTGAAAAGCCTTCTTAAAAAAAAATCCACAGTTGACCAGAATCAATGTCAAATGGTCAATTTATCTAAAATGTGACTATTACGATTATTCAACACTTTGACATGTAGCTCATATTTTATACAAGGGAGGAAATAAAAGTTTTGTTATCACTGTCTTTTTCTATAACTGACAACATTATTGTGATTTAGCATGGAGCATTAACTGCCAACTGTCAAATTTCTAATCTTGAATTTTATCTGGAAGTTGATGCCTGTGGCCATTTTTAGAATATCGATTTTTTTCATTGCGTGAAAACCTTAGCTATTGAGGTAGTGGAGGCAGTTAAGATAGTAATTCATCAAGTAAAAATATTATTTGGTACTTTGATTTACTCAAATATGAAGATTTACCACTTTTCTCTATTTTAGATATCACATATTCAAAAGCTCTGAGTCTACCATTGTTGTTTGGACAGAAATAGCAGTTTGGAAATAACCTTGGCCTCTGTGAAACCAAGGGGCAGGGATTGCAGTTTGTGACCATCATGCTGCCTTCTGTTAATGCTTCGTATTTTTATCACATCCATTTGCAAACTAGATAATTTAATAAATTTGCTGACATACCCTGCTGGAAGGTAATCTTTTTTTTACTTTAGTGACTGTTACTAGAAAAACATGTTAGAGATAAAGCGTTTATGCTCGATACATATGAATTTTCACAATATACTCTTGCATTTCACCTTCATCAAGGGTTGTTTATTTTTGGAAGGCTTTTTTCAAGAGCGTGAGGTGTATACATTTAACAAAAAATTGAAAGACCAAACCATGTTGTGAGCATCCATCATTTCGCAAACAGTCTAAATTATAACGATTTTATTTAAAAAATATATGTTTTGAGGGGAAAATGTTTTTTTTTTTCAGTTTGGCACATCTTTTCCACTATACAGATATGAAATTGTACATTTTACAATACAAAAGGAAAATGGGAAGAGAAAAGCATTCATTTTGCACAAAGATGTTGGGTAAGAGAGAGGGGGATTGGTTCACTTGGTTTTTCTTTTTTTTTGTTTATTTTTTTTAGGCAGGATGGGGACCAGGGCTAGAGGATGACAAGAGGAAACAAAAACAGTTTACAAAGACCCAGTGCAAAGGGATGCATATTTCTACAAATTCTGTGGATTTTCAGTCACTCAGTACAACTGTAGTCAGTGAAATTTAATTTCATTGATTGACAAAACCTTTATAGGAATTCCACATACATCCCCATTCTTGGTGATATCAAAAATGAGGTCCCCCCCATAATGTTTGCTGAATGACATTAGGAATATTTAACTCAATTTCGACTTTTGAACATGCAAGACAGATTAGAAGGGCAACAGTAAAAGCAGTGCTGGAAGAAAAGCTGGAAGAAAATAAACAATGTGGAGTTGCGAGGCTTTGGAAATCGGTATGATCAGTGTATGTTTTTCATGTGAAGTGTAACAAGTTTTGGTTTACACACTTTCTTCAAACTTGTATGCATTTTATGAGCATGTGTAGAGAAACATTGACACAAACATTCATTTAAAAGTTTGAATCCAAATTTTGCAGGCTCCCAAGACACAAAGCCACAAATGCTACCCCCTGGCTACCTCTAGGGGCACCAGCCAACAAACGGCAACCTATTTGCTCAAAACCAGATATCTCACTTCAACATGCTATGACACTTCTTGCTGTCTAAATGGCTGACTTTGTTAAACATTGCCACACATTTACCTGTCTAGAAAATGCCATATCCTGATTCCCAGAGTGAAATGTTGTTCACTATAAAACAGCTCCATACAGCTCATCAGTTAACCAGTAATGAAACTGCTGCTGCTGTGGGATCAGTATACATTTCAAGCCCAAGTGCAATCAGTCAGCATTCGTCGTTCCATTTTCTACTACCTTTACTTGGCCAGAGAAATGCTCAATGGTTTTGATAAACTACGACATTACCCCATAGTTGCCCCTCTCCATCGTCCCATCAATTCCTCTTAATTCCTCTCTTTCACCCTGCCCCCACCACCAAACTGAACACAAAGAAGTGCGGAGCTGCGGCAGCAGCTTTAGTCTGATGCTAATGCACATCCTCTCCCTGCTGCATACAAATGTGTCCTGACCCAGGCTTGCTGTTTGCTTATTACTGGATCTCCATTTGCTTTCAGGGTATTAACCACAGTTTAAATTGACACTTGTGACTGCCAACCAAGGAACTGCTCTCAAATTTATTATTCACCCTAACCACATTTTTAAGACTGTAAATGACAACTCAGTGTCCCTAACCAGAGCAATGCCTTAAAATAAATTGTTAGGTTATGTTTTGTGTGGTGTGGTGTGGAGGACGATTCTAGTGGAACTACTTTCGAGTGGCTGAACAAGCCAAATGTTGCTGGATCACTGGTGTGGGTGACAGAATATTAGATTCTTTTTGCCTTGCCTTAATTGGTTCAATCTTGAGCCTGTCAGTCCTGATTAGAGTGTAAGCAGTTAAGATCCTGGGTGACTGGGAAAGGTTTAATTTTCAGAGTGAAATGCTCTCCTATCTGGTATTTGCGCTGTTCATTATCCTTTCACTTGCTACCCTCATGTCACTCTAGCTGGTCTGTATATTGATCCTGGTATATATTAGCAAATCAGTAAACTGTACTTACTAGGTGAAGCTGTTGGAATGGTTATGGTCACAGTGTGTATGGCATTTGGGTGCTCAAGAATCCATGTACAAGTTATGGTACATTTAAAGGTCTAATAATTTTGTTCTTGATGTCCAAGGTCAGGAAGACATCCATGTGCTTTGCTAAGCAGTGTAGCGTATTGGAGATTAACCACAGACAAACAATGCTTAGTGTTTCCCACAGGTTAAGAATTTATTTGTCGCAGTTGGCCCCTCTGTGTGGGTGCTCCAACATCCAACAACCTGCAGCTGCAAAACAGCATTAAATTTACAAGCTAACATCTGATTAAAGAGTTCATTTTTTCAATTTATATAATTGAACATAAATTCACCATACCGGCAGTGTTTTCAATCAGTATACACTTTTAGTTGCATTTGCACACAAGATATTTTGGAAGAAACCCAAGTTTCCCCCGAAAATCCCCTTTTGGCTAAGGACAGCTGTTTTTGGGGTGGGCTGCCCAAATAAATTCTGCAAATAGGAAACACTGAGAGCCTTTTGGTTTGATGGAAAGTTATAGACTTCCTTAATAGGCTCATGTCTGATTTTTCAAAAGTAATATAATTACCCTATACCGAATAGGATTCTTCTCCTCTCTAGAGAGGATTTATTTTTATTTATAACGTAATAATATCATGAATTTATAATTCAGAATGTGAATTTGGTCGTAGTAGCCTTTAATGTGTCATGCCTCTCCCCAAAACAATGAAGCTGTAAAACAACATATATATAATCACTCCAATATCCAATTAATTTGCCTCAGTGTTAGAGTGATTAGCTTACAGTGTCTGTGGTGCATTTAGAATCATGATTTCAAATATTTAATCTGTAAAAGATGTAAATCACATTTCTCAACTTAATGTATTCTGTATGCAGTGGGCCATTTGGCTGTTATATAGTATTCTCTCTGTGCTGCAGAATATAGAGACAATGTGGAGACAAATCTCACAGTTTACAATTTTCTTGTTTAAAATGATTGCCCCCTGCCTGATATGAACAACCTTGCATTCATAGAAAAATAAATTTGTGACTATCCCTACCTCATCCCTAAACTGTCACGTCCAACCTCTGTCATTGTGGCATTCAATATTTCTCACATATTCTCAAATGTCACTGGTAGAAATTATGCTTTTTACATAAATTGGAAAAGAAAATCAAAAAAGCAAACCCTGTATCATCTGAAATGGTCAAATGGAAAACCATATGCTCTAGGAATAAATAAGAGTTCATACTTCACACTCTTTGTAAGGCAGTTGCTGACACTTGCACTGCCCATAGCCATTGATGATCACGAGTGCCCCTTCTTCATGGCTGGGCTCATATTCATTATAGGGTACCTGTGTTGCTAGATCTGCCATAGGCTGCCGCTGCTGGGTCCTCATCTGTCTGCGGTTCTGTATGGCCGAACAGTGGCGTATCCGGCGCAGGGTGGGAGGGCAGCACTTCCGTGAGATATACACAACAAAAATGATGAAAAAGAATGAAAATAGAAGGGCCATAGTTCCAATTATAACCCTATGAGTCATAACAGTGTTGTCCGTTGCCGAGAAGTCATCCGTTACTGCTGCCTCTTCCAATGCAGCAGTAGTTGCTTGAGCAGTGAGTGGTGTTTGTGTTGTGGTTGTCGTGGTAGTGACTGTGGTAAAGCTCCCAAAATCCTCTGCATAGTCCTGCGTGGGGGTCGGCTGCATAATTCCAAACAGGGAGCTTGTGATCTCTGTAGCTGTAGTAGCGTCTGTGGTTGTACTGATTGTCTGAACAACTGGCGCTGAAAAATTCTGACAAAGCTGGAATCCATAGACCGCATCAAGTATCTCCTCACCTTGGGCATATTCAGGACTATGGCAGAGAATGGAATGTTCCCACCTTCCCTTAAAGGTGCTTAGCCAAGTGGCCAGAGAGCAAATCCTTTTGGTACATTCCCACAGGTTGCTAGACAGCCCAACGGTGCCCAGAGACTGCCACATATCCATGACTTGGGGATCCAGACTGCTTAGTTTGTTGTTATCCAGCAGCAAAATCTTTAAATTTGGCAGCGTTTGAAACACATCAGGTGTGAGGACACGAATTTCATTTCCTGTGAGGTCGAGCTTCTCTAAAGTGGTCCAGCTCCACTCCATGCCACATGTTAGGTTGCTGATTTTATTCCATTGCAGATATAGAAACTGCAGAGCAACAAGGCGAGGGAAATGGGCCAAGTTGATCTTGGTCAGCTGATTGTGCTCCAAGTGGAGCTCTTTAAGCTTAATGAGCCCAGCAAATCCATTCCGTGCCAGACTCCTTAGACGGTTGCTGCTCAGGCCCAGATATTCCAGGCTGCGACAGTCCCAGAATGCTCGAACAGGTGTGGTGCGAAGTAAATTTGAACGAAGGTGGAGTATCTGGAGCTTCCTCAGTCCATGAAATAGTTCTGGTTCCAATGCAGTCATCTGATTGAAGGACAGGTCCAGTATCTGGAGGTTGATGAGGTGGATGAAGGTTGTGTTGGGCAACTTGGTGATACGATTAGAGCTCAGATTGAGGTCCTTCAGCTTGTAGAGCCCTTGAAAGGCATCCTCTTGTACAGTGGTAATCTGGTTGTGGTCAAGGTGTAGCCAGGTCAGCTGGCCGAATCCATAGAACTGATCAGGGCTGAGCTCAGTGATGCTGTTGTGACGTAGTGACAACCCCAGGGCCCCCTTGTCCACGCCATCTGGGGGTGCCTGAAGCCCCTGGGTGTCGCAGTAGAACTGCAGGTCCTCACAGCGGCATTTTTGAGGGCAGGTTGTGCACGATGCAGGAGGCAGCTGGCACACTAGGAGCATGCTGATCACACACAGACACAGAGCCGCTGGTGCAGGTCCCACCAATGGCCACCTTGAATGGAAACCTGGGTGGGTTCAAAGATAAGAAAATGAACTATGGGGCGGGAAAGCTAATCTCTGCAGAGCACTTATTACTAATTCATGGTGGCGATTGTGGTCTTGTTGGTTCACACATGCACATGCACCAGTTTAGGTATTTTACATTGACAACTTTCCCAATCTGGGTAACCATGATATCTTTGAGCTTAGGTTTAGTCGAGATATCATTTACTGAGGCATCTAATTATCAAATGCATACAGGAGCTGCACTTCTTTCCACCCCCTTATTTTTTTTTATTTGATCTATTTTGTTCATAATTTGTGCTCTGCGATTTGACGTAAATATACATTTTCTGCTGCTTACATCATTCATTTATTCATTTTTCTATGTTTCTTGCCCATTTCTGGGCAGCATATGAGATATGCTGTCATCCTTTTAATCTTTAGTTCTTTCTGTTTTTTTATCGAGTTTTGTTATCACTCAAGAGGTTTACACTAAAATAATAATGGTATTTAAAAAGTATACATTCACAAAACCGATTCAGCGAAGAAGAAAACATGAAAGACAATTGCAGTAAATAGACTGGGCTGAAGAGCTTTTAGTCCTCAGCCTCCCTCTCTCTTACTTGTATTCCCTATTCATGTCCCGACCTGCCGTATAAAGAGGCTAACTTACCCATTCTTTTGTGCACATCGGAGGCTGCATTCAACTGTCCTTTTCTGCAGACTCTTGGAGCAACCAGATGGAAAAAAAATCCAAAGGGAAAAAACCCTTTTGAGTAAGCACAAAAGGAATCAGCCTCTTTGGAAATAAAGCAATTCGGAGCCCACCCCAATGAGACAAAATCTGAAATTCCATGTCCCGAGATGATGCTTATTCCGGTTTTTTTCTCAGTCCGTTAAAATCCAAGCTCAAAGAGAGTGTTGAATCTTTTCCTTCATCCCACAAATCCTTGAAATAAATATTTATATTTTTTTAAGTTGATCAGTTGCATCCAGACGACTCCGATGAACAGACCCCCCTCCTTCTCCTTTTTTTCCTCTTTCTTTTTTTACCCTTTTGTTTCCCTTCCACGGCAATGATGTCAGCTTAAATGGTTAATTGAAGATCAAGTGTTCCTCTTTCATGGCCGTGTTCTTCCAACCCTAACTTGTTGATGGCAGCTAGAGATCCTGCTTCCGACGCCGGCTCAATCTCGGCATAGCCTCTGCAGAGCTGTGAGCGAAGCTCTCGTCTGCTAGCTGAGACGCAGGGAGAGAGAAAACACCAGAGCAGGGAGTCAGGGATGTTATTCTGTGCTTTTTGTTGCAGCCACTCACTGCTACAGAGTGGTGGCAGCCTGGCGTCGATCATCACTACTGTTTCTCTCTCTCTTTCTCCCTCCCACACACACAAACACCCTCTCACTCTCTTGCTCAGTCACTTGCTCTCTGCCTCATACACACTGCTTGTGTACCTCAGTCTTACCCCACCTCCCACTGCCTCCCCCAACCCTCCTCGCTGCCCCCCCCACCCCCCACCCCCCACCCCCCACCCCCACCCCCCACCCCCACCCCCCACCCCCCCTTCCTCCACTGGCTCGTCACCATCAGAATATTGATATCTTGAAGGTGTTGCAGCAGCTTGCTGTTGAAATTAACCACAGCTGTAAATCTGAGTGTTGCCTTGACGTTGCATTGCATGGGCTATGTATGGAAGTATACCCAAGACATAAACTAAATGGCATAACAATGCTAAACTGAATTTGTAACACGTGCCTTTAGTCAAAATTAACATGAACAGGATTAAAAATAGGTGTGCTGCATTGCCATAGGAGTATGCTATAGCAGAGCTAACATGGGGTGTCTGGCTTATATTCATAATTTACATATCCTGAGTGCAGTGCTTTAATTTTTGAGCACTGGCATGTGATGTATGACCAGCTGCTCTGAAGTTAAATGAGATTGGCTTTGAACATGTAATGGTTGCTGTAATGTAATAGCAGAATTCTTGCTCGATTCACAAGGTGAGATCAAAGAAACTAAAATGGTGTTAATATGATATTTTCCCCCCGGTATTGAGCAAATGGATTTGATATGTGGTTTTGTAAAAAGGCCATATTCCAGCAACATTTAGAATGTTGTATATATGTTGTTCAGTGTGTGAAAACTTCAAGACTTTCTCTTAATTATTTAATGGGGGTGGAGGTGGATGTGAAGGTAATTGCAATGAACTAGATTGAAAGCAGCAAAAGACTAGATACCAAAGAACATCCGAAGGACGCGTACTGTTGTCTTCTACCCCGTCATCCCTTTCCTCACTCAAGCATCTTTTTACTTAATTTATTTGAACCTGTTTCACCTGTTGCAGACAATAGGTTGTACTTAATGAAATGCAATTCACACTGTGCTTTGGCAGTAGATTGTAGTCAAAGACTAACTGAAACAAATGTTCTATTTTCATAATTGAAATGTGAATAATTAAAAGCTAACTTGCGTCACAAATTCACAGAACTGTGGAGAGAGCCAGAAAATGATTGTTACCAAATGTTTATGTCCTATTAAATCTTATCACCACATAATTCTCAGTTCTTAAGACAACACAAACATCTGGCTGTGACGTTCCAGGTCAGCTGACTAGCATGCTGCTGTCATTCTCCACAGTTATTGTGGTAGACTACATCTCCCACTGGGACTCCCCTGCAGAATGTGAGAGTGGAAAACATGGCGAAAAATGCTTAAATCTCAGGGGGCATGATGGATATTCCTTTTACTTAAGGGGTACTAGATTTGCACTTGGAATTCAAGCTGTTTAAAAACATTTTTTCCAAGAAAAAATTATATAAATGGACATCCAATTAAGTGAACTTGATGAAATATTGAAAAGCAATATCATTGAGCTCAGTGATCATTTGACACGTGAAGCTATTCCTTTTGAATCTTTCCATAATCCAGCGGACTAGTGGTTTTGTAGAAAAGGGATGTTCCTAAATCTGTCCTGAAGGAGATAGATAGAGACTCACTTGAGTATCATAAAAGATGCCGCAGAGAAATAGCCTCCATAATAAGCACCTGAAGAAGAAGTGCTTTAGAACCCTCTGGTGTGGAAATAAAATATAGGCTAGGCATGAATGAAATAGGATTGAGGGAGTAGGGGTAAAGCAGACTAAACCCTACCGCAGCATTCCATCCAGCCTGCAAAAAAACCCAGGGGATTAGTGCCGTTGGAGCTCCCCAGCCCCTAACTATGTACACAGCCCTTCAATAGGCAAAGGGCAGTGGGGGATGGGGTAGGTCAATGCCACCACCATCCATGTGTTATGTCGCACTTGATTTAAGCTTTATAAGGGGGATTAACAGCCCAGAGTCCAACTGTTTCTTTGCCTTTTCTCAGTTACCCTATACCTTTCATCTAATTTTGCTCTAATTTTATTTTAGTCCAGTGTCTCTCTCTCAATCTCTCACATGCTGCATCTCCATCATTCCTGAAAGTTTTAGATATTCACTGCTTGAGCAGTTTGCAGAGCATCTCTCTGCTCTCAGCAGGGGGGGGGCAGTGCTTATGGCCAACTGCCTCGTGCTTAGCTGTATGACCACTGCCTATGGTATTACTGTACATAATTTCGTATTTACCCATGTGGAACAAATTTTCACCTCTTATTCGTCACACATTTCTCATTCGAGATAAGAAAGTGAAAATGGAAAACAAGATTAGAATGTTATTTTGACTTTTGCATTACATTTGCCCAGTGTTGTCACAGCCTTTTTACATTTTTATTAACGGTTGCCCATGTCCACACTAATATGGAGAAATAAATACTTGCTTCTTCATCTTGGTTCTGGATTTCAGTCCTGCAACTGGAGATCTGTGAAAGCACTGGTCTCAGGTTGAAGAGTTTATAGGGAGAACAAAGCTTTTGAAAAAGCTACAAAGTGCTGCAGATTCTGTCATTTCAGGCAGAAAACACATACAAAAATATTTCAACATTTTTCAGATGTCCAACAACTGTACTAGTTAGAGGAGAGAAAGCAATAGTAACAGTAAATTCAAGGGGGCTGAAAAGAAAACCACGTCAGAGAGATAAATGACTTAACATTCCTCTAAACTGTCCGACTACAGTTCAGACAGATTTGTTCCCTTTTGCCTTCATTCACTTCAGTCCGTAAGATGTTAAGTCTTTTCAGACTCCGACATAGATTGATTAAATTCAGTGTTATCCTTGTTCTCATCCCAATGCTAGTTTATACAAGCGTCCACAACAAATACGTTGGAAGCAGTTGTCACGGTACTTTATTACTGCACACTAATTACTTTTCCATATTCATGCTTTAGGCTGGAAGGAAGGACAGGAGTGATGCTCTGAACACAGCCATCGACAGGATGACAAAGAAAACCAGAGACCTTCGCAGACAGGTTTGTTCTCTGTTTAAATTTCTTCTACGATATCTATTTCATGCATAATATATATATATATTATTAACTGCTCATGTATATTTTTTTCACCTCAGGAATGTCTTCACTGTAGTTATATAGTTGATAAGCTATTTTCTTTGTCTATCTTGTATATGAAGGTAATGTATGCTATTTAGTCAGGTAAACAAGCTCTACTGTAAGATGTTAATGCATATACACAAGGGGATATATTATTTTAATGGTGCCTTTTTTTTCCCCCTTCACAGCTGCGTAAAGCTGTAATGGACCATGTCTCCGACTCTTTTTTGGAGACTAATGTTCCCCTTTTGGTCTTGATCGAAGCTGCGAAGAACGGCAACGAGAAAGAAGTCAAGGAATATGCACAGGTGTTCCGCGAGCATGCCAACAAGCTGATCGAGGTAACGTCCAATTTATTGTTCTTCCATAGTCAAATTCTGATGTGACCCAAATACGCAACATATTTTTCATTTTCATCCTGCTGGTTATGGACATTTTAACCTGGCTTATGGTTAACATCAGTCTTCATCCAGCTCCTATGTTTGTGGCTCTGTTCTCAGAGATTCCCTTGTGATACAACTCTAGGATTACAAGGCCTCCGAAAACAGCAATCTGGAATGTTCTTTCCCTAATGAAAACAAAGCCTAAAACATGGAAATTATTTTCTATGGTCACTGTCTTTGTCTGTCACTCTTTCCCACACATACAAATACACACAGAGAATACTTTCCAACAGCATTTGTTTGTAAATTAAAGGCAATCCTGACAGTAATCTGATGCTGTGACACTACAGACAGCAGACAAACAACATTTCAATTTGTGGTTATAACAACAAATCAAATATTTAAGCACAACTGAAAGAAGCAACAACCACAACTCAGGGATAATGCTACCTCTGGGAAAATGTTGTTCTTGCCTCAACAGATTGATGTATGATTTCTTACTGACCAAGTCCACATGTCCGCTAAAGTGATACTTCTTATCCCTTTCTGTGGTGTGGACTCATGGCTTAACAGGAACAACAGATATTGTCTTGACACATGGCAATACGAAAGCAGCTGCATAGGCAACGTCTCAGATGAGCAACATTCTCATAAAATCATCATTGACCTAATTAGAGGTCTTTTAAATCTCTTGAATGCCTTTGTCAGAGCATTATACTGAAAGTCACTTTTCTCCCATGGGCAAATTACCATGAGTGTTGCTGGATCGGTTTGTCCAGCAAGAGCAGGGCAGTGTGAGCATTGACTGGGATTACCGCTGAGGCATCCAAGGGAAAAGGGGACCACACTGGGGAGTAGAGCCCTAAGTAGCTCCTGAAGGCTGAAGTGTCAGGAGTTGCATTAGACCGTGACATTGATGAACTTCTCGAGCGCTCGGTCACTACTCCTGCTTCTTAAACTTTGATGGCTGTTTTAGATGAATGGTATTAGATGTAAATACTTTGCCAGTTGCCACATGCAGTTAGATGTGATTGAGTGAATCTCACAATGGACTGCACTGCATTAGCATTGAGAGGCAGTGCTGTTCATAAAAGTAGAGATGATGAAAGGTGTTTTCCCCTCTTTAAGGAACAAATAGAACAAACTTTCCTCTATACACTGATTTAATATCAACAATGAAACAGAAGAAGTTGTTCAATAGAATCCCATGCAGTCATAGTTCTGGGTGATAGGTTTTGTTATATCCTTTAGACAAAATATTTAATTCGCTCAATATCCATGCCTTTCTAAACTGCTTGCTTGATCTAATCCTTCATAAATTATTCATCAGCAACAGGATCTTTGTTAGACATAAATTAAGAATTAAAGCTGAATATCTCAGGAGCGCCATTGAATAGCATATAGTTGTGCTGTGTCCTGAGAATTGGCCAAACTTGAATTCTCATGACTAAAGATACATAAACTGATCATTATACGTAAGTTTTTACTAAAACATGAGTATAACTATTTAGATTAGACATGATTACATCCAAAACTGACTGCTCACTAATTGTTGTAACTAATGATACTCCTACTTAATCTTTTATTACACACTACAAGTGCAGTAAGTTGTTCAGAAAAAATCCCCTGTAAAATTTGTCTCGTCTGTTTCTCTTACATAACGAATATTGGAAACTGTTATATTCCATGAATGTACCACTAAAAATATGAAATTCATAAGTTCAACCACAAACATATGCTAAATTATTCTAAATATATTCTAGAAGAAGCATTATCACATCCGAAGACAATGTAATGGCAGGTGCAAATGCAACCAGGCGCTCATTCATTCTTGACATAAATTGAAGCATGTGTCTGCATTTTAAGAGTTTAGTGATGATGTTATCAGTAAATTAACACAAAAATAAATTTAAATCCCGGGGATTCAGTTACACATTGCATTTAAATACAGTTGAGTATGTGATACAGTAGATTCATTTGCTTATATACTTTTTTGTATTGTTTGCAATGAAATATGAAGAGGTTGGATGTCAGAATGGATTCATTGTGGCTAAGAATTGTAATCTTTTTAAGAACAGCCAGTGTCGCATTTTTATAATTTTCGGTTAACTCCCAGCTTTATTTCAGTATAATAGAGCACTGGCTGATATGAGAGTCAAATTGTTCGTGAAAACCCGATCCTTTGGAGCAGTCTAACATTTAATGCATTCAGCTGAGCAATAGGCTAGTCACAGTAGGACTCTTGGCTTTCACCTCTGACTGAAAATGGTTGACATTTCCCTCTAAATGCAATGTGCAAAGTGGGTATCGAACAGTACTGCAAGCAACTTCTGGAAATGACCCTCGGCCAAACACTACAGATATAAATGTATGGTGTTGCAATGTCCCGAGTGAGAAGTAATAGTTTTGGTTTATTATCAAATAAACCAGCAAATATGTTAGTAAAAGTGATGTCCCCAATTCAGCGGTACGAACAGCAAAGTGCCACCAATCTCAGCCTCTGTGTGTATGACATCATGCCACTGTAGGCTGCCCAAAGGCAAATGATCCATTAGCTCACACACATTTATTTAAAAGCAACATTATGAGTGACCCACATTCATTCAGGCAGGCTTCAAGCAGCTTCTCTACCCTTGTTTGTCAGAACATCAATTTATCGAAACCTAATGTTTATCTCATTAAATAATAAGAGGTGTTACTTTAAGTTTCATTCATGTGAACAGCAATAATTTAATGATAGTCAGTAAATGTCTCATGACGTTTTCCTCTACTCAGAAGGAAGTAAGTTCAGATTATTTGACCTAACAAGACATTGCCATGGCTGGAGCCCTTTGTAGTCATTTCGTAAAGCAAGCTGTGGCAGTAAAAATGGGTATTGACATTTATAGCCAAATCCAGTGGTTTAAAGGTTTTCCCATGTTTATAAACATTTATAAGCAGAGAAATGCATCATCTTAAGAGCAGGAGGAAAAAATAGACTGAGCTTAATGTTTTTACCTCAAGGCTATCTTCTTAACCAGGCTGCTCAGGATGCTGTGTGGAGAATTCAGTAGCAGAGAAAAAAACGTGTAACTCAAAAGGCGACTGATTATACCGAAATCTGTAATGTTCTCATCAGATACTGTAAATCCATTTCAATTCTCTCCTTATAACTAAAAAGAAGTATCTTGTCCATCCTAATGAGAAGATGAAATTGGAAGATTGATAGCCGTAGAACGGTGGGAATTAAAAAAATATATTCAGTTTTTCATGCACCAAGTGTAAGGCTCTTCTTAACCAGGCAGAGGGATGGTAGTGACATAAAATAGGAGGTTGGTTTATGGTATTTAGATAAGTTGATGCTCTGATCTGACGAGTTTTAGATAAAAAAAAGTCGGAGATTTCCAAAATGTCAGGCCAACATGTAGACTTGCCAGTGATCCTATGGAATAATGCAATCCGTTGAAAGACATTTCTATGCTTAAATTGTAGCTTTTTACATAACTGTTTAATTCTTAAGACCTTAAAAACATGTGCAATGACAAGATCACATGGGTTCAATTCAAATGACTAATCCTGATCTTTTCATTTTGAAGAGAAAATTATTACACATATTAAAATTTACAACCAAGCTGTCCATTATAAACATTAATTTAAATTTTTAAATAAAACAACCTGCTTTTGCTTTGTCCAATCCGACTTCTATAGCTGTGAACACGTATTGCTTAAAATCATATGCAATCATAAAACTAGGGTTTTGTTTACATGTTGGATATCGTCACTGCTTACATTACAGCGTGACCCAGATTTCAGCATTTAAATTGGGAATCGGTTTGCAGCAACTACAAAAATAAGACCCACATTGTAACAATAACCTTTCACCCCTTCTTATTGTTTTAAAGCAATCAGCAGTTGGTTTTTGCCTTTGTAATTGCTTATGTTTCAGCACATTTTCTTTCTATTGGATAATCCCACTCTGGCACAGTTCCTCATAACCCAGGCATTCTGTTTCAAAACTGTTGCCAACACATCCCGACCAACCAATGGGAATCTTCAACGTCTGTGACCTAAATTCTGGAGTATGAGTAGAAACATACTGTTACTCTGCAAGATGCAAGAACATTTACAAATAATTGCTGGAGAGCTTGATTTGTTGGTCAGTACAAGAAAATATACTCACAAACCATAAATGTTGGCACTTGCAAAGCAAAGACCTGCTTACTTCAGCACTCCAGCTCTCACTCGGCTGCTCGGTTTTTGAAAGTGTCAGGAATATTTGCCTCTCTGATTCCAGGAGTGTAATGGCAATCTGGCAGCCTTGTGATTTAGTTGCTGAGAACTACCCCTTCCTTGCTGAGAACTACCCCTTCCTTGCTGAGAACTACCCCTTCCTTACTGAGAACTACCCCTTCCTTGCTGAGAACTACCCCTTCCTTGCTGAGAACTACCCCTTCCTTGCTGAGAACTACCCCTTCCTTGAGGAAACAAATACAAAACTTATATTTTATCAATTCACTAAAGCACTTAGCTTTGGTTTACCCTCCTACTTCTCTTTTTTTTCCCCCTCTGTGGCATCGTATTGTATCATTTTAGCATCTCTATAAATTAATCCTTGGCCGTGTGTTTGTATTCCACTGGGATTAGTTGTGTTGCAGAGCTGCTCCATTTCTGATAGAGAAGAAACCAGGCTACCATAATGAACTTATCTAAGTTTAATTATGTATTGCTCTATTTGCTTTTCTCAAAATACATTTGTGTTAGTGTCTCTGTCTGTGTTTTAAAAGTAGATTGTGTTTTTTTTCTTCTTCTTTTTAGGTTGCCAACCTGGCATGCTCCATCTCAAACAATGAGGAGGGAGTGAAACTGGTTCGCATGGCAGCATCTCAACTGGAAGTTCTATGCCCACAGGTACCAGGCAATTGCACCCCTGACTTTTACTCAGTTCATTGATAATACAACTCTTTGATGTGTCCTCGTTGTCTCTTACTAGAAACAGCATTGTCAATGTTAAAACTGCAGCTTATAGACAGTGTCTAAAGCATTTTGCAGCACACAGTCGCTCTTACAGTTTTTTCCACCAAATCATCATTTTGATAAAAATACTTTTTTGATCCACTTACAAGCAGTTTAGTATTTTAATACCTGATTTAAAAAACGGAAGATTCCCATCTGCCATGTACAAACCTTGATGGAATGATCAATTGTAGGACAAAATCACAGTCAAACTGGACATGAAACATTGTGTGGGCGTTGTTCCCTTTTTCTCAAATAATTAACTTGAACAATACTGAAATGAAAAATGGGCACAGAACATGCCACTCAAAGACTTCATTTACACCTGGCATTAAAATGTGTTTTGTATCTGGATATAATCTGATCCTGTTTACATTTACACCTGGTATTATGTCTCCAGTGTCCACCTCGCAGATCAGACTGCAGATCTGATCGCTTTCTCCAGCTCACGTCACGTTTGCTAATTTGCATCAGTCCATTAAAACAACAAATAAAGAAAGAACAGAGGATGGTAGCCATCCATGATGTAACTGCTTTGTGTGTTTATGGGCTAATGGTTTGGACCAGTCATGTTTGATTTATTTTATCCGCCCCCATCTAGTTACTGTATTTGGACTGACAACCTAGTTGCATTTATACTTGTGTTCAATGTTGTCACAGTGCGTCCCTGACCAATTGCAGTCCGCCCTCAATGCATCTCGGGTTAATTTTTTTTCTCCACTTTCATGTGGTCAAGCACTATCCGGTTGCAACCCTATCAACCAAATACAGATTTTGATGCCAGTTTTAAATGTAGTTGAAATTGCATAGACAGTGGAAATACCTGCAGTTTGTATTTCCATTTTTATACATACTATATTAACTAAAGTGGACAAGTCAGAAAGAGCAAGGGGAAAATATAAAAACATCAGTACCCTAAGTCTTGTCCATCATTGAGCCCATCTTTTTATACCTCTTACCACCCTAACTACCAGTCCCTCAACTGTACCTTTGAGCCGTGCCAGCTCCCTTCACTATGCTGCCACTGCTCTTTTTAATCTCATCTAATGACTCCCATTCATCCTGAGCTTTGATACCCACAGATGTTTCTACCCCCAAAACAAGCAGCTATTAGTTTTATTTCAATCAATCCTTCAAAACACCCTGTGTCTATAATCACTCCCAGGAATGAATTGGCTTCATACTACAGTCCCAACATCGAGGCGGGAGAGTGGGGGGGCTTCGTGCAATCAACCTATGCAAATGTTGTGGCTCAGGGCTATGCTGTAATGGAGCTTTAATGGCTGTAATTGGGTGATTACAGGTGATTAATGCAGCGTTAGCCCTTGCTGCCAAGCCCAACAGTAAGGTGGCCCAGGACAATATGGATTTGTTCAAGGAGCAGTGGGAGAAGCAGGTTCGCGTCCTCACTGATGCTGTTGATGACATAACATCCATTGATGACTTCCTTTGTGTGTCTGGTAAGTGGTATTCTTCTGCATGGACAAATAAAAATGTACTGTTGGGATGATTTGGATTAGTGATGTGTAAACAGGCGGGGCACTGTTTATTGGTAGACAGCACTTTTGGTCAGAATTAAGATGGATTTGCACAAAGCTTTTAAGACCATTCTTAAGAGGAGGTAAAACTGCTGTAAAGGATCTGTGTTATTTGTCTTTTCTGATGAGAGCCATACATACCAAGGCTGATTGGTTTCCACAGAGGAAAGCACTGAAGCATCAGCAGAACTACGTCTGAAATTGACATCCTGTCCTGTGCGTTAAAGCACACAAATGGTTTGTCAGGCATACCCTTAAAGAGTTCTCATTAAGCATTAAGCAGACTGACTTCTCTCACCTCCAGCCAAGGACAGACTGTAATTTACACAGTGGACATTTGCATTTTACAGGCTCCCATTAATAAGCAGTCTGAGAATTTGTCTTCAGCCCTCTCCAATATACACTTAAGCTTCCCAGTGGTCCTCTTAATTTCATCCCTATGCAAACACACGGGTGTTGCTTAATATATGTATTTTCTCATTTACTCTCATTAAGATGATCCAGGTTTGATTAAAGTGTGTTTCAGATCAACAAATGAAAATGACATTTAAAGTTGAGGCAGGCTGATGGCATGTTTGGAGCAACGTGTTAAACTAATAAGACATATATGCCACTCATAGCATTATGTTCGTTTGTCCCCAGAGAACCACATCCTGGAGGATGTGAATAAGTGTGTCATCGCACTGCAGGAGAAAGATGTTGATGGGTTGGATCGCACTGCCGGGGCGATTCGAGGCCGAGCTGCAAGAGTCGTCCATGTGGTCACTTGTGAAATGGACAACTATGAACCTGGAATCTACACAGAGAAAGTGTTGGAGGCCACCAAGCTCCTCACTAACACAGGTACCATACAAATATATTATTATCCAATTGGAAATCTGCTTCTGCCAAACAGACATGTGCATTTACATGTTCTTAAATCATTTGACTAAGTTTTCATGACTTGGACTTGGACTCACCAGGAGTACTATTGTGGCTTTTTTATTTATTGCACAATGTTTGTTTGTTATGTTATGTGCCTTTGTGTTAGTGATTCTGCACATGCACAATTAAAATTGACTGATAGGGTAGGGTTATTGACTGATATTATATAAAAGTAAAACCTAACTTGCTTTTCAACAATGGATGTGTCCATATTTGTGGATTACACACATAAAACCAGATACAAATTTCCCTGCAGGGATTCCATGTTTTGTCCCAGTGTGACGAGGAACAGGGTTGAACATTCCTCCCAATTTCTTATCTTAATTCCTTCCATGGTCTTTATCAGTGAAACTGGTATCCAGCCTTGAAGGTTTTGGTACTTAATCGCTTATTATGAATGCAGCTCCTAAAGGAGACCTGCTTTTCATTTTTTCAGCGTATTATATAGGTTTTTGTGTCTGTATCAGCCAAGATACTCTGGCATGCCCCCTTATATAGCAGTTGACCAATGACAGTACAGTGGGCCGGCTAGCCAATCAGAGGAGCTGCTGCAATGGACAGTATGAAGAACTGATGTGTTTAGAAAACAAGAGCATGTTAATCTTTTAAACAAATAACACAAATTAAAATGATGAAGCTGAATATGTCTCCTTTAAATGATCTGAACACATCTATCCTAGCCTGCTTAAGTGTTTTTGTCACTGCCTAAGCCACACCCAGATATGAGTGCTGTTTCTTGTTCCTCAGAAGTCTATTTTTAAAAGGCTAGTTCAATCTTTATTGTTACTTGAAACATTAGTCACATTAAATTGCCAAAACAAATTCAGATATGCACTGACTTGGCATAGAAAAGTGTATTTTTCTTCTGTGAAGTTGACTGTTCAGTTATATTATTATTATTGCCGTGAGATCCAACCAGGTCTGACTCTACTGACACTATTTATCTGCACAGCAGGCACTGTTCAGTTGTAGTTGTTGTAGTTCAAGTTGGATTTTAACATAGGCTCAGAGAGGTGACGCTATCTGGAGACACATACTGCTTGTCAGATTCTTTCACACCATGTCAACAGTAAAGTGATGAGATTCAGCTTAAAACTCAACAGTCACTTTTTAATTATAGAATTTCTGACATGCACGTGCATTTGTGTAACAAATGTACAGTAAGTATATGAATAGAAATATGTAAGTATTAGTTTGTTGAACCTGAATCAAGTTTTATGAAACTTTATGAAAAAAAGTTTTATGAAATGCTGCTGGATATTCATGTATGAATTTAGTTGCAAATGCATAAAACATAGACAAATTAAAAACATGAATATATTTCACAACAGAATGAAAACTGAAATCTTGTCTTCATTATGTGACAGAATAAAATATAGTGAAAAGAGTGAACATTTCACAGGGTCTCTACACCAGCACCTATTTGAATTTTCCCACACAAGCCTGCAGGTTATCAACAACCTGTGAGCACAAAACCCTGGTCCCCTGTGTTTCTTACTCCTGCTGTTCTCTGCATCCTTACATCCATTCCTCTCCCACGAAGGCCCAGCTGAATCCTGAATCTAAATTTTAATCCTCAATCAGAAATACTATTATTGCAGATGTGCTGCTGGAGAGCCCTCTGGAGCTGTTGTTAAAATTCATGTCCTCTGGGACAGCTTTGTGATTCCTTCTATTGGAAAATGGGATCTATTTCCTTCATCATTTCCCATATTTGCCCTGCAACCATATAAGGCAGTCAATAGATCAATAGAACAAATTTCCTTTTGTCAACATTAGACGTGGAAGAGATGTAAATTCTCACTTTATTGCCATTGCTTACACAAACCTACTGCCTCTGTGTTGGCTGTATGAAAATAACGGGGTTGTTGTCGGTAGGTTTATGCAAGGTATTGTTCTGTGTGTCTTCAAGTTTTATTTCAAATATTAATGTGACACATGCTATGCTTCACTCAAGGCATATTAATAGTTTGTCTTATAAACTGCTTTCTTTACTTCTGTACCTTTTTCTCTGAGTTTATGGAGTGGATTTTCATTTGTGTTTCTTTTCTCTTTTGTTTTTCCATTCTTCTTCCAACCTTTCATCTCACCCTCCTTCAGTCATGCCACGGTTCACCGAGCAAGTGGAGTGTGCGGTGGAGGCCTTGAGTTCAAATCCTTCACAACCTGTGGACGAGAACGAGTTCATTGACGCATCCCGTCTGGTGTATGATGGCATTCGCGACATCCGCAAGGCTGTCCTCATGATCCGAGTAAGTTGCACAGTTTTTTTCCCCCCTCCATTTTTCAAACATGACTCTTGAGCTCATCGCAGTGTGAAAATCAGTTTTTAATCTTTAATGATGTCATCTGCTCTTCCCTAATCCATTTGCATTATCTACCTTTTTTGTCCCTGGAGCATGGAGTGAGTTTTAAATGTGTTGAGTAAATAATTCTCTTTTATTTCTGGATGTTTTTGCACGTATAGCAAGGTTTCCTTTTGATCACATTCAGAAGCTGCAACGCCCTAAAAGAAACACAAACCCTGTGTAAAGATAAACATTCATTATTCATGGGCAGTATTCATTTTGATGTGGTTTAATTTGAAGTGTTTCAACACAGGTCACAACATTGTAACAGTGCTTGGTTATAGTAGTTTAATGTGTGTGTGAATGTATAATATGGCTCTTGGTCTTGGAGCACCAGATGCTGTTTTTAATGGTATGTGAGAAACTGTATATGCGTGCAGCCCTAGAAGCCAATGATTAACTTGTCTCAGGCAAGAGCCGACCTAATTGACCAGACTTGCAATCTAGTCTAACAGTCTTAGTTGTCTGTGGGTTAATGGCCTTTGCTTGAGTAGAAGTATAACTGAGACAGATGGTGGATGGGTACCACTGAAGCGTTATGTAAGTGACTGACAACAAAATGCACTGTAGCGAGAAATTGATAGTTCTTAAGATGGTATAGTTTAACTAGTAAGTAAGTTGATTTGTCTAAACTGCTCCTCATGTCCAACAGTACCCAATTATGTATTTACTGCGATGAGTTACAATGTGCTGGTTGGTTGTATTATGCCCTCTTCCATTATTTTCAACACTTTAATTTGAATCGTTGGTCTTGACAGCACATTTTGTGTTGACAGTAGTGCTCTAAAACTAAGCATGGGCTCTCATTAATAATGCTGCACAGACATAGACAAAAACCAAATGAGAGGGAGACCATTATGCAGTATTTGCATTATAATAAGCAATTGATTTAAGATGGGGGTTTTAATTAGCATTTTTTAGTCGGACTGAGAAATACATTCAATATCCATCTGCCCCAGCTCGGCTCTTGTTATCCAGAATGATTAAGCTGAAAACACTGGACCCGTGGGGCGGGCTGAGTGGGCTGAACTATGTGGGTGGGTGTGTGTGTAGGTGTGCATATGTGTTTAAAGAAACCTGAGGATTTATGAAAAATCTTGCTTATTTATAATTAATCTGTCAGATTCAGTTGGCCATTAAGTGAGAGCAGGAGATAGCAATGAGGCTCAACTCAGACTTCATCCATTATCTAAAGTGAAAAATGATCCAGTTTCCCGAGATTTTTGGTCAGGTGTGAGAGGTAATCATCACCGGTTTAGAGGTGATTATTTAGCTGATCATTTAGCGGCAAATGGTTATTGAATTCCCAACAGCATCTACACAGTAATCTCTTAATGCTTAACGTCAATTGCTGTTGTTTGGGATGAGATCAGAGAAATGGATCAAAAAACATAATGCTTTGTTTGGCTGAACAGTCCCTTAATGGCACAGGTCATATGTGAAACTAGGAACGTTGAGCAATGAGTCCAAAGAGATCTCAAATATTGCAAATCAGCTGGAGAACACTATGATACAACTTCTCTACAGGGCAAGTCCACACAAACGCACAAGAACACACTCTCTATCCATCTTTCTATAAACCCTCATTGCTCGCACTGCACAGTGACCTACTATTAAATCAGAACAGACAAGTGTGTGGCTTGGGCTACTTAAGATAGACAAGTCTTTAACCTCTCTAAGTGGTGCAGACACAGTCTATGTTGGTGGTCAGGACCCTCTCCTCACCCACAGTCACATCACAGAAAATGCCTCCCAGACATTGAACTGTCTCAAAGTCAGCAAGATGCTGACAGGAAGATACAGGGGACAGCTGTCGTTACCTTGTGATTTGTGAAGTACGTTACACCACAAGGTGTTTCTCCCGGCTGTGTCCCCAAAAAAAGAAAGTGCTCTTCTCACAGATGTAATGAGCAGAATGTCAAAGAAAAACAATGAGGGTTTTTACTCTGTCCATGTACATCAGCAGGCAGAAAAGCTAGATAAGATTTTCCAGTCATGAAACTGTGACTTTAACTATGCTGTTGTTTTCTTTTATTATTGCACAGCTACTGTCTGGTTATGTTTTGCACTTTGTGTTAATTAGACATGATCTAATACCAGAATCGTAAATGTCCCGTATATTGATGAAAATGTTTGGTTGGGCATCAGCAAGTACGCAATTTCTTCTGCTGATCCAATAGCGTGTGTATTTGTTGAAACTGGATAATACAGAAATGTTCTTTTCCTGGAAGTCAATTCTTCTCTACTGCTCCACAAAAGCGGTTGTACTGTACTGCCACTGGCAAGCACTGCTTTTTAACGGCAGAGAGGAGATTTCCAGTAGTGTAGCATTAGCCAGAGCTAGCTTAAATGTCAGCATTATTTCACACTGGAAATTCCCACAAGTAAAACAGCGACGTGTGCAATTTCTAAGACTTCAGTTTCGAGGGGTGGCACTTGTGTTGTTCGATTAGAACACCAATGACCTCCATACAAAATTTGAAAGGGGTTTAAACTGACCCAGGCCATACGACAATAAATCACTTCCGTACAGGGTTGGTAGAATACAGCTGTTAAAATTAGTTGTACTAGTTATTTTTAAAATGTACTGGTATCTGATCTTAAGTCATTATCGGTCGATGCCCAAAGTCCAGGTGTCTGTATCGTGAAGGGAAAAATGGTATTAGAACCCCTCTAGTGGGTGGATCCAGGTGAAACTGGGTATTTCAGCTTCCAGAGTCACACTGGAGTTGCTGGACGTTACTTTGCCTAATCATGAAAAGAAGTATTAAGATTTCATTTACTGTGGCATCATTTACCTCGTCAACACTTCATTTTATTAAACAGCATAACTGCTGTTGCTTCTCTACAGCAATTTACCATTGGGTACTCACCATGAACTATCATTTCAGAGCCTCCCACGTCCACAGGTTATCTGTTGCACAGGCCACAGCAGGTGATATCTCTGCCCCACTGAACAGCATTGTCTGGGTTGAAAGAGATGCCTATGAGTCACTACAGCTTTGTAGCTTTCTGAAACCGTACCCCCATTCCCTTGAGAACAAGAGCATCTCTACATTGCATAAAGGAGTGTAAGGTTGTTCAGAGACCTTCAGCTATTTTTAGATGTGACGGTTCCAAATCCATTACAGAAGAGATGTATTGAGACAGCTTGATAAGCACAAGTAACCGCAGAGGTGTGATAATGCTCCGTAATCTGTCCACATCATCTTTCCTGTGCCCATATCACAACGAAATACATTTTCCCGTCAGTCAGTGTTGGATTTTCACAGTAAGCATGAGCTGTTGGGATGGATTTTTTTTTTAGTATTAATATTTATGGGGAATTAGTTGCTCGTGTCTTGTTTTGCATTCAATGTTAGGGAAGAGGTGAAGAATTGGAGATGAAGTAGCGACACTCTAGAAGAAGGCCACTCATGCCTTACCCGTTTTCTTTTCTTTTTTTTTACAGAGAGCGACAGATGGAACTCTGAAGCGTTTTGCTCCTAATGTGTTTCATACCAGCCCGTACCTTCATTTTCCCTCTCAAAATGCACAGGCAGCACGTTACACTTGATTTGCGAATACATTTAGACTTTGCAGTTTCTAGTACCATGGGGTACTATAGGGAAGAAGACATTTATCTGACCCTGCTGTGACTCGTAGTGCCAAGGCATTTCTCATTGTTAATAAACAGACTGCTTATTTAATAGTGCTCAAAAGGCTTTGGTATGCCAGCATTATTTTATGTTCATTACGCAAAGCTTACTGCTTTTTCTTTGACCAATTCTCCCTTTTCTACCCTTTCTCTTGTTGCCCCTCCCCACCCTATACATTTGGCTCTTTTGATCCGTCTCCCCTCCTGTACCCTTCCTTTAATACGTCCCCCCTCTCTGTTGTGCCATTACAGACTCCAGAGGAGTTGGACGACTCCGACTTTGAAACGGAGGACTTTGATGTTCGCAGCAGGACCAGCGTGCAGACAGAGGATGACCAGCTTATTGCTGGCCAGAGTGCACGGGTAAGTTGTAAATTGCTTCTCGTAGTATTTACAGATATTACTGAGTCTAATGCCCTGCCTCTTAATATGGCATCAATGATAGCTTGTGAGAAATGGGAGATAAGTGCAAAAGAAATATACATATTGAACGTACAGTACGTATTTAGGTGATTCATTCACTAGTGGCCCACAGAATTGAAGCTTAGTTGAGGATAGTTGAATATTGGCTTACAAGTTTTAATATATGTTCAGTTATTGAGTTGAATATTGCCATTCAACTTGATTAAATTAATGTTTGACAATGTAGTGGAAAATGTAAACACTGTACAATAAAATACATTACAGTTTGATGCCATATACATTAGGCTGTAGAACAGTACTCATAATTTTTAGATTTATTAGAATTCAGATTAATTTATGATCCTTTTGTAACAGTACACTCATGTTAATGTACCAGACAGTTTTTCTTTCAAAATGCCCCACCCTCCTACGCTATTGATCATCCACAGTTGGCATGTTACCAACACAGAATATGAGACCCAAGTATTTTTATAAAGTAATTCATTTTTACAGCTTATACAACAGCATATCAATTTGACTCACACCCTCCGTCAGTTGGGAAACACTGCAGTGGTATACTTCAGACTCTAGAAAGATATCAGAGTTATGATCTTCTCATGATCTCCTCCCTCCTGTTTAATACATGCAGTGACTCTCGAGTAGCCACAGTGAATTCATCTCAATCAGCATTTTAGAGTTATTTCAATTATCCCCACATTCTGTTTTGTGTGTGAACCAGTGTTAGGCGACATGTTGAAAGCTACCTGAGAAGACTCACAATAGATCATGAGATGCCAGGCGTTTGAATGTATTTGAGGGGGAGGAGGGGACAACTCTGAGTGATTTACAATCCTAAATGGAATAGAGTAATAATTTAATCTTGAAAATATCTAATGGGCGAATGATGATTCAGTACATTTCCACCATGGTGTTTTTTTATTTTTTCAGATGGGGGTGTTTTTTCATCTTTGCACTCGCCTGAACAGCTTTACTGAAGCTTAGTTGAGGGTCTTATTTACCAGTAAGGGAATAAACGCTCCTGTGATGATATTTGATTTCATGCTCTCACGTGTCTCAGCCCTCCTCAGCCTCTCAACCTCATTCACTGAATGTCTGACTTCCTTTTTTGAAACTGTCCATAGAACATTCAGCCAGGATGAATAGAAATGCTGCTAAACACGCTTGCCGATGATATTAATTACTGCTAAACAAATGCTTTATATTTATCTTTTTCTTTGGCCCAAAGCTCCGAGATCAATGTAATTTCCTTTTTTCAGGAGAGGTTGTATATTTCTAAGTTACTGTGAACCCCATTTGGATCCTTTATATTGCAGTTTTGTACAACACCTACCTATGTAACATATAACGGAATGTTTTAATAAGAACTGAGCATTATAACCTTCATAAGGGAGTAGTATGGTAGTTCAGGTGAACATAAAGTGTCCAGAGAGTATAGTTAGAACTCAAACTAGGAACACAGCAGTGTTGCACTATATAGTCCAACTGTGGCTCGGGTTCTTGCCTGGCAAGAAAACTATTGTGCATCCATGGAAACCATAGGGAATGATGTAAAACAAAAAGCCCCGGAGACACAGAAATGGCCTCACTCACAGTATGTTGATGTATAGTGTGCTAACCCACCACATTTTCCATAATTCCTCCTTCAGGCTATCATGGCCCAGTTGCCCCAGGAGCAGAGGGCGCAGATTGCAGAACAGGTGGCTAGCTTCCAAGAAGAGAAGAGCAAGCTGGATGCCGAGGTATCCAAGTGGGATGACAGCGGCAATGACATCATTGTGTTGGCCAAGCAGATGTGCATGATCATGATGGAGATGACAGACTTCACCAGGTGAGTTTTGACTGACAACCTCGTTCCCTCCCACAGCCAAAGTTTAGATATGTTCCTGGCCTTACAATTCATCTTAATTAATGATTTATACATTTTAAATAATCACTTTGATTGATGTCGGCCAAAATTTAGTCTGTGTATTTGTCCTTTTTTATATATATATATATATATATATATATATGCCGTCTTAACTTCTCCTCACATTAATATTACTCTAGTTGTGCAATTCAAGCAAAATGCCTGCAAGACAGAACACATGTTTAAGTTAAGCCTGTGTCAAATACACCCAACATCGTCCAATAAGCTTACTTTTGTTTCCAAGCACTTGCCCATATCTGCACAATGCTATGCATCCAGTAAAATACTACTATTCATGCATCAATGCTCTTCATTTTCCTTAAGCAGCACTGTAGGTAGGATTTTCTTCTTGATTATTTTTCCATCCTTCCCTAATCTTAATATGCACAACCATAAGCAGTGCATCAAATCTCCCTCTCTCTGTGGTTCATGAATACAGCTGGGTGAGCACTGTAAATCTTAAACGCAGAGCTGCTACAGGGTGGCCTTATCCGCCCGTGTCAGTGGTTTGCTGAGACAATAAAGATGGCAGAGAAATGGTTGGAAAACCATCTCCAGAATCATAATGTGTCCTGCTATAATATGAAACATCTTTGCTGGAAATACTCCTACAAAATCGGCCTCTACTAAAAGAAGAATGTGTGGAAGATTCTGTGGTTTCAAGCTGTCAGTATTTTCAGGAAACTCACAAACTTGGTTCATATTTAACTATCGATTTAAAGCCGATACGATTTCTAATGTAACCCAAAAAAAAATATTTAAGAGGGATTAAAAATGTTTAGATTTTAATCAAAATCACATGGGTATAATAAGAATAAGAAGTCCTTTATTAGTCCCACAATGGGGACATTTTTCATTTCAAACAAAATGTGACCAAATGCCAACAAAGAGGTATCACCCTCGCCAAAACATAAACAGAGGCTTGTCACTCCAAAATTAATTGTTACTCTACTGTAATTGTTTTATTTTCTTAGGCACTATTCATAAACCTCTTAAGAATCATAACAGAATATAACAGACATCAGACATTATAACTATTAAAAATAATGCATCTGAATTCTTTCCCCTTGACATATTAGTTCGGTAATCCCTCTTGTGTTGATAGACAAGTGTAATGAACTCTTGGTGCTTTTAGCAATGCAGTGTACTTAGATTCTCAAGCTCTCACAGAGCTTCCTGCTGCCCCATGCTTCTTGCTCAGCAGCTTTAAAATCCTACTGGTTTTCTCCTCTGGCAGGCCTTTGCCAAAGAAAGTGACACTGATAAACCAGACTTTTATACACTCCAGGAAAAATATAGTAATGAATATTGTTTTTGGTAAAGGAAATTTGAGATCTGATCACTTTGGGACGCATGCAGCCACATTCTTTAGCTGTGAGGTACCACCTACACAAGTATTTTTACACTTCTCAGTACCCATACATTGAATTATTTGTGGCCACGATAGCAGCACTCACAGACAGTTTTGATTTCCTTTTTTTCCTTTTTTCCCCCAAATGGGAAATATCTTATTTCATTGTTAAGCTACTAGCATTGATTCGCTCAGCCTCTCCTGGCTCCACTCTCTCCTCTCCATCTTTCCTTCTCAAACACAACGATATTGACAGCACACATCTTTAATACTCATGTGATTGCGAACAGAAATGGTGTACATGTTTATTTGCATATAGAACGGGGGACATCCGGTCACAAGAGACTCATTCAGGACACATTCTATTGCTAGGTGTGAACAGACGTTCTTAGAGCTGAACATTTTTGATTGGATCTCTCAGGGCAGACGTTAGTACCACGTCTTAACAGGGCCATAAAGGCGTCATCAGTGTTGACTGACTTGAGGGAAGTCACACCTCTTGTGGAGCCATTAACACCCTAACAATCATTGAGGTCATATACAGTATGAGTCATTGGAGTCACAAATCCAAGAGATCCCACTATATTGGCATTAAGGAGGCCCCATGTTGTGCTGTTTTTGATTTTTTTACACTGAACCAAACAAGTTGGCATCTTATCTCTCTGCAAGATTTTTTTATTTTTCTTATGATAATACACTGGCCTTCAGGATGTAGAAGCATGGCGAGTAATCCAATCACCAGTGGACAGCTCTAAGTACAAGTGTAAAAACACAGAAGACGCATCGAGGATACATTTGAGATCAGATCACTCACCACATACAGAGGTCATAAGAGACTCATGTGGCCACGTTCTTTAGCTGTATGAACCCAAATGTGTCCCGGGCCACCTTGAAGGACAATCTGCTCAGCTGACTTCCTCTGGTTCACAACTAGATTTCATAATGAACCGACAGGAATCAACCAATTTTTTTTTTATACTTCTCAGTCTTTTCCATACATTGATTTATTTGTGGTCACTAAAACAATATTAACATTGACCGCCACATATTGTTATTCTGTTGTTTTTTATTATTTCAAAGGGGTAAAATCTTATTTCATTGCAGATTTGTTTACATTGATTCACTCACTCACTCACTCTCTTTCACTCTCTCTCTTTCTCTCTCTCTCTTTCTCGCTGACTATGGCCCCGTCTATCATTGTCAGACAGCTAAAAACAGCAACACATTTGTTCTTTGAAAACAGCAATGATGTACGTGTTTATTTGCATATAGAGCGGGGAGGCAAGATCTGATCAAAAGTTGTCACTCATGTGGAGACACATACTGCACGGGTTATGGAGTAGTGAGTGGGAATAAGTAGCCTCTTGGAGAAAAGTTTGGGCTGTAAAAGGCCAAATTTGGTTTCCTATTTTGGTTTTTATTTTACTGCAGGAAGCTCTGTTATATTGTATTTTATTCTTAAAACATGATTTGGATCTGTCATGACAATTTAAGACTGTTTCTATAGCAATCACAGCAAAGACTCTATTAACTCAATGCGTCACTGGATACAAATGTAAAATGTCAGTAAAATAAACAATATTCCAGAGTAAAGTTTAGAGAGTAAGAAGAACAGATATCAGTCTGACCTCCTCCCCCTGCTGCTGCTGTGATTCACTGTCTGCAGATGGAGAAGGTGGGGTCACTGGATTGTCTCAGACAGTAGCTAAGCTAACATCTGCCCATGCCAGAGTGGTACTAGAACAGCCACATTACCACCAAACCCAGGGCAGACACCGCTTAGTGTTCATTTTGGCTCTTTTCATACATGTTTTAACTGTAAAGAAATTAAGTGTGTGTGTGTGTGTGTGTGTGTGTGTGTGTGTGTGTGTGTGTGTGTGTGTGTGTGTGTGTGTGTGTGTGTGTGTGTGTGTGTGTGTGTGTGTGTGTGTGTGTGTGTGTGTGTGTGTGTGTGTGTTGAATTTGGTCTGTACTAGACTTAACCAGCATGATGGGGTTTGGTAAAATATGATGGGAGATTGGACAAAATGGGTGTAAATATAACTTTTCGACAAGTTTGTTGAACAATTCTTTTCAAAATTACAAAGTACTTAATTGGCCTTTCACTTTTTATTGCACTCCCAGTAAAAAGTGTACTTGTTGTGAACTCAGGTTTTCTTCACTTCACCATGGCCACCACGACCTCTCCGCCCAGCTCGCTCTGTATGCATGTTTTTGGGAATGCACTGCAGTCGCGCCTCGGGCAGAGAGAGGAGGGCAAACAAGGCTTCCTATTAAAATATGGCCAGTTATATATATCAAGGAAATGGAAATAATACAAGCCTGTCTCAAAGGCCGGCTACCGTTTGCAGTTGAGTTAAATGAAGGTCCTGGTCACTATTTGAGGACATGTGGTGATAAAGTAGCCACCTGGACTTCAATGAGCAGCCGATGCTCTGATTTTAATGCCAGTTTTGAACCGACTTACTTAGAGCTGTCCACTTGTGATCTGATCACCCATGACTCATGTTAATGCCAGGTACGAACAGGGCCAAAGTGTTACCGGGCTTTAAGTGTACACATGGATGCAGTTTAATAAAACACACACAAATCATGACCCCAACAACTCTACAGGTGCCAACGGCTGCGTAGGTTAAATGTCTGTAGCCCTGTTCAGACCAAATTATGCTGTTTATTTAACCTGTCTTTAGTCTGACTATATACTGATGGGTCCACTGTCGATGTGTTTTGTGTGTGCGTTGGTGTGTGTCAATTTGAGAGAGGGACAGAGAGAAAGCAGAGCCAGGAGCGGCTGAGTGAATCTATGTGAGTCACATAGCTTTACAATGAAATAAGATTTTACCCTTTTGAAAAAAATCTGAATAAATGTACAAGCATGTAAAAGCATTTTGATTTACCCTGACCTCCAAATATGGTCTGAGTGATCAGAACTTAGAGCTGTCCACTTGTGAACAGGTTACAGGTTTTTCAGATGAGAGGTAAAACATATTCAAGAACCTTAATTTCACATGCTTTGTATTGCACAATATGAATATAATATATTAGAAATATGATCTGGATTACTGAGATTTGTTTTATTGAACAGCATTTCTATGCGTCTGTGTGAGCAGCTCATGCTGTGAAAATGTGTTTGTGTATGTGGAGGATGTGAGGACATTTTAACTGGTTGAATATATTTGCGCCTGACTATTTGTATGACTGTCTTTTTAAAATTTCAAGTGAATTACTCAGAGGACATTTTGTGCCTGACTCTGAGTCACATCCGCAATGATGATGAAATTCTGCCACTCTGCCTTCATCCTCTGAATGGGTCAAAGATCCTGTCTCCTCGGCCAAAGAAGTACAACTCTGGAGCGCGGCAGCAGAGTTAAAAATAATAACACAGCCAGGCTTTAACTGAGGTTACACAGAACCCTGCAATTTGTAATTTGCTTCCTATTCATCCAAATAATAAAAAATGAATAGCTCTTTTTTATATTACAACCTCTATAGACACGGATGTAAATGAAATGTAAATGATGCTGCTTCCATCTTAGGGCTGTTGATAATTTTTAACAGATGGCATCAGTTGTGTGAGTTGTCAAGCACTCCAAGGAAGCTTGTTTTTAGTTGTTTTTAATTTCTCGAAAACAATATTTTAATTGTTTGTTATATTTACCCTGTGATGTACACAACCGTAAGCTTTAATATCTTTGACCTTAGAGATGTCAATATGGCCAGAATGGTTATTCGTAATTGAAACAGAGTTTCTAGAAGAAACCCAAGGGAAAGGATTTTCTTTTGCTTGTGTTATCAGTGCAGTTACTCTGGAGAGTTTGCTAATTTATGGGCTAATACTGGAACTTTTTATGTGGCACACTCAGACTGTGGATTGCAGTCTATATATCCTGCTGTGTGTCTGAGGGCTGAATATATATCTTCATATTATGCCCCCACTCTTGCATGCGGCAGTAGCACATGGAAGGTCAGTCGCTGGCTAATTCAGCCCACGCCCAAATTATTGCCCCCTCAACCTTGAGCTGGCACAAAGCCCTGCCAAGGTTAATGCTGTATGAGGTAATTGATCTGGACCTCTCTCCTGACAAAGCTGCACAGAGAGAGAGAGATTCTCGTTGACTCGTGCATCGCTTATGGCTGTGTGGCAGCTTTCATGAATAAGGCATGTGTGGCTTGGATGCATGCAACATATTTGGGAGCCACCTGTCTCGGAGCATTCTGTGCTGTGGAGTGCTCGGTCTGATGTGGTTTACACCCATCTGGAGGCCTGCAGCTGTCACCAGACCTGAAGTTCCCAGCCCTTTCTACATGTATGAATTCCCTATAAAAAATCTTACTCGGGTGTCCTTGTCAAGAGTTTTCCCATCTCTTGACATGTTCTCTTTGTGCTTTTCCCAGTCGCCACAATATCACTGAGACAGAGCTGGAAATGGCGAGGAATCTAGCCATTTATCTCTTAGGGCTAAAGCAAGTGGTGTTATAGGAACGAAATCAGTGGTTGTTGTTTTTTAAGCACCATGATGTGATGGGGTTTATTTTATTGGGACATTATACTAGGAACACTCAATTTAAAAACACTTCATGCTGTCTTTTTTTCCCAGTACTCCGCACAGTGCCCCTAGATCTGTCTCCGGGGGTTGACTTGCCCCCCAGAGAGATTCCAGTATGTGCTCTGATGCATTGGCCTAGGACCCCGACGTGCTTTATAGCAGAGCAAGGGAGGGGAAGGGTTGGAGATGCAAGGGGAGGGAAGAGGAAGCGGGAGAACAGAACACAAAATTCCATCTGTTCTGGGTTGGATGGCTCATTTTTTAGCCTGGAGAGAGCAGCTTTGAATCCAATTTGTGCCTCTTGCCAACTGTGTCCCAGAGTCCCTTGTGGGGGTAGAGGAAAAAAAAGGAAAATGGTTGACAAGCTTTACAGTGGATCAGGTCAGGGCTGGACTGGACTGGGCTGACCCATGTTGGGACCGGCTTTGTTTGGCTTAAGAAGGGTCAAGAACGGCTGTATTATGTTATAACAATGAATGGTGCCTGAAAGTTGAGTCATATTCTCATCTCTATACTCTCAATTCTCCCCTCTTTTCTGTGGTTCTCCTTCTTAATCCCAAACCTGGATGAAAATGACAATGCAAATACATTGCTTGTTTGTGTGTGCAAGAGTGAAGGGTTTTTGGGGGCAGCCAATTTATCTCCACCAATAGACCTGAAACCAATCCAATTTGCTTCTAATAAACTCTGCAAAGCTGCTTGAATAAAAGGGAAAACTAGATTGAATTGAGAATTTGTTTGTGATGTGAAAGCTGGTGTACGTTAAAATACGATGGACCCTTGAATCAGGGTTTTCACCAGAAAGTATGATTGTGCTGGCATTTTTTAAAAGCACATTATCAATAGATATTGTCTATCATATGCTTAACTGCTGAAAAATGGGGGTAATAGCCTATTTTGTAAGAGGGTGGGTGAAAGCAGCAGCTCCATCGTCCCATTCTGGTCCCAGCCCTGACAGGGAAGGCTGCCTCTCTGCACTTTTTATAATGGGTTATAAAATGTTCTCTTCTCTGACTGAACAGTATGGTGCCTACTGTTTTGCATTTGTAGCATCATTTGTCTGTTGGCATATACATTTATTTTGTGAGGTTTCCCTGAACTACTCCCATAAGTCATGCCACTCTATCCATACTTGTCGCTAACTGAAAAACAACCATCCAAAACCAACCGCTGCGCCATGACTGAGATGCTCATCCTGCATATTGAATGAGGCTGCAGTAGATCAGAAACTGTGACTGATCCTTCCACTTTTTCTCCCCAGAGGAAAAGGGCCACTGAAGAATACGTCTGATGTCATCAGCGCTGCCAAAAAAATCGCGGAGGCAGGATCAAGGATGGACAAGCTGGGCCGCACCATCGCTGACAATGTAAGTTGTTAATGAACCTCCGTCCCCAAGGGTTGGATGTAGACTACACCTTTGTGCCTGCAACACCAATATATAACCAGAATTGTAGTGTCACTGTCAGGGTCTGATAAATCAGCAACAAGTGCAGCAACACAAATGATAAGGGGAATTTACTCAGTTTCTGAGTAAGAAAAATCTTAAAAAGAATAGTTCACCCAAAAATGATAATTCCCTCATTATCTACTCACCACTATGCCGTTGGAGGGGTGGGTGAAGTGTTTGAGTGCACAAAACACTGCTGGAGTTTCAGGGGTAAACAGCGTAGCAGCCAAATATAATACAACTGAAGATATTAGGGACTTATCTTCAGATGTAAAAAAAAAAACAGAAAAAAAACATAACATGCCTCCATACTGCTCCGGTGGTATCATCCAGGTGTCCACAAGCCCCGACATTCATATTCGACTCTAAACATGGTCATTTACACCTTGTTTTAAAGCCTAAATGTCCACTCATTTCTGACTGTCCCCGAATGCACCTCGTCGGAAGATATCAGCAGATGCAGATGTTGTAAGATGGGGGGACATTTTTCACTAAGGCTCCTCCCTCGAGCACAATGTTCAGTTATATTTCAACAAGGGATGCATTTTATCATAGTGGTGGTCATTAATTGACATTAATTAATTAAATTCACTATCTTCTAAGTCATGGATGTTCTGACTACATTGCACAAGTTGACACTATTGAGCTAGAATTTAACAAACTTTTTCATTATCCAAATGCACAACTTGTTCTCTGCTCCTGTGTTGCAGAAGGAACTGACATTGCTGCGTGCTTTAGTGCTCAGAGTTAGAAAAAGCAAAGCTTTCATACTGATTACATCTTGACAGCCCCTCCTTGTTTTTAAATGTCCTTTTAACCGCGATGCACGTAAGCCGGATTTAAAGACTCAAATAGCAGAAAACTTTACTTTTGGAGTATTCTGTGCCAATGTTCCTGTAATCCATGTCTAAAAAAATAACTAAACAACTTTCACTACATGAAATTCCTTTTTTAATTCATTTTATTTCGTCTCATTTGCACATTAAAGATCAAATCCAAGTAAAAGGCTCACACAGCAGAGTCCTTCCGATGTGAACAACTGCTTTGATTTGTGTTATTCATGAGACACCCCTTACCAGTCTTTACCAATTTCTTTCAAACCCCCCCCCCCCCCCCTCTCATCCTTCCATCTCCCACTCCCCAATTCCCTATTCCATCATCCCTCCACATATATCCTTTTCCCAAGAGACCATGGTCCATGACATAGGGAAACACGCATTCAATTATCCATGGCCTCATATTTCACTTAAATACTTGCACTGTACAACTCCCCAGGGAAACACTGTACATGATTTATCCCCCAACTTATTCATGTGCCATCTCTACGGCAGAGACTTATTGCCTCCATGTCTGAAATATGTATACACTTTGTTGTTAAATCGTGGAAGAGTTTAGTTGTGATGTTTGCAACAAGACATGATCTTCTCTCCACTTGAGATGCTGCTTGCTTCCATGGTTGAAATGAACCAGCTGCTGGTTTATTCCAGTTATTCCATGGTCGCTCTTCAGGCCTTGTGCTGACTTGACATGTTTGCTGGATTTTAATAACATTGGTTTGTTTGGAGGCATCAGTCTTTGTCTTCCTCTCGTTTTGTGAGCATCTCTACTGATATCATCGAAACCGTGTAACCGCTTAAAATGTGTTTGTTAAATAATGTTTTCATTCAAATTGAAGGTTTTCGGTCTCGACTCTCATCACATGGATTTAAGTGCTTTGCATCAGTCATGATCAAGTCTATTTTGCACTATAGTTTAAATATTTGCCTCTACACAGGGTTTCCTACACAAGGCAGTAGTAAATAATTAATTTATGGATCATGTAGTTTTACATCACAGCTTCTTTTTAGCCGGTTGTTAGCGTGCACATGAGGAGTATATTCCACATATGCTGATACGGCAAAAAAGCCCAAAGCTTATAGAGAGCTTCACCATAAATTTAGCTCATACTCAAATGGGGCGTAAGAGGTATATCAATTACCTTTGTCCGATTTTCGGCACAAGCGGGGGATTCAATTATGCCAACATATGCTGGAAACATCTGCATCCAGATCTCAGCATAGATCTCTCCCTCAGTCTGACATAATGAGCTGCTGGACTCCAAGAACCCTCTACGTGTGATATTTTATTTAAGGTGCCCTAAGATCCTTAATATTACAGGTCCACATCTATCACAAAGTCATAGTCTTACCTGTACTGACCTAATTGCATCTGAATCATCTGAACAGGGAATAAGCCGTTCTGGAAAGTGACTTTTTTTTTATGCCTCACTACCGCTTTTGAAGATGCTTATTCACTTTAATGAAAACACTGTAATCCCCTAAAGAAAACAGATGGGCAACTGTGTAGGTGTGTGTGTGTGTGTGTGTGTGTGTGTGTGCGTGCGCTTGCATGCAAACACGACTGTTGACTGGGCTGGGTCTCTGCAGGCACATGTGTATGGATGTGTTGGATTTAGTTAACTGTTTTATTCTTCCAACCTCAACTATTTGTAGTGACTTGTTTCTTTATCTTTTTCTCTGCCTATGTGTATGTTTGTATGTGTATACACCATTTGGGGGTTTGAAGCACTCAAAGTATGAATAAATTAAGAGCTTTGGTTGCTGGAACAGAAGTCTTTGCCAAGAGCGAGGACCCCTCCAGCCTCTGTACCCATCCAGCTGTCCCCCTTAGCCTTTATCTCTCAGCAGAGACCAAAACACTAGCAGACCAGGCAACACACACCCGTAGAGCATCAGCCAGGGCTCCCAGGGACGGACGTGGGGTAGAGGGGAGGAGAATGATGGAAAGATAGGAGAGCTAGGAAGAGTGGGCAGTGCATTTGTGTGAAGACAGGAACATCCCTCCTGAGAGATGAATCCATTAAGAGTGCTTTGCCTTTTAATTAGCAGTATAATTGTCAGGTGGCAGTTTTTTCAAATTTATTTATTTACACAAGCGGTTTATATTTAGGGCCATATCTCTAACAAAGCAGGAGATGCCACAGGCCCACTCTGGGCAAAGGCATTGTATGTTGGGATAGTCTCTACACTCCAGCAGTAGTACAGTGAGTACCAAGATGCACATACTGACAGTCAGAGGAGCAAAGGCAATGCTGGGACTGCTCATTAACCTAGGCATATTAATTACTTGTGCTCTGTGCCTTTGGCCTGGAGGGCCTATGCGGGTTTACTCCTCATATAAAACACATCAGCAGATGGTCCTAGACTGATAGCACAGCATCTTAACCCACGTCTTCATCCACAGGACCGTGTCGATGCATGTTTTGGTACAGAAATATGCAGGTGGACAATGTTTAGTTTGGGGTTTCTGAAAACCTGTTAAATATGTGTAATAGAGCCTTATTAAAGTTTAAAGAAATGAGTGTAGTGCTCAGATGAGCTGCAGGATTTAGGTCAGTACCACACAAAGGTCTGCACTGCAGTTTATTAAGAATTTATGACCCTGCTCTGCAGGGCACCTTATAAGAATTCCATCTTAGCAGGCTGGTAAACAAATAATGCTATGTAATTGAGATTTATAATGCAAATGTGTTAGCCACTATGTAGGCCATAAATTGTTGCTCCTTGCCTGCTAACCAAGCAAGCACATGTACACATACACATGAAATAAGGCTTGCATATTTAGAGAACGGGCATGCACGTGCTGTGTGCGTGTTTGTTGTGCAAGCTTTATTCTCATGATGTATACTGACACATATAGTGTTCTTTTCCAATTTGCATTCAATCAGTGGGAATTTATGGTGATCCATGGGCTCTGTTGCTGGTCACAGTCTAATCCCAGCTCTGGCCCAAGACGCTTTACAGCAGACAGGGTTGTAAATTATCCACTGCAGTGGAGAAGCAAAATAACCCAAAGATCCCACAAATTCTCAGCTCAGCAGTTCAAGGGTCAGCTCTGAGCTAACTGCCCTAAGTCAACCCAACCAAATGTAGCTCACCTTATCCTTGAAGTGCATTTACCCACAATAATTCATTATTTTAATGTTTTTTTTATATTCATAAGTCTGCGATTAAAAGAAGCGACTTACAACAAAAGAGCTCCTAAAGGTGGAGGAGTCAGCGGAAGGAGCATGGGAAACACAGCTATATTGATATTGCCACATAAAGGCATTGTTACCTTACCCGTGGAGAGACGTTAAAAACTTGAGGAGAGAATGGATTACTATGGTTTGGGATGACTAAATGGTG